>NW_024513654.1:3627667-3810167 GCF_017590135.1 Pyrgilauda ruficollis | reverse complement strand
TGAACCAAATAATCCACTTTACTGGAAAGAGCGTGGATCTTGATCTATTGCTCATCACACTCAGCAGAGGTGAAAACACCACATTTATTTGGGTTTTGTTTGCAATGGTCAGGCTGAGAGCTGAAGTGATGGAGCTCTACCAGCTTTGCACCCTCTGGGCCAGGTTGTTTGTGTCATTAAAGTATTGACAGTGCTGAGGATCAGTGGAAGTGGAATATTGCTGAAAGATCAAAGAGTGCCCCTTTGAACACACTTTATTGCCTTTTTCATCTTATCAGCACTTGCCATTATTAACCTGAGGATTTCTGTCTGAGTGGGCTGTGGAGGCAGGGGAGATCAGGGGGAAGCAGTGGCAGGAGGAGGACAGCTAAGGCGTGGAGGAGATAAGGTGATGTGTTCTTCCCTCTCACCCACACACATTACTCATATAAATAAATACACCAATATAATAGAAATACCCCAATAAGGGTCATAGAGAGCAGAAAGTCCTCTTGGAGAAAAACAGCAAATGTGGGATCTGCACAACCAACGGCATTGGCTGTGACATGAGAGAGAATAAACCAGCACAGTCTGATGTTATCTGTCCTTTTGCCTTGCACTGTGAGGAGGGACTGTGCCATGGAAAATAAGTCTGGAACATTGTAAGGAGCTTTTAGTGCATAATGGAAAAATACTGCCTCCTCAGTTTAAGGAAAAAAAAAAAAAAAAAAAAAAGGAAAAAGTACCTGGCAATGGATTTGAACACCCAGTGCAGCTGGTTTGGGTGGAATTGCATGCCAGATGTCTTTCTTTCATTCAAGGGTTGTAAGTTTTCCAGAATAAGATAAATATGTATGTTCTCCCTGCATTTTATGGAAATATTCCTGCTTTATTTCTTTTTCAAGAAAAAATATAACTCCTAAATTGGAGCTTGGAATTATTCCCCTTGATCTACGAACTTGGCAGTAGAGGCAGAGCTGCTGTTCTTGCCCATGACAAGGATTTTCTTCATGGTACTCAAAACACTTCTGAATTTTGTTTTTTTTTAATCAGCTGCTTAATAAATGGAAACATCCAACAAAGACATTTTTTATCATCATATTCAGAATGCTGTAGAAGTAGGGTTCTCTCAGTGGGAGCAGGTTTAGACAAAACAGCAGAAACCACACAGGACATCAGACTCAGTCTCTTCACTGGCTCTCCCTTATTGACAATACAGATTTTATGGGGCAGACCTGCTGGATGGGACCAAGGTGGTGACAGGAGACCACCAGGACATGGATGCACCTATTACAGACTGGATAATTTCCCTTCTTTACTTCCTTCAATACCACTTCACCCAGTGAAAATGACACTTGTTCCTGAGCTGCCCCCTCCAGGATTGTCCTCTGGTGCCTGAGGGACACCTGGACCAGGGGTGTCCAGCCAAAGCCACCTGAACTCGTGACTCTGAGGTCTGCTCCTGAATGGGAGCTTTGAGGCACCACCACCAGCAGAACCTTGGAGGTCAAACAAGGTATGAATCTGATTTAAGCTAAGTTTATATGAAGTAAAGAATCCCAGAGACTTCTGTTTGAGACTGGTCATCCTCATATCTCACAGGCCCAGTGCCAGTGAGACAGACAACATCATGGTCAAGCAGAAGAAGGGATTTTTTAGTAAATTTTGAGGGTACAGAGGTGAGGACTTACACTGAGCATTGGCTCTCAGTAATTCCAACAGCTGAATGCCTTTAAAATATACTGCTGTGCTCATAATGGCTTGCCAGTGTTTCACATTAACCTTTAGACTATTTGAATTTAACTCTGTAAGTAAGCTAGATAGCTTTCTAAAATGGTAGATAATATAACAAAAAAAGGTGCAGACGTGGATGAAGATATGTGAGCAAAGCAGTTATTAAAATTAGAATGATTGATGCTATTATATTCTGAGATATCCTACATGTGCAGATCTAAGTGACTGTTCTCTTTAATATGCATGTGTAGCTGCTAATTGGGGGTCAATTAGTAGGTAAAATAACCAAACTACACAAATAAACACAGGGCAACAGGAAAGAAAAGGTTGCTGTTTGATACTCCACAGTGTGCTGGAAGATCCCATGGCTCCAGGGCCCAAATTTGTTAATAAAATCAAGGAGTTAAGTTTCCTTGTCCTAGACTCACATGCAAAACAGGAATATAAGAATGTTTAGCAGTGAACTCATTTGTGGCAGCATGTCAGACACCACAGACCTTCTGAAGGGATCAAAAGGCTCCACTAAAAAAAGCTGCCAAGAAATCAACTCGGGTTTCATGCTGCTGGGTTATTTTGTACCCTCTACATGTGTTACTGGTTCTGGATGTCCTGCAAAAAGTTAAAGACTTTCTGCTCATTAAGTGATTAGCTGGGAATATCATTGCATCTCATCATATTCCACTCTACCTGCACGTCTTGGCCATGGCAGTGGAAGCAGAACTGGGGCACATCCTCCTGATCATGAACATAAATCCCATTCCTGCTGATAGAGGAGAGGAGAATCCACCACAGAGAGCTGGGGGTCATCTCAGACTCACACAGTGAAACTTCCCTCATGCAAAATATGAATTTGCTTTCCTCCTAATTCCCTGATGCACATCCCTGCCAGCCCAGAAATTCACACCCACTCACCAGGAATGATGTGTGGGAACAGCAACTGGCAGAATTACAGTGATGAGAAGCAGAAATCACAATTATTTCGAGGTGGACCTTATCTGTGAGGAAGCTGGAGGTCAGCTCCTTATTTACACAAGAGAAAGCAAAGACAGAAATTGCCACCTGACAGAAAAGATAAAATAGAGAGAATGAGGCATAAAAGTTTTCTAGTTTACTTATTAGCACTATATGTAATTGGATGGAAGTAGCAGGTTTCAAAAATTTGTCTTACTGTAATGACCATAATTTTTTAGAGATCGAAAATGAATCTGACTAGAAAATACCATTAAACTACCAACTTGCTTAAAATTTAAAGGGTAATTCACATATAATGCTTTTATTTAATAGCCCAATTTACAAAACGTCTAAAATTAATGCAGATCTTTTCAGGACAAAATCAGCTGTAACTGCATCAACTAATTTTTGC
Source organism: Pyrgilauda ruficollis (assembly GCF_017590135.1). NCBI lineage: Eukaryota > Metazoa > Chordata > Aves > Passeriformes > Passeridae > Pyrgilauda > Pyrgilauda ruficollis. The sequence goes on along the minus strand of NW_024513654.1, from coordinate 3,807,091 downwards.
TCATTTGAACTGAATTATTAATAAGAGAGAAATATACCATATGTTCCCAAAAGAGCTGGATACATTTATTTCAAATAAAATTGCCGTGTTTGGTGGAATATAAGAGGTTTAAATGCTTTCAGAGAAATGGGTTACTTATATACTGATTTAATAGAGTATAAATCAGACTGCATAATTAGGGACACAGCTGTTTCCTAACCTAAAGCTGCCAGCTTTTGTTGGTTAAGTTCCTTTATCACCTGCATGGCTTTAATCAGCAATAATTTGTTCTTCTTGTGGAGCAATACAAGTTAATCAATAATTTTGCTGTTTGTGCTATACTGGAAAAGGGCTTTTATGGCAGGTTTAGCTTAAACTGGGCACACGTTCTCCTCACTTATTCACTCGATTTGTTTAATTTTATGGTGATCCTGATGCTAATTAAAATGAAAGTATTTTTGGTAGCTAAACCTCTGCCTGCACAGGTACAGAGATATATTGGGTTAACTTTTTAATGCATGTTCCTAACTTTGCACTACATTCACATTTGGGCATAAATCCCAAATCCTTACCTGTAAGCTAAAACTCCATGGAAACGTCTCCCCTTAGAGCATACCTGGAAATTTCCATTCTATATCTGCTCCCAGAAACAAACAAAAAAAGGGTAATGAGAATTCTTTTCTATTCAGTTTGTTTTAAAGAGTTCCTTGACCAGATACAAAACAAGACTCTGTGCATATTTCATCTACAACTGGAATTTACTCTTAACACATATGGTTGCTGGGCCATGGCTTTATTCCTAGCAGGTCAACAAGGGAAATATTTTTATAAGTGAGTATATTTACATCTGGTTTTCACTCATTTTGTGCTGTAATGTGAATTTAAGTGAGCAAAACTGTTCAAACTGATCTATTATCTTCAAATGGGTTATCTGGAGGAATGTACTTTTTAAAACTCACATCTATGATACAAAAAGATGGGAGACTTTGACATCCAGATGAGCCAAATGTCCAGGGCAGAGTGATGCAGCTCAGATGGGCATGAAAGAAGCAAAGTTTCATTTGTAAATATTTTGGTTTTCCTACAGAGCCGTTCACACCTCATATTTTTCCTCTTATCAAGAACGTTTTAAACCCTAATTCAAATCCCATCAAGCTCCCCTTGGCTTTAGAATCTTGGGATGAGGGGGAGGACTATGGATATGTCTGCTTTGAGTTGAGATTTATATAATACACAAAATATGTTTGTAATATATTAATACAAATCCCAACCTATAAAAATATCTATACATATATATATGTATATTATCTGTTTGAATATTGGAGTATGGTAATTTTAAAAGTCTTGAAGAACAAATGGTAGAATGTGATATTTCTAAATCAAATTCTTAAGGTGTAATTGGCCATGTGAAAGCCACTGGCTACTTTCAGCTATTTGTTGAATATTGTATAATAGCAGCATCTGATACAAATTTAGACAAATTATATCTGAATATTGTTATTTGCATCCCAGTTACCTCTAACTAATGCAATATAAAATATAAATTCACCCCTGCAAAAGGGGATTAATTTTCCAGTCTGCTGTAGCACTGTGGAGGCTCCAGGAGCACCACCTTGAAGTAAGAGGATGTTCCTTAAATGCAAATGTAACTGTATGTTTATTTAGGAGTGGAGGAAGGAGATGGAAAGGGCTGTGAGTGATTCCTGATGCCAGGTTTATATTTTAAACAGTTTTATTTGAAGTGCATCTGCTTCCTCCAGCCTTTCCCCTTGTCTTCCACAGGGTTACACACAGATAATCACATTCCTTCCTTTTAGAGCCAGAATATTCTTTTAAAACGCCAAAGAGACAACATGCAACTTAAAGTAGAAAATTGGCTTCACTCACAAATTATGCATTAAAGAGACTTTGTGTCTCACTATATGTCTTGCTCAGAGGGAACTTCCACGTTCGCAGATTCCAGCTGTGCAAGACATAAAAATTTTATGCTGTAACTTTTGCAGACGGAGAAGGACTTTCTCCACAGTTTCAGTTGTTTGAGGGAACTGTCACTAAGGAGCAAGCTCTGTCTGACACCTCCTAATTAGCTCTCTGTCCCTGAGGAGAGGAATAATGCCACCAACGGGGACACCCTGGAACTTCTCACCAGCTGACTGAGAAATGTCCCTGTTATAACCCAAAACTGTCCCTTCCGCTCAGGGCCAAAGTTAAATACATAAATTGTAGAAGTAATTGAACATTGATTTGAATCTACAACCAGTAGAAGTAAAGAAAACAAGTTTTGCAGTGGTTTTCTTTCCTCCTTTGACGGCTCACATCGCCACTCTCTGGAGATTTCCCTAATTGTTTAGACCTGTGGTTTCCTACAAAGAACTGCCTTCCCTGGATTGATGCTGATGTAGAAACCATGGAAATGCTGTGCCCAAACTCATCCTCCACGTGCTCCAAAACACAGGTATGGCCACACAAATGCAAGCCATCCATTGAGTGCTCCATGGACACCAGCAGATGCTCCAGGAGCATCACTCTGCCATCAAACACCCACCTGAATTCTCCTAAAAAAACTTTCCCTGGGAAATTGTTGAGGTTTTGGTCAACAGAGTGAGTCCTCAACTCTCCCATGGCTGAAAAACATGAATTTTAGTTAATTTTTCTGTTAAGCTGAATGTTCTTGTAGCCTTATTTCAGAGTACTTTATTCAGATTTATGAGTAGGCTTTCTTCTATGGTTTGGGTTGGAAGAGACCTTAAAGATAATTTCCTTCCAACCTGCCATGAGCAGGGACACCTTTCACTTGGAGGGCCAAACCTATCACAGCAGCCTTGTGTAATGCTTACATTTTCACCATTAAGAGCAAAAAAATCCTAAAACTCCTTTCTAAATGTGAGTGTCCAGAGATACACTCCTCTACTGACTGGAGACTCCCCTCTGCCAGGACTCAGGGAACACATGATCTCCATAACTTGCTGATTTTATCTATAATTAATTTTAATTTTTCCCTTACTCTTCCAAGAAGCACCGTTAACAGGAATGGAAAAGTTATTTGGGAACATTTGGTTTATAATGTTTATCACATTGCTACACAATATATGTTATAGGTTTAAATCAATATGTGCAAGTAAAGAACCAGCAATTAAACAGCTGCTCCTTTCTATGCACAAATAATGTGATTTTTCTCCTTCATATCTAACATCCACTACAAATATATGTGTAGCTGTGGAGGCTTGGCCCTTAAGTCTTAATTTTGAAATGCTGAAAAAAACTGAGAAGGGCTTGTAAACAAGATATATTTGGCAATTCCTCCAGAGTACTTTGATGTATGTAATATAGGTCAGCACTCAGTGCTTCATTCTACATTCTCCCAAATATCTAATTGCCTAATTATTGCATTATTTCACAGCCAGTTGGCTGAAAGGGTTTGTATGGGAGTGTGGCAGAATAAGAGAGCTGTCAGTCTTTGGTTATGGTCCTATAGTTCTAATTCAAGAATTAAATATCTGTCTTTTCTAAAAGTCATTACATGATTTATTGGAAAATTGGTAGAAACAGCCCTGGGGGGGTTGTGCTCAAAATCTGGTTTAGAAGAGTGGCTGCTAGCTATGACTTTTGATTTTCTTGTCTCAAAATGAATAGCACTGCCTGTTTCTATGCAAATTGAATGTTTGAATGTATTTTTTAAAGACAGATTATAATTGTTAATTTAATTGTATTTTTTATGCAGAGAGGTGATTTGTGTTTTGCTCTTTATTTCTAGAGGAAACCCCTTTTGCTACTGATTCCCCAGAAGTGCAGGACTGTTTTTTTTCTGTTGTTTGATAGCTCTAAAATGTCCTGCAGAAATTGTAGGTCAAGAATTACAGCCATGGTAAATCATGCCTCATGAATGAAAAGTCATCTGTGATTTCTCTGGGGTTTTTTGGTCTGTCTTTAAAATGAGAGTAATATTCAGAAGAAAATAAAGGCTTCTTTAACATATATTGGCATAAATATGAACCATTCCCATATATGCATATTTGTGACATTCCAGATTTGTTGACATCTAGAATTCAGGCTGCATCTGCCAGAGAGGATGCTCTATAAAAAAGCCTCAAGAAAAAAAAAAAAAATTAGCTAAAGCAAATCCCAGCAATTATATTTAAAAATGTAAATAAATTTCCTTTCTGGGTATAAAATGATCATTGCCCACCATGAGCACAGAGATGCCTCCATCCTCTCTCCCCTTGATTGTTGAGAAGCTACTTGAGAAGGTTTTTGCTTTATGCAGCTTTCAACGATTTCATGGCCCGAACATCACTTGTTTTTTTAGTGATTCCCCCCTTTTCCTGTGCTTTAGGATCAAGACAGGAATAGGTGGCTCGTACATCCCCTGAGCACTGGAGCTGGGGACACCCAGGGGACAGGACGAGGGCTGGGTGTTGGCTGCTCCTCTGGAGGCTCAGTAGCCCCCAACTCCTTTGGGGTGGGCCACCAACTTCTTCACCAAAATTTCCTCTCTCTGCCTCTTTGCTGACCCACCTACCTCTTCTTCTGAAATAACTGATCCACTTTTGTAATGCCCAGGAGCACAAAATGGTTCCCCTGTGCTGCCATCCCCAGAAGAGCTGCAGGAGGGAGACAAGGTCTGGCTTCTCTGTGGCTTCGTTCACCTCCTTCCTTCCAGGAGCTGCCTCCCATTTCATGGGAGCTGGAGGCTCACAAAAATCAATCACTCTCTACCAAAGTGTCTGTCAAAAACAATCATGATCATGGCTAGAGAGAAAAAGTCACAAAAATGCTGGTCTAAAAGCAGACAAGGGGTTAACTCTCCTATTTATGCATCTGATAATTTATAATAATTATTTGCATTTATTGTCAGCCACTGGACTCACGTAATAGCCCTAAAGCTACAAAGGGCAAATAGGAGGCACATGAGATGCAGCTGGATGGATACAATAGATTGAACATCTCCAAAGAACTCCCATTAGAGTCCAGTGGGTCAATAATCACAAACCAAGAAGGATTTACACGATAGACCATAAAAGCTGCTTTGGAGCCATTCTATCAAGGCAGGATCTTGCTTTAAAACTACGGTCATGTGCAGGTCTTGCTTGTCTATCATGATGCCATTTTAGTTTACAGCAAAACAAAGAAATGGTATAAAATTAGTAAAAAGGATGGTAACAGGATCACAATAGGTTATTTCCTTGATTTCACAAAATAACTCTCTGAGATCCATTGTATCTCCTACAATGAAACTGAAAACTTAGGAGGAGGCACACTCTGTACGCTGTGAGCTATGAATAAGATGCATCTTTATTGAGAATAACAGAGATAAAATGTATTTTCTACATCATTTTGACACGGTATGCTCAATAAAGACCTAGGGAAATAGTGTGACCTATTTCCAGGTGTCGGCAAACTGGATTGAATCTGTGGCAGGAGGATGTAGAGGAGATGCTGCTGTACGCTCTCCTTCAATTTATTTGCTCAAAGTATCCAAAAATTAACTTCAGTTTGGTTAAATACAGAGCAGCCTCAAAGCTCTTCTAATTTATGGCCATGATGACTTCCTGTGTATCACCTTCACTCCTTTCTCTGATAGAGGACTGCAATTTTGCATCAGTAGAAGAAATTAGGGGCAAAATAAGGGGGAGCCCCCAATTTTATTGACCTTTTCTTTTGTGCCAGTACAGTGGTATTAAATGGTTGTGGAAAACACTAAGTTTCATCTCCTTTCCCACAAAAAATTCACAGAGTGAAAGAAAGCTCTGCAAGCACAACACAAGAAGATGATCATTGCAGCTACGTGGTAAATCTGCAAAAGACTTAAACATTAAAAATTAATCTCAAGACTTTATTATTCCTTTGTAACTCAGCACTGCAATGATCTTTGTGTAGTGGAGGTCTCTGCAGTGCTCATATGTGCTCTCCTGCCTCGGCAGAATGCCATGAATTAAGGATGGAGCGTAAACCTCGCCTTTGAATTTCCTGGCTTTTGTTGGTTTGTGTCATAAACTCAACATTATTCAAATCTCGGGTTTTGCATTTAATATTATTAAACGCCTCCTCATCAATGCCAAGTCTGTAATTGGTCACAGTGAATAGGTGATTAGACAGATAAAGTGCAATTGTGATTGCAAAAACTATCACCAGGTTTGCTGAGGACAATAATTATGTAGGTTATAATGTTTGAAAATATTGCCTAAATCTCCTTCCCACATGTTGTTTGTGATGGAAAACAATTAGACAAAGGATTCTTTTTCTAAGCTGCCTCTGATTCAGATTTGCCTGATGAATGGTCTTTATACTGAACCCAAAGCATTTGTTCCAAGTAAATTATATGTCATTGCAAATGCAAAAGGTCTGCTTCACAATGTTTATTGGGATAAATTAAATCTTCTAAAGATGGTAAACAGAAGGCCTTAATAATGATTCACTTCTGTATAGTTTAAACTGAAAAGGATGTTGCAGTTAGAAGGATGGAGATGAGGCAAACAACACTCCCTGCTTTGTATTAACAACATAAGAGGTACAATAGGGAAATTTAATTTGATACTGATCTACATGAGGCATAACACAGCAACACAGTTTCAAATGCTACTTTTCTAATGGCAGCCTTTGAATTGCAAATTTCCACCAAAACCACCTGATTCATTGCTTGAATGCGTTCCCAAACCAGTCAAGGAGTTTCTCTCCCTGCTTCCATAGGGGCAGGAGCAGCCTCTCCTTCCTCACTGTCTCAGGAGGGGGAAATAAAACCCCAGGGATGCTTTCCTTGGGAAAGCTTGGAGCCTGCAAGGTGCCAGGCACACAGGCAGCCTGTCTAGTGCCCAGCAAAATAAAGGAGATGCTTCTGCCTTTGCTGCAGCAGCCAAATTTCTCCTCTCAGGGAAAGGTCAGGACCTGGAATGGTCAGCAGCCCTTTCGGAAGCGCTCGCCTTGTGCTGGGAAAGGACACTGCTCCAAGCTGGCAGTGCTTTGAAAACGTTTTGTGCCTTCTGTGGGCCCTCCAAAAGCCCACTAAAAGAAACGGCAATATTTCCTTTAATGCTCTCAGGCTCCTGGTGGAAAAGCGCTGTGAGGATGGCAGAGCCCTCGGGAGCAGAGGAGCCTTAGGCACACGAGCACAGAGAAATCTCCAGGGCTGTCTCACTGGGTGTGAGAGGCTGGGGTTCAGCCACCCCACCTCTGAAAGGACCCAATGGGCTCTCTGGGAAGCTGTGTCCTCCTTGGGCCTAAAGGGGATATATGGGAACTTTAATGGGTGTCAGTTAATTAGTTTACAACCAAGCTTTAAACAATTTCCGTACATGTCTGTCAGGTTTTTTAATCCCTCCATTAGCTCACTCTTTCAACCATTATGTGTCTAAATTTCTAGCTCACTGAAATCTTGTTTACAGGTGACTAAAAACTGTCCTATGGACTATTAAAGTGCTCCACAGAAAATTACTAGCTCGTACTCAACCACTTTGTTGTCTCTATTTTTAGAACATTTGTTTCTTTTAACCCAAGTTCTGCATTTCAGGCATTTGGACTGTTTGCAACATCCCTTAAAAGGTCTTCACCACCTACTTACTGTTCATTAGTATTCACAGTCACAGGAACACCTTTAACTCACATTCATGCACACTCTCCCAGACAAAAGCTCTATTAATGGGACTTCATACCTGATGTTGAACACATTGATAATTAAACATCCATACATGTTGAAAAATAAACAAAGGTTTGCATGTTACTTGTATGTGGCAAACCCTTTCCTATTTCCTTCTAGGACACACTCCCCATCCTCCACACACCCTGAATGTTCTGCCACCTGAGAGCATTGGCAGGAAGTCAGAAGGGGAGTTTGTAATTTCCCAGCTGTTCAGCAGCTGGGCAAAGGGGATGGGCAGCAGAGCAGGTACAGAGATCTGTGGTCATAAAAAACATCAGCAGGAACAGGCCACAGATGGAACTTCAGTACTTAAAGTAATGCCAGTGAAATGTAGATAAGCACATATTGCATCTTCACCTCTGAGGAAGGCACAGACAATACAGACAAGATGTGAACACTCTCCTTTAGGGCTTCAAATAATTTGTAAATAAAAAAATACCTTTGTGAACTCCAGGCTTCCCCTGCTTAGCAGATGGCCAAAGGAAGCAATTACAGTGTGTACTAAACCCACAGAGTCTTCTTCACAAAACAATTCACTAAAATCCTTTATATGAGAACAAGCTTTCATTAATGACCTCTTTGAATTTTACTAGTGAGCCCAGCAATAATACACGGGTATTGTTAGAAATGTAAATGTAAAGAGATAAGGAAATTTTCAGGCAAATCTGTATTTAATTTCAAAGAAAAGCTGCTCATTTCTAATGGCCCCGTTTGCATGGATATCTGATGGTAAGGCTAGGGGAGGGTCACAGCAGATAACACCTAACAGGATCATTGAATGAAAAACAAATATTTATTTTCTCTTTGTCTCTTTGGGACTCATTTGCATTAAAACTGCAGCTTTCCCAGAGACTGTTGGTGAAAAAAAAGCCACCCTAATTTATGCATTTAATATTAGGAAGGTTCTTTGAGATTAAGGTTATATAAAAGCTGATTCCACTCCACATCCTCATCTCTCCACAAAGAACATGAAGCTGAGACGAACGGTTCAGGTGCTCGGTTTGTTGTGCACCTCAAATTTGCATTTTATTGCACCTATGTATTTTTATAACTGTATTATAGATCCTATTGTCACACTTGGTTTCTTTCCTGAATTCCAGCTGCTATTCCACAAAGCTATTTGTCACTTATTTTAACCTTGAGCATGCAAAACTCCTCACGGGTTTAAAATTAGGCAAGAGCTAACGTGAAGAGACATTTAATGCATTCAGGCAGTGTTGTCACTACCTGACGCTGTTTTGCATTATCTCCAGCGCCCTCCCTGATCTTTGGCTCTGCAAAAACGTTTTTTGTTGTCATCCTTAATGCCATGAGATTCCTTCCAGAAACTAAACTAATGGGTGTGGATGCATTTTACATTGAATAAGTTTATATTTGCTGAAGTCTGTTAAACTCGCTGTCATAGTGGAATCACGGAATGGTTTGGGCTGGAAGGGACCTTAAAGCTCACCCAGTTCCACCCTTACCATGGGCAGGGACACCTCCCACTGTCCCAGGATGCTCCAAGCCCCAATATTCAACCTGGCCTTGGACACCCCCAGGGATCCAGGGGCAGCCACATCTGTCCTGGGCACCCTGTGCCAGGGCCCCACCACCCTCACAGGGAGGAATCTCTTCCTAAAATATCATCCAAAACTTCTTTTTTTCATTTACAAGTCATGCTTGAAGCTTTTGTGAGGACAGTAACTCCCCCATTTTGGGCTATAACTCCCCCAGGCACATTTTGCACCAGGGATGCTCCCACCCTCACAGGGCATCCAGAGCCTGTCCCAATCGTTGTGTCCTTGCTTTCCTTTTGTGACAGAATGCAAATACCCAAGGGATCGTTGAAAACCAGGGTGATTATCCAGGATACTTTGCATGCCTTTTTATATCTGTATTTGTCCCACTGTAAAACTACAAAATGTGATCCCTCCTTTTTTATTGTCTGCTCTGTGTGAATAAGCATGTTGCAAAAGCCAATTGTTTTTCAAACCTGTTTTTAAATTGCTTTAAAAGCTGCACAAGCATATATTTCATTTAAACAAGTAGCAGATTTACTTTTAAGTGAGACAAGTTAAAAAAGAGCTGGAATTCAAGTAATGTAGGAGGTGGGATCTCTTGATGGAGTTTTATATGGAATAGCATTTCACATAAAAATAATTACATTTCTAAGCTGATTAATGATTAACCTGGTTATTTGTTATTCCTTCCCGAATGCCAGCTTCAGTCCTGAGACAGACTCGCTCTGGAGTCAATAGGAGAAGTCATGTGAACGTCAAAAACCAGAAGTTATCTCTGTCATTAACCTTGAGAAGCACCATCGATTGCTGGCACTAAGTAAGATCTAATGGCTGCAGAGAAACAACTGCTTCAAAAACAATTTTCAAGGCATATTTGAAAATGAGTTAGATGAAGCTACAAAAATGTGGCATTGATATGATTTGGTACAGCTAACTCAGAATTGCTTTGTGAAGCAGTTCAGCTAGATTTACTGGGATGATAAAGAAGGGAAAAGTCTCCATGTTGCCTTGTTTTCCAATCAAAATTAGCATCTGCCTATGATGCAGAAATTAATAGAAGTAGAGAGGCATGTGAGTGCAATGTTGATGCTCTAACAGGATCATTTCAATTCTGCACTATTCACTTTAGCTCCTCTGTAACCCAGGTATGGTTGAAAATGTGACCTTATGCTTACAGCCTGACAGGGAAAAATAAATACATGTTTTCTGTAGGCTTGGGAGATATAAAAACATTGAAAGAGATTTCCATCCCACTTTTTGGGATGAAGGGAATTTGCAAGTTCTCCTTGACAATTTCAGCTGCCCATATCCTCACCAGTTCTTAAAACTAGAGGTGTTACTTCTTCAGTAGGTAAAACACCAGTAATCTGAGTCTTTTTGAATGAGTCTTTTTGTAATTTTTGGAAAGTATAAAATTTACAAGCTTTTGTGGGGAGTTCTGCACCATTCAGGACAGAGAATTTGGCCCCAAACTGCCTTGGTGTGTCCATTTATTACCTTGGGAGAGAAAATCTCCAGAGCAGACCAAAATTGAGTCATGTGCTGCTGAAATGCTGTGAAAAGATAATGAAATAAAGGATGTTGTACTGAAATAAAATATGATGTAAAATTGTTCTACCCTGGTGCTTGGCCAGCAGCAAATTGCAGGAATTTAAGGCCTAAGCTGATGGCTCTAACTCAGGTAAACATTCAAATACACAAAGATTTTGCAAATACTGTAGAGGTGTCCATTCTGTGGTAAACTTGCATGAGACAGACTTTAGTCAAATGCACTCAGCTCTGCCTATTTTATTAAGATGTGACCCTTCTCCTGCTGCAAGCTCATCTCTTACAGCATGATTTGCAGCAATTAATTGGTCTCCTCTAGCTGACTAGCAAATCCATATACTACTGTAATTACCTGAATGTAAAATATTTAGGAAATATCTATCATGCTCTTGGAAGTCTCAGGTCATTGAAAGAAAGCCAATGAAATTGCAAACAGGAGGAAGGGATTGGCTACCAGGTACCTTTCCTCCCCCCTCCCCATCCTCTTGGCTCTTAGCATTTGTCTCTAGGGCATGACCAAATAGTGGCCATGTGTCATAAAGACATTTATCATGTAATTACAGCTTTAAGATCAGTTTCTGTTGATGTGAGATGATTACTTTGTATTTCACGCCTTTCAGGTTCCCAGCTGGGATTCAGAGGTTTAAGGACATGGGGTATATATTTTTTAAATTTATGAGATAGCCATTAATTTAATTAATTGGACCATAAGAGTTCAGTCAGTGACCAAATAAGGATCCTGCAAAACAGAGAGAACCAGATGTTTTATGAAGTTTCGATATTTTTGACGTGGATAACTTGGCAAAGCAAAGGCCTTTGTTTCCTCCTCAAGGAACAGAACATCTCTGTGGAGTAAGAAAAATGACACATCAAAGTCATTGCCTGTGAACCCTGACACTGGAATAAGAACATTGTTCAAATGAGGCTGTTTTAGGCCTGGCTTAAATGGTATTGTTCTTATGTGCTAGCAATAGCCCAGTGCCATGCCTATGTGGCTTACATCAATATTGCACTCAATAATCCAGGCTCAAGCCTGTATCTGTGATTCCCCTACTCAATTTTGGGACTTCCTGTTGTGTGTTTAGGTGATTTTCTGTTTTCAGATCGATAACTGATTTGGATTATTGTGAGAAGGTTCCTGTCACCAAAGTGATCACAAAGCTGCTTTTCCACTGTTGTCAATGTTCACTACATTTCCATGAGCTTTCCTGAAGATGGATTTCCATTGAGCTCCCAATTTCTCTGATATTTGGGTCAGCTTTTTTGACCATCCTCACAGTTGCTTAAATTAGTATATGCCATTTTTAAAAGCTTCACTGAAACCAGTTAAGATTTTAGTGGAATGGGTTTTTGTTTTCTTTCCATTATCTCCTCACCTGAAATGCAGCAGGAAATCCAAGACTGCAGCTGTGTCTGAGTTACAGCCACACAAAATATTTTATGCTTTTACCAGTTAAAGAATTCAGTCTGGCCCCTGTCCAGAGAGAGCCCCAAATCTCAACATTTACCACGAACAGCTAAAACCATAAATTTTACATTAAGGCTAGAGCAAGATGGAATTTCACATCATGGCACAGCCCCCAGCAGCCAAGGCCTGCCTTGTGCTGCAGGGTGATTTGCTGCTCCCTGGCACTGGCACGCTTGCATGGGTGCATCAGAGTGGCAGGAATCCAGAGGAATGGATCATGAATTAAGTCCAAAGCTTCTTGCTGAGGTGGTGTTTGCTGGCAGAGCTCCTCAGCATCAATGGGCTCCTGTGGATGCCACCAAGGCGCTCGCCTGTCATCCTGCCAGCCCTGTGGTCACAGCCACTGATGTCAGCCACTTGAAAATAAAAAGTCACACCCAGTTGTGATGCACTGATCCAGCAGGACATTTCTAATCCTTTTTTTTTTTAATTTGCGGAATGCACTTGCCTAATGGAAACTATTGTGGAAGCACTAAAGCAGAAGCAGTTACCAAAACTTAAATCAGCAGCTCTATTTGTCTCTTCTGTTGAAAGATAAAAATGCAAATCTGGCTGAGGGCTGTAAAAGGATGAGCAAGCAGGCAGGTGGGATTTACACTGGGAGGAAAACAACAGCAGAAGTGTCATGACAGCAGAGGAATTATCTGGTTTGGTCTGAGGGCACAGGCCTGCAGCCCTGGCTGTCCCAAGATCACTGCACGCTGCCAGCCAAGCTGTTCTCATGCTTAATTTACAGCTCACAAGGTTCATGTTCTGTCTAATGAAAAATATCAGTGGGAACTTGCAGGAGAACAGAACAGTGACCAAATTATTCACATTTCTGCAAGGAATGGAGAGCTCCTTAGGCCCAGAGATGCCCTGATGATGACTGGCACCAAAGGGTGATATCAGGGGCTTTATGATCTCTGGGTTTCTCTTGGATTGGAGTGCTTTGCTTAATGTGACACAGTCCTCACCTTTTGCATAGCTCAGTGTCACATTTGCAGTAGATCAGCAGTTAGGGAGGTTGGAGAAGCTCCCCTGGAAGCTGGATCCTCATCTTGATGCTGAATGTTGCCTGGTGTGCACAGTCACTACAAATTATGTGTGGGAAAAGCAATAGGAATTGCCTTGACTGTTAATGATGTTTACTTCTTTTTAAATAAAAAATAAAATTTGAAACCCCCCAATTCATAAATGTCTATTTAGTTCGACAAGCCTAACAGAAAATAGAATTTTGCTATACCAATAAATATCATTTGCCCTTTTCTTTGGTGCATGCTTGCCTTTCAGGTAAATTTATCTCTATGCATCTTCACTTGAAAATGGTTATAAAAGATCTTGAACCCTCTGTGTCTTAGGTGTGTGTGCAACTAAAAACTATTCTCTTGCAAACCAATTTCTATGCTCTTTTAGAAGCTGATACAGAAACATTCCACACAGTTAATATTTAATACCAACATTCCATGAAAAATTCAGCTGCTAATAAATGGGATTTATTTATTTTCTACCATTTAAATTGCTGCTGCTGTGGTCCTAAAACTGTTGATGGATAGATTATCTGAAGTGGAAACAAATACTCATTTGTTATGGGCTGGTTTGTGTTTATAAAAGGTGTTTAGGTTTAGAAGTGAACTCAAGCTTATAAAGGAACATGAACATGATGGAAACATCAGTCCTGATCTCCTGCTTGTCCTGCAGGGGACAGAAATCGGTACAGGAAGGAAAGACTCCACAGTAAAAGAGGCAATTCTCACAATTATTGCTGGCAAAGATAAATTCATGCCAGTAAACCCTTGAGTGGTGCAGCCTGGGGCCTCTAATGCTCCTTTCTTACATCCTGGCATGGCACAAAATGGATTTGAACACACAACACCCCCACGATTTCTTCTTTCTGTGCCTGAATAAAAGATGCATACTTGTATTCTGTACTTCTTATTAAAACAGAAGGAAACATTCCAGCTGGATACCCACGTGCTCTGGATTGCTGTGTTCTTCCAAAGGCAATGACACTGTCCACTTAGAAAAGAGGTGTTATAATTCCTCCACATTTTCCACAGCATCAAGATTCACACTTGCCCTTTGAAGGCTTGCATTTGCTTCTGTGTGTCAGACCCAGGCAGGTACCAGGCTGGCATTTCCCCCTCTAGACTTTCAAAGAAAATCTCTGTGCAATGGTCATACCCTCATTTTTTCTTTTTTTGGTTTTTTTTTTCCTCTCTCTCTTTCTCTCTCTATTTTTTTTTTTAATATAAAAATAACAGAGAAAGAGAGGCATCAAAAGCAATTTTTCATTCCTACATGTGTGTGGTAAAACCCAGATGTCAGGCTTTTTGTGGTGATGTGATTCATATCACTTCAGTGTGGGATGTTAGCTCTGCATTTAGTCTTGCCTGGACTGTAACGAAGGACACCAATTACTCTGGTGATTCCAGCTAAAAGCTGCAGGAGAGGCATTAGAATACAGGAAATGTATAGGGGAATGCAATTTCGAAGTGGATGAAAAATGTGTGAGTGGATGAACATTCAGTGAGGTAATTACCACTCAGGTTTAGTCCTGAATTTTCTTCTGCCTTACTCTAGGAAGAGCCTAATGGCCAGACCTGAGTTTTTAATGGCAACATTTGGGCAAAAAGTATGGCTATTAGGTGAGCAAATGTAGCACTTTATCCCGGAGGAGCGGAGATCACCTTCGGTGTCAAAAGTAAAGGAGAATCAATTCAGCTCTGTGAGCTGTGAAAGTTTGCAGCGGGAAATCCTGGAATGGTCTCACCCGGAGGGAGGGGAGGGAAGAGAGTGCCTGAGCCTGGCAGGGGCTCAGCACAAAACACGTGCTCACAGACAGTCAAATCCACTGGTTCCAGCCATCCTGGGGAAGTTTTTCCATATTGCCAACAGCAGGGAGAGAGAACACATCATTTATGCAAACCCAAGTAATTCCAATCAAAAAGAGGTACAAATCCAAATGAAATGTGAGCAGGACTTTCGTCACCATGTGGAATGTGTTTCACAATGAGCCAGGTCCTTAGATTAAAAATAAGAATTGTAGCACTGGATGTCTCCTTCAGGTAAAGTGAACACTTTCTGAGGAAATCAGTTTCAATTAATCTACACAATTAACAGGTTCAGGTTGGTTTCTCAAATAGGATCACTAAATGTGTGGAGAAAGAACATCACCATTTTTTATCCCAAAGCCCCCCTGGGAAAAGCAGAGGAGCTGCTGCTAGTTTTCTCTATGGAGGGAAAGTTTATATTCTAGTCTTTGAAACATCTTCCACCTTTCACAGACATGTTCTAGTGGATCTGCACTGTCTGCACTGATCAAAACTTTGGAGCTGTTCCTTTCTGCATGGCATTATTCAAGCATGCACTGAACCACCCAGTTCAGCTCCCTCTGCTAGGGAATGGGGCTCAAATCCAATGAAGCAGAGGGAAAACTTCATCTTGGTCTCACAGATCTAAAATATTTGTTCAAAAGAGGATAGTAAGCCCTGCATCTTCAGTGAAAAACTGCTGTTTTACTTTTTTCTTAAAAAACCCTGTAATAAAGCCTTATTAAAATCATCGTGGCTCAAGTAAACTTTTTCACTTTACATAAAACCAGAAAATATATTTTTGAATCTTACTTTTAAGTGGGAAAAAATTAAGAGTGGAATGGAGAGAACAACACCTGCTGTGGCTCTCCTCATCTCTTACAAATCAGCCCAAACCCATCTGCTTTCTGCACTGCCTTAATTGCTTGCAAAGCTTTTTATGGCCAGTTTGGACCCCAAATGGCAGCGACTGCTGCAGGCTTGAGGCTAACACGAGGAACAAAGCAGAGAGTAATGGACAGCACTGTGACCCTCCCATCTGATGGGCAGGATGACACCAGAGCTTGGCTCCAGCTGGGACAGAAGCGGGACAGGAGCAGGGAGACCCCACTGGGACATGGATTTTGCTTGGGGAGAAGCAGGAGCTCCAAGGTGTGAAGCAGAAGGAGCCACACCCTTGAGATGTGCTGCCCCACGGGGAGTCCTAAAAGTTTGGATCACCCAGATAAATCCATCCAGATGTGCCTCTAATTTTTAATTTTACTGTATTTTTCAGCAGGGAGATCTGCTACAGTGACAAACAAACCTACAGGCATCGCATCAGCAATTTCAGGGATATTTATTTCTCAGGTTATTTACCTTTTATTTCTATGAGGAGGCATTTGATCCCTCAAACAATCCCAATCCAAATGTCCTTAAAGTGAACTGATGTACTGTACTTAATAGCCTGGTGACTTCTTGGATTAGACTGATCGAGCCAGTGATGAATAGGGTAAGTATAGTTAACAGCCATTCTTAAACAACTTTGAGTGTCATTAATTTTGTTATAGGACAGATTAATCTGAAATGTCAGGACTTGCTGTACTAGACCTAAAATTGTATTTTCAAACCAATTTTAACAGATTGTATTTCACTCTTGACACAAAATTCATTTACTCGCCTTAGATTGCAGCTTTTATTGTAATTGTACCAAATTAAATCAGGGCATTAGAACCACAGAAAACTAAGCTGAAGTTATAGGAGGGTAGTTGCACTAAATGTCTTTCTATTTTCCTTTTACTGCATTTTTCCTCCTTAAAACAAGCCCAAATACATGAACATTGCTACAGGTTAAGAGAAGATTATAGCAGACTTTTGTAAACATGTAAATCATATGTAAATCATAGCCAGACAGAGGACTACAACTACTCTGTGAGTTGTCTTATCTACAGAACAGAACAGTTGCTTTTCTTTAACAAATTTAATGTTTGTTTTGATTAAAGTCACAAATTAGAAACTAAAGCCAGTTTGTTAAAGTCAGTTTCAAACATACAAATAAAGACCTATGGCAAAACCAAAGAGAAATTAATTCAGACCCCAGGAAGGCAGCAAACAGCATGATTAACTCTCCTGAAACCACTGAAATGCAGTTTAAGGATGAGTTTCTGGGCCTTTGAAAAGGATGGTTCCCCCTCATCCCCCAGGTAAAACATTGCAGATAGCAAATAGCTAAATCAATAATCTGCTCATAGGCAAACTCTGCAGCAAAATGTGTTTGGACAGAAGCATTTCTGGAATAATTCTGAATTATGAATAAATTCGTAAAAGTACCAGTCAGTTCACAGATAATTCATTAACTGAAATAAGGGCAAAATTTGTCGAATAAATTATTCACTACAAATAGTTCCTAAGCTCTCCAAAGTACTATCACATTTCATTTATCTCTTGCCTTAGGGGTAGATAAAAATACTCAGAAAAAATTATAACTAACCTGAATTTTTATCTAAAAAATTTAAGCTAGGACATCTTCTTTTGCAGTAGTTTTAAGGGTAAGAAACTTGTTCAGCTCCAGCTTTTATTCCCATCCACAGAAACCGTATTTTTTATCAGAAGTCTCTGGTTTTTATCTCACAATCAGAGATAATATGGTCAAGAAAGAGCAGCAGATGCAGCTGCAAATTTTGAGCACCAAATTAATAAGTATCTAATGGATTTTCAAGATTTGCATTCAGAAAAGAATTTCATTGGAATCAGAGAATCCTGGAATGGCTTGGACTGGAAGAGATCAAAAGTTCATCATTAGAGGGGCATCAGTACATATAATTCCTGGTAGCAATACCAGGAGTATAAAAAATGGATTTTCTATTCTGTGTTGACCCAAAGCAACATTTTGTCTGCTCTAAAATAAGAAAGAGAAAAAATATTTAGGAAAAGTCCAAACTGGCCAAGAAGGAATAAAGGATCTTTCCAGATGTAGGCAGATGTTGGAAAACTGAGGCGTATTGGTGTATCAAAAGCTTACAGAAACATGAAGTATTTGTGATGCTACCCTGATTATTCAGGATGAATCCTAGCAGGATGGCATGGCTCACTGTTCAGGATTATTTCATGGAAGAAGGCTGCTGCAGCAAGAACCAGTTT
Organism: Pyrgilauda ruficollis; assembly: GCF_017590135.1. Lineage (NCBI taxonomy): Eukaryota > Metazoa > Chordata > Aves > Passeriformes > Passeridae > Pyrgilauda > Pyrgilauda ruficollis. The sequence goes on along the minus strand of NW_024513654.1, from coordinate 3,789,049 downwards.
GGGTTTGTGATCTTCTGACTTTAACTCTTCCTGGCAGAGGAGGGAAACAAGGAAGTGAAATTCAGAGAGTGAGCAAAATGACTCTGAGCTGTGCCTCCAGGACATGTTTCTAATCCAAAAGAACCTCAAAAACAAAACAAAAAAGAAGAAAAGAAAAAGAAAACAAAACACCACCCGGTTCAGACCTTGCACATGGGTCAGGCTGTACTGGGTTTTCCTCTCGGACCCCTGAGAAGGGAGCACCCAGCGAGGTGCATGAACATACAGAAAAGTTTTGTCTCATTCTCTGAGGGCACATTGAATTATAGCAACCCCAATCTGCAGCCTTTCAAAATGCCACCAGGCCAATGGTCCCTGACAGAGCCCAGCAGCATTCTCCAGGGGAGCCGCTTGGTAGGCATTTAACCGAGTGCCCGGCTCTCCTTGCTTCACCAAACAAAAACTAAATTAGACGGGTCAAACATTGTCGATCTAATCTCACTGTGAACTGAAAACAGAGGAGCTCTGCTGCCACCAGAGCAGAGCAGAGCCTGCTGTGACCCCACCATGAACTGGAGGGGATGGGAGATCTCCAGCAGGTGCAGTCGGGAGGACTCAATGTCGCATTCAAGTTTATTCTTTGTACGGTTCTGAGAATGGCGGGATTGTGTTTTGAATCCAATACCCCGGGGCTTTCACTTGCTTTCTCACAATTACCTGTGTGAGAAGAAGGGGGGGGTGAGGGAAAAAGGAAAAAAGAGATAATTCTTCTGTGGCATAGCAGGAATGGTCAAGGGCAGTTCAGATTAAAGACCATGATTGGCACAGGCTGCGGAGAGGCCAAGCCAACAAAATAAAAAATAGAACCATCCTGTTTAATAGAAACAAATTGCTCTCCACTTCTCCCTGACACAGATAGTGGGGCCATTTGTACCTGCTGCCCTTTGTTGGGAACAACAGCAAGGAAATGTACTCGTCCTGAGCGGAATAAAATTCTTTTTGTTGCATTTGACTATCTCAGTCCACAGAACAAGCAGGGCAGTTAAGTAGTTGAGCTTCCTTGTACATTTGTTTGATTAAAGGTCTGTAACACTGGCTCAGGTAGAAACAGCTCAGCTGCATGGAGCAGCAATGAATGAAAGGCTTGTTAGGGAGCAGCCAGCGAGACACGGCGGAGCTGCCTTCGGAATTACCTCTGAATAGGAGCTTGTTGTTTTGCTTGTTCCCCTCAGCATGGAAGGACAAAACTGTACATTTGAAATGACATGTGATGAGATCTGGGCTGGTTTGCATGTGTATATTGGGAAAACTGCTAAAACCCAAGGCCGGCTCTTTTGCAAGTCAAGGCATGAAAACAAATCTCCTTCAGATGTCCCCGAGTGCTCCAGGTAACATTAGCATTTCCAAAGGTCGGAGTGGAGAGTGTTAGAGCATATTTATGAACTGACCAAATAGAAGGCTTTAATTTTGGTCATAAACGGGCTGGAGAAGATCCAACCAGCTGCCTAAATGGTAAAAAAATAAATTCAGAGTTTATTTGTGTTATTTTCTAATCTTATAGGGACATGACCGTGAGTGTCAGATCCCTTACAGATATAAAGATCCCTTACAATATAAAGATATGAGATCCCTTACAGATAAAAACCATTCCAGCTTCAGCAATACCACTCTCCCAGGTTCAGCAATAGCTGTTCCAGCTGCCTCCACCTCCATCAGCTCCCATCAGGTAAAACTCAGTTGTCAGCACACACAAAGTTCATCTATTTTGTTGAACTGATGCTGTAGTGAGTATATAAATGCATGTATATACATACACATGACATATGTACATATATACATGACTTTTCTGATGCTCTTTAAATGCTGCCTGGATCCTTCTCTCATTTTTGCTGTGTAAATGGACGAAATAAGAAATTGACAGTCAAATATCTGATGTCACAACTAATAGGCAAAACAACTCCTTGCAACATGTTGGTTACAAAACAAAGCTTTAAAAAATATTTCTTTAAACATATTCTATGCTGTTTTAGGAGGAAAAATTAATATGTGATGGATGCATACTTGAAATCTGGAAAACTTTAAAAACTGAATCTGTAAAAGTTATATTAGAAAATCAGCTCCATGTGCATAAAGAAAGTACAGTACAGATCCAGTCAAATGTCTTGCACAATTTAAGATTCATCTAAACCAAGGTTTTTTGGTAAGATTTACAAGGTTTACTTATTACTGTTGTTAAAACAGAGGAAGGCTTTCCTTCAGCATTTTATTTGGAAGTTCTTCTTTTGGCTTGTCAACAAAAACTGGACAATTTTCCATTTTTTCATATCTGTATTTCTGTGAATTATAGCACATAAAGAACAGAATCATTGTAATTCTGTAACAGTAATATTGTAATTCTGGAATTTTTGGTCTGCTGCAATAGGATATGTTAAAAATCGCCATCACCAAATGGGGCAAGGAGCCTTTGGGTCTTTCTGGCATAATGGACATGTAAAAAGGGTAGGCAGCACTCCTAAATTTTGCTGTTTCAGGGAATGTGACCTGAAAAGGTGCAGGACCACATTAACCAGATCAGTCTCATACTCTGTGATAGGCACAAAACCACTTAATAACAGAATATTTTTGATTCTGTGAAGAGAAAGCAACTAAACCACTAAAGAAGGAGGACACATGGGAATGGGAAAACATTTTCCAAAGAACAGGTATTCCTGATGCTCTTAGGGCTCTGATCTGTATCTGGAGGTGCCTCCCTGGGTGTCAGCTCTAGGGCAAACTCCTCTGAAGGGTATTTTAAATTTTGAATGCATCCTTGTGAGACTGTCCTCTCTTCCCTTCACCTAAACTCAGAGTCCTCATGCTCTTCGGTCCCTGCCAGAAAATATCTGTAACATCCACCCTTCCTTTTTTTCAGGAGTATTTCCTTCATTTCACTGAATATCCATCTTTTCACTCTAATTTCTGGACAGGAAAGGCCTTCCTTCAAATTATACCACAAATGCAAACTAGAAAACTAGACAGCAAGGAAAGCGGGAGATAATTTTGGCATATTTTGGTGCTCCTTGCACCTGCAGCAAGATTGTGTTGTAGGGAAAGTTTGGAAGAAAATAGAGGCATGTCAAAAAAGGGATGATGGCATCACACGCCCCTGTTAATGAAACAAATCTCTCTTAGATTTGCCCTCCAAATCAATGCCTATTTTGAGCTGATTTCATGTTTACAGCTCCTGATTGAAGAGCCCCTACCACTGCCATGGTGAATTTCATTGGAATACAATGCTGCCTTAATGAAGCAAGGCATACAGCTAATGGTGATTTGGTTGGACTCAGAAATGGATAATTTGTTATCAAATCCTTTAATAGCTCATGCTGAAGTTTCTGTCATTACTTGTTGCTCCTCTCAATCTTTATTATGACAAACCCTTTAAAAATGCCTGGGTAGAAAAAAGTGCCCATTAATCCTTTCAAGTAAAGGCCGCCGGTACCAGATTAAGTCAAGCTGGCATCTGAAACTATTCTTTTCTTTATGACACATAGTAAGTGGTGGGTAATCCACATCTTAATCTCCTTGTTGCACAGCTTGGTTTATGGTAACTGATACTCCTGTGACTGCTGCAGACTCCTATTGTGTTACCTTGGGCAGGCAGCTCTTCTTCCTGTTTTTTCCCCCTGGAATGTCTGATAAAGGCACCCTTGAAGTTGACCATAGTCTCTTGAGAAAGTGCTTTTCAGACAAAATGTGATTTCTTTAAAGTTGTATTGAAGTTACTTGTGGGTTTTCCTCCGAGCAAAGCCTCAGACAGTATTTCTGCTCTCCTCCAACACGTGAATTTCATTGCTACTTTTAAAAGAAAAAATTGAAAAAAAAAAACCCCTTTTGAATACTTTATTCCACTCCATAACTTTCTCTGAGCTACATTTCTACTTTATGTCAGTGCTTAAGTATAAGAACTTAACTAAGGTGCTGCAAGAAATGAAATAACTTGACCAATATACAGAAAATATAAGCACCAGGCACTTTAACCTGAAATGGTTGTGTTCCATACAGCTGTGTAAGTGATGCAATATTTTGAACAGTTTTCCTGACTTGATATTTAAAAAATCCCCCTTTCCCTGCCATGGAAACAGATATTTGCTAAAATTGTTACTTTAAAGACGAAGAAAACGAGGCAAGGTGATGAATAGTTCCTGTCTGAACTTCAGGTAATTTTGCTGTTCCTAAAGTGACTGGAAAAACTGAAGCATTTTAAGAAACAGTTGCAAGAAACACCTCTGTCCTTATTTTTGATATTTTGTGACATAATGCCACTAATCTTCCTTTTTCAGAGGACGAACTCCTGATGTACTCTTTCCAGCAAATTCAAATTTTAATGAATTTTATTAAAGGGAGAGACATTATAGATAATTCTGGAAAGTACATTAGGAAAGCAAATAGAAAGCTCATGGATGAGCTCAGTTTTTGACTTCTGAACAATTCCACTCCCCTGCCTGGACCTGGAGCCTGGCACAGATCTTCAGACCCGTGAAGACCATGCAGGGGATGGCAGAATCATGGAATAATTTGGGTTGGAGTACAGCAGAGGAGTGTTTCTCTGGCATTTTGGACATCACAGTGAACTTTGTGAGATCTTCTTGACTCCACTGTACAATATTTCTGAAAGTTTCTACAAAAGTACAAAAATGCAATGATTTAAGACACCCAAATTCTTAAAAATAATATTTTTCAAGTAGAGCTGTACATAATTTTTTTTTACCTTAGAATTAAACTGAGATGCATTCTTTCATCTGGCTGAAAAGAGTGGGGCAAGAGTTTGTGTTTAGATATCTGCTGAACAGTGATAGAGGTATTTATGTAACTAAAAGGAAGAATTTCAAACACCCTTCTGAATTGGGACCCCTAAGAGAACCCTCTTAATATTAAATTGCCAGCCTACAGGGGAAAAAAAAGGACATATTTTACATCAGATTTTGGAGCTCATAAAGGTTTTTATAAAAACTCAACATCTTGATTTGTGTTCAGCTACTTCAAAGCTCACATATTTCTTATTTGAACTTTGCTAGGTGCAGTAATTTTCTTCTCGCTCAGGCTGGATTGGTTCTGCTTATTCAGATCTCATTAATTACAGGAAACTGGACTCATGCTCACATATCCCATTCACCCATCCTGCCCTCAGGCCAGTCAATTTATCTGGCATTTAATGAGGAGTTTTAGATTTTGCAAGTTATCAGAAGTGGGCTCTGAAAGTGTTAGCTCGTGAATTCTAAATAAATGGGCTACTCTGGAGCCTATTTCAAAACAGACAGCACAGCAGCTCCTCAGTCTCTGTTAAAGGAGTCTAAAATTCTCTGCAGGGCCATTCCAAAGGTGATGTTTTAGTTGTTCTTTCAGAATATTGCCACTGTCAACTTTAACCTCTTAAAGTTGTGTGAGGACTTTAGACACGCAGTGATACTTTGTGCGTTAATTACCCAGTTTTTGGGTAATTTGATGTATCAGTGTTTTGTATCCCCACCCCACTGGCTGAAGGGAGTTCATCTATCAGCTCTTCCAGCCATAACTTAGTGCTCCTGTCCATGCTGGTTATTTCATACCCACCAGGATTGGTCCAGAGCTAAATGAAGGCCATAACAATCACAAACACATATCCAATTCTCTTTCAGGTGTACATGACGTGTCTATTGAGCACATTAACACCATGCTCTTTGAAATAAAATTAATTTCAGTATGAAAACCCAGCCTTTGGATACTTGAAGTGGCTGGCTCTGTGTCTTCTCAGGTACCTGAGAGCCACCTGTGGAAGGATGATTGGGATTTCCACGTTTTCCACTCTGAACCCCACTCTCATTATTAGCAGACACTTAATTCTCTTATTAGAGACAGGTTCCTGTGTTCAGAGACTTTTCTCAAGTCTCTGGGGAAGGGGAGAGATGCTCAGCATCCATCCCATGGTTTCTCCTCCAGAGAAAAGTGAAAACCTCTCCTCTTTTGGGGGAGGGCAAGTTCTGTGTCCTTCCCTCCATCCTGTGTTAGAGAGCTTTAACCAGAGTGGATCAGAATGAATGCCTTTAATTCCTCCCACACCTTCCCAGAGAAATAGTACCACTTTTTTCCTCTAGTAAAGCCAATAAGAAAATAGGAAAAATGCTGCATTTTAAAAATGCATTCAGTGTGAGGCCCAGCACTCTGCTCTAATGCACACTGTGGAAACAACAGTGCCTTGCCCAATTCAGTCCAGCTTTTCACAAGATGCTATAACAAAGCAGTTTAGCAGACATTAACAGTTTCCTGTTGTTATATAAGATTAGTTACTGATAAAACAGCCCCTCTGGACCAAAATCCAGCCTGAATCCTTTTTCAAATCACCCAGTATGATAAAAACCTTCTTTTCAGTAGTTGTAAATAAGTGCATAGGGATGTGTTTTATTTTTTCCTGGAAGAAGAGCTGGTTCCACCTCAGCTCTGTGCCCAGAAGAAGATTGCCATCTATAGATAAGTGTCCCCAACTGCACGTCCCTGTGTCAGCAGGGATGGCAGGAGGAGGGGAGATGACATCCAGCTCCTCCTGCGCTGGGATATCACTAGGAGCACAGCTTGTGCAAATAATACTAATTCACTTCATAAAAGTGGCAGTTTAAACATGCAAATGGCTGATTTTTTTTTTTGTCAGTAATGCAAAACCCCTGACAACAACTATTGCCACTCCAGGAATATTTCAAGTAACCTGCAAACATGCTCTGATATTCCTCTCCATTTATTTGTGTTCTCTTCTTGTGCAGAAAATGTGTAAAAAGACAAGCAAAAGAAAACTAAAAAATCCATGGTATTTCTGAGCCTTGTCCAATTTGGAAAGCAAAAAGCTGAACAGGTACCACTGGGTCTCAGGTGATCTGCAGGTGTAATCCTCAGGCAGAAATAACTGTTCCAAAGTTAGAAGTTGTTCCATGAAAACAAGGAAAATAAAAAGGAAGGAATATAGTTAAATCCACACAAAAACACTGAGAATTTGTACACACACATACACCCAGACAAAAATTTTTATTTGCCATTTTAAAAACACATGATGGTTTAAAATCAGTATTTGATTGACCATTTGCTTGTATAAAGTGGAAATATTTTCTGCAAGTATTTGCAAGTAAAAGATTTTCCCCAGGACACCAACTTCTAGAAAAGCTGGCTGGAAGTGGCAGGAACAGCTTGAACTACAAAGAGAAAATAAAATTTTAAAAAGAATGTTTTAAAGGCAAGGTATTTTGAATGATCTGGTACTAAAAAATAAATGACTTTTACTTTCAGCCTTTTCAGAAAAACTCTCTTTGCCTTTTGGCTATATCTGGAAAAATTCAGAACAAACTACTCCAAACTAGCATTAGTAAAATCCAAAGATGATTATTTCAATGGGATGTGAAGAAACCTTGTGTATGAAGAGAGGACTCCATACAACTAAGTGTAAAAACTATTTCAAAAAAAGAGCATTTAAACAGAACAATTTTAGTTTTAAAAGTGCCTGTTGCAAGAACCAAGTATCCTTTTACTTGCCTTTGATATGCAGCAGCAATATGTGAAATTTGTGAAATGGTCCAAGCTGAATACAAATCAAATTACTTTGGTCTTGTCAATCTACCAAATCTTTCATCTTTTCCCTGGTCGCCTTTTCTTGCTACATTTCCTTTATCTCTGCTTGCAGTTTTAAGAAGTGAATGGCAAAGAGTCATCTCTAGTTCATCTGAAGATAAAACCCATTAAGCTGTTGTATTCACATTTAATTAATGTTTTCCAACTCTCATTTCCTATTTGCCTCCTGAAAATCTTGCCTAAAGTGCTATATGCCAAATAAAATAACTCAGGTAAGGGATATCTGATCCAAATGTTTCACAGGAGATGACTGGATAAGATAACTCTAAGGAGTTGATCATTTTTATTATTTGTGGACAGCCTTTCTAGCCCAGTTCATTCTCTGCAGACAGACTCTTATCCCTCAGGGATGAATGCTGCAAACTGAGCCTTTCCTTTTATTTTTCAAGCGTTGCCCAGTGCTGCTACAATTGCACTTTTATCTTTATTAATTCCGAGGGTGGGCAGTTACCCCGATAAATCAGGGGCTGGAATGAAACAAAAAGCACCCATTTCTGCAGATCAGGCAGGTTTACAAGCATTAATCCAAGCAAGGCACAGAGCATCAGGCTGGGAAAGAGGGGGATTTTCATTTTGTGGGCACAGCAAGGTGAGGCTCATGCTGGAGGGGACAGAGGGGACAAGGTAATGGGGTTGTGTTTCCAGAGCTGAAGCTCCCCTCACTCCCAGCCATCAGTGCCATCATCTCCTGGAGCTGGGGTGTGGAATCCTCCTTCTGCTGAGCAGAGCAGAGAATATCTGTGTCATTGCAGGCTGTGTTTGTGCCCTGCTGCTCTGCTGGCACCGAGGCACAAGGGAGAGCATTGAAGCAGCCAGGAAAGATGTGCAGGGCAGGGGAGGAGACACTGGGCATAGAGAGCTGGGGTTAAAAGCCAGAATTTTGAGTTAAGAATGACACAAGAACAGACAAGAGACTTAATTGAGGAGAAAAAGAAGGCTTTATTTTACAAAGGATTCTTCGGTTTTTATAGACTGGTACGATACATTCTACTTGATTGGCTAGTTAATAAAAAACATTTTCTCACACACTGTCTTTGAGAAGAACAGGAAAACAGTGAAAAAACACCACTTGCAGATTGTTTGTACTAACAAGTTATTGCATTCTTACAAGTCCTTAAAATTCTCACAAGCTGCTGTGAGAAACGATTGCCATTTTTCTCTCCCTGATTAGGCTGGCATCCACACCAGAGCAGTGGAAGGGGGGCAGCCAGCAGCCAGCAGGGCTAATCTCAGTCTGGGATCTAGGTATGGCCCAGATGAAAGAAAAATAGCAGGCCTGAGTTTTATATTGTAATGTTTGTCACAGTGTGGCTCAAACCAAGCATGTGTTCATAGCAGGGTCCTCCTTGGAATCTCTGGAGTCAAAGGTGTGCAGGAACCAGGGAGAAAATACAAAACGCTGGTGGCAACAGCAAGGAGAGTACTGCAGAATGGGCAGATGACTCATGAAAATAACATAAGGACAAAATATATTTATACACATATCTCTGCATGCACACGTACAAAGAGAGCATGCTTGCAATGATATTTATTTTTTAGCTCTTGTTGCCAACTGTTTTCACTATTTTATTGCTATATTTCAGCCAATCACACAGAATTAGGGCACTGTTAGGAAATAATCTGAAATTCCCCCCCTCCCCCCTTATAAAATAACCCTTCAATCACCTCAAGTTTCTTCTCTTTAGATTTAGGAATCTTAATTCTTTTGCAAGCAGCAAATGAACAGATTTGAAAATACCTCATATAATGAGTAACCTGCAAGGATTTTTCACCATCCTCAAACATTTTTCCCCAAGTGATCACTGCTGTTTATATTCTTTATAACACATAATAGATTTTAATGTGAATTCTTGCTACAGAAATTTTTCACAGCATTAACTTTATCACAACCTCTGTGCAACAGAATCACATTAAGCTACCATTTGCCCACATTTTATCCATTAAACAAGAAACACTAGGCCTTTAAAACCCAGTTAAATGCTGTCCAAATTATCTGGTCTTTAGTTTAATACTGCTTGTATGCTGTAATAATAAAAAAAAAAAAAAAAAACCAAAAAAACAAACTCAACTTTTATCAATTTGCTGAATCAACAAAATGCTTTTCAGGGCACAGGATTTTGATGTAGGGAGAAAATGTACACATTCTGTAGTGGTACTTTTTTCACCCTTTAGAGAGGATCATCCCAGATTAAGCTGTGTTTTCTGACCTTGCAGAACTGACAGCATGATTTAATAGCCATTAGAGAAAAATGTCCCCAACTTTCTTCTGACTTTTGCTATTAAATATTCATTTCTTGCTGGATTTGCCCTGCTACACTGCAGCACAGCTAAGCTGAACAAATTGCAATGATGTGCGTGAAATCCCATTATAACCAGTGTTAAATCCTGGTTTAACAGCTGGAAATTTCTCTGCTGAGCCCCAACACTTCTGCTGAGCCAAGGAAGCAGCATCTTTTAGGAGGCATGGACCACTCTGTTGTCATCAAAATCCTGTTTGACAACGGGATGGAGCAACTCAGCTGTTCAGTGGAGCTGGCTACCTCAATTAGCTCACATGCAGTTAATTAAGCACAAGAGGTTCTCTGCCCTGTTTATGGCAGTGTCGTGTCCATGAGTGGTGGGTCATGCCCCCTCCATGCCTGTACAAGACCCCAGCTCCATCCCTGCCTCTCCTGGGGTCTCCTGCTTGCCCAGGCAGCCGGGAGTCAGCGCTCACGCGGCTCGGGCGCGCAGCAGAATTCCTGCCTCCCGTCGAACAACAAACTCCTGTCAGGTCCTTGGAATCAACAGGGAATTATTGAGAGCTCCACGCGGTGCCGCGAGGTCATTTCAGATGAAGGGATCAGTCAGGATTTCATAAAGTATTTATTTAGCTGACAAAGGAATTCCCAACCTCCCTTTCATGTACGTTTGAGCTGATGCTAAGTTTCCGAGACAAGGCTCCGATTGTGGCTGTCACCAAACAATGACATATTTCTTTTCTTCTCTTAAATTCTCTGTATCATTCTATATAAGAGGGCAATTTGTCTGTCATGCAGCTAAAACAGGGCCCACTCACTGCCCTCATTAAACTGACAGCACAGTTATTAGCAGTAAACGAAGCCAACAGGCAATGAATTTAGCCACTGTTTTATGGCGAGCACCAGTGAGATTTTTTCAGTAATTAATTTGATAAATATATTAATTATGAATTGAGTTGACAGTACAATCAGATTGTCAGCCTTCCAGACAGGCTCTTGTGATAAGTAGCTTTGTGATGAAGTGGTCGGATTTCAGTACCTGTCATCCTCCGGTGTCAGTCTCTTATCACTGTCCCGGCCATTCACTCTGTAATTTCCTGTGTGTTGTAATTAAATGGTGGCTTTCTGATTGGAAGTGACTCCTCAAACTTAATCTCTCATTCTCTCAGAATATATTGTTTAAAATAAAAAAAAAGAAGACTCTTTGTTTCAGTGGCTTTTAATGTTAAAAAAGGAGCTTTTAATTTCATGTTTGGTTATTGCCCCTGTGGGTGTTTGGGAGTGTTGCTTATGCTCCTGGCATCAGATGGGTGAAGTGTCCCTGCTCTGCCATGGCACAGTGAGTGAGTGGAGATGAAACCATGGGGAAATGTCAGTTCTGTCCTTCTTCTCCTCCAGCCCCAAGCAGGGAGCAGCCCAGCACAGTCTGGAGGACTTTGGGAAGGGTCACTGCCTGTACCTCTTGCCAGCTTTTCTTTTTGCCTTTTTTTTTCCTTTAAGAAATTAATTAGGAACAGTGCCTGAGGTCATTTGGCTCAGGAGATACATGTCAAGATAAGATATTTCAAAAACACCTCCTTATAATTTAATATAAGGTTGGAATTTGGAAGCATGATAGAGAATTGTTTAGAATTGCAAATTTAAGCAACTTAGGAGGAGCTCATAGAAAAAGAAAACAAGCAACATCTGTCAGGATGAATTCTTCTCTTGCTCTTTAAGCCTATGAGAAAAACCTCAAACCTGGAGAAAATATTTACCAAATGCAGCAGATAACTCTGCTTCCAGTTGCCTCATGTTGGAGGCAAAGGGTGGCCATGGGATTGGGGACTGCTGCTGGTCCTGTGGAATCCTGGGATCCAACTGTTCTTTAACCTTGAGCAATGCAGGAGGACCCAAGCCAGCAAAAACTTCAGTGTGTACTGAATTTTAAGCACATGGGCACAGGTTGCTTCATAGAAGTTTTATAATGCATGTGTTTAATTTTAGTTTTCTACCATGTCCTGGATTGTATCAGGAGCAGTGGGACCAGCAGATCAAGGGAGGGGATTGTCCCCTTCTGCTGTGCTGTGTCCATCTCTTGGCTTCCAACATCAGAAGGAACCTGTTGGAGTGGTCCAGAGGAGACCATGAAGATGCTCCAAGGGCTGGGGCTGTTCAACTGGAGAAGAAAAGGCTCTGGAGAGTCCTCAAAGCCCCCTCCAGGGCCTAAAGGGTCTCCAGGAGAGCGGGAGAGGGACCTGGGACAAGGGATGGAGGGACAGGACACAGGGAATGGCTCCCACTGCCAGGGAATGGGATACAGATAGATTAGACAGTTAGACAAGACAGTTGGATGGGCTATCAGGACGAAATTGTTCCCTGTGAGGGTGTAAGGCCCTGGCACAGGGTGCCCAGAATCAAGGGAGGGGATTGTCCCCTTCTGCTGTGCTGTGTCCATCTCTTGGCTTCCAACATCAGAAGGAACCTGTTGGAGTGGTCCAGAGGAGACCATGAAGATGCTCCAAGGGCTGGGGCTGTTCAACTGGAGAAGAAAAGGCTCTGGAGAGACCTCAAAGCCCCTTCCAGGGCCTAAAGGGTCTCCAGGAGAGCGGGAGAGGGACCTGGGACAAGGGATGGAGGGACAGGACACAGGGAATGGCTCCCACTGCCAGGGAATGGGATACAGATAGATTAGACAGTTAGACAAGACAGTTGGATGGGCTATCAGGATGAAATTGTTCCCTGTGAGGGTGTAAGGCCCTGGCACAGGGTGCCCAGAGGAGCTGTGGCTGCCCCTGGATCCCTGGAAGTATCCAAGGCCAGGCTGGACAGGGCTTGGAGCAACTTGGAACAGTGGAAGGTGTCCCTGCCCATAGCAATGGTGGAATGAGATTAATTTAAGGTCCCTTCCAGCCCAAACCACCCAGTAATTCTATGATCTTTCCATCCATGTTCTTTATTTTTAAGTACAAACACAGGAGTATTTCTGTGGGAAACTCATATCCCTGGGCAGGTGCTGTCCATGTGTCACATTCCTGCCCCAAACCCGGGCACCGTTTTTATCAATATCCCATTTTTTCACAGGGCAGAGCATCAGCAATAACTCACCAAATCATCACTGGAATGTGGGCTGGTCTCTGTGTGCTGGAGATGGCACAGCTTGTCCCAGCTCTGCCCCCAGCTCACTGCACCCTTGGATCTCCAGGTCCCCCTGAGCATGCCTCCCTGAGGAAGTTCAAGTCCTTTGCTAAAGCTGCACTAAGGAACTCAAGGCTATGTCATAAAATGACAGGTAAATCACACCCACATCCTGACAGTCAAAGTGAAGCCCAAAAAGGTCACCAGAGCTGAAACAAGGACCTACTGCCAGGATTTGCATTCTATCCTGCAGCCCCAAGCCCTGCAATGAAGCATTCGGAACAGTCTTCTTGAACTTCTCAACAGGGACAGTCTTTATGGATTATTTAAACATAAAAATATACAGCTTTCTGAAAAAGAACCATTTTAGCCCTTGGGGACTCATAGGAGCTGTGGTGTTGTAGGAAGATCTATAATTGAGCATGATAATACTGATATGCTATTGTTTGAGAGAAATTTTGCCAGGCATGAGCCCATGATGGAAATTATGGCTTAAAAGGATCAATTTAGAGACTCTATTCTATCATTTTACTGATTTGTAGATGCTTCCAAACTACAATCCAAAGCAAGCATCTACTCCATACTGGTGGAGAGATTACTACTCACTATTAAAGATGTTTTAAATTTTGCCAAGTATTTTATTCCAGCCAATTCCCATAATCACGTAAAAAATGTATTTTAAGCAAACCAGTTTCTTTATGAAGCATCTCTCCCTAAATCTGATAACCCAAAATGAGCTTATTGCTTACTAAAACCACCAAAAAACCCCTTAGCTAATGCTAATTAAAGTGGTTTTAATTGTCTTTTAAAATCAGTATGTGCCTATACTCTGTTACTTTGAGTAAAACATGTAATGTCTTTGCCTACATGCAAATCTTCCATAATAGAATTGCAATTTCTCAGTAAGCATTGAATTTTCTTGTTACTGGCTGTGTTTGGAGTTTTATGGCCAATGCTCTTGATTTTTCACATAGCATAAGGCAGTACTTTCAATAAAAAATTTATGTGATGGTTCAGAAATGGTAAGAAAAAAATAATGGCATCTGACACATTTGTAAGGGTGATTAGGTGTCTCCCTCAGCAAGCTGAATAATTTTCTTCTAACAGCTTTTTCCATGTATTAAATAATGTCAAGTTGTTCCATATTCTCACTTCCTTTCTTTTGGGGCTGTCACTGATACAAGTTATTCCTGAGATAAACTACTGATGAATTACACCCCCACAGATGAATTCAGATTTTTTTCTTGCTTTATTTATGGTATGTTTTTTTCTCTTAAACACAAGCTTTAACTGCAGAGCAAGATTTGCTTTCTGGTAAATGAAAAAAGTGACTTATTCCTTAGAATAAGACTGGGGCAGGCCCGCAAGGAAATACATCTTTATCACATCTGAAAAATTCTAAACCAAACTGATTATGTGTCACTTGATAAAGTGCTCGAGAAGAATTATAGGTGCATTCCTGTTCCCACTAAAGCCAACCTGAGCTCTGCAGCAGCTCCCAAAGCATCCCCTGTGCTCCCGAGCTCCGGGTGCAGCGTGGCACTGCCAGCAACCCAAGTTGTGAGGAGATGGTAATTATTCGGCAAGGAAAATGCTCAGCATTTTCCTGAGCGAGTCTTTAATCCTAGTTTGAAGTCATTGCTGCCATTGTAAGGTCCAAGTGGAAACTGTGGTGCTTTTGTGCATCTGTCAGACGCCGCTGCTTATTAGGGAATCAGGAATGATAAATATGCCGAGCGCTTTGATGTGAGTATCAGCTTGAGCTCCTCCAGTGCTCAGGTAGAAAGCAGCTGAAGCTATTGTTGTCATCTTGCATGAAAGGTTGAACAGATGCTTGAAAATAAATAGGACCTGATAAAATGATAAAAATCCTGGGATAAAGAGTGTGGCCTCTGTTCTCAGCGCCTGCTGTGCACCCAGGCCAAACCCGAACAGTTGATACACAACTCAGAGGCCTGCACAGAGCTGCCCCCTCTGTAACAGCAACATGCAGCCACAAGAGTAATAAAATCCATGTTGTCTGTCCAGATTAGATGCTGATCTTCATCTTCAGATGGCTGAGAGCACAGAGGCTTTGCAAGATCAGCTCCATCATCCTCATGGATGAGGGTGCAGGGCTTCTCTCTGAAGAGAAGGATTACAGCAGCCAGGCCAGCCCCAGAGTTCAGCTCCTGATGAGACACAGACCTGTCAGGTCTCTTTGTGGCCATAATTAGGGATCCAAAAGAGTCTTGAGGCACCAAAGAGAAGTGACCTAGAAATTTGCTGTTTCTATTTTTGTCTGCATAGGTCCAAGTGGGGATGTGGAGAGTCCCCTCAAGCAGCTCTGAGTCAGGCAGAGCAAAGTTCAGACAAAAATAACCATGTTATAACCATGCAGAGAGGTCTCTCTCTCTCTGGGGAGCATCATAACGTGTGTATGTTCTGCTTCTCAAATATTTGATCCTTCTACAAGGCTGTCTGCACTTTTCTTTCTTTTATTTTCCACATCTTCATTTGTGCTCCCTGACAAGCAGCGGAGCAGCCAGCGCCTTCCAGAAGTCCTTGTGGCGAGGCAGGGACAGCAGTTACCCATCTTCATCCTGCTGAATGGGCCACTTACCAGCACCATTCCTCATTAATTAAAGGCATTAACAGCAAATCTCCACGATTTTGCCTCTTAGCTAGAGCAAAATGTACAGTCTGAATGCAAAGTGTACAGTTTGGTCATTTTTAATAATGCTTTCAATGAGACATGCAAGGTGTGAGGAGGGGCTAAAACAGCCCTGTAGAAGCATCCTCATCTCCTGTTGCTTCTGTGCTCATGTTTCTTAAAGCAGGTTGTGAGTTTCCTGAAGTTAAAATAAATTCTGTTTTCTCATCCATCAACAGCTGAAATCCCTATCTGTTTGCCTAAAACCCTTAATAAATGCTTTCCAGCTTGTGGGTAATAGCTCAGTGGCAGCTCTGACCACAAAAAATGATTTCTCAAACATGCTATAGGTCCTAAAATTGCTGTCACCTGCATTATTTGTAATCTGTGAGACATTATATCAGCATCCATCTCACCCACACCTCTTGGCCACGGGAGCTTTTTCCTGGGGAGAACAGTAGAAGTGCAGATGGAGAACCCTCCATCTCCACCTTCCTGGTGGTCACCAGCAGCATGTCCCCAGAAATCCTGTGAGCTCTTATCAGGGTGCTTTGGAATGAAATTGCAGGCCAGTAGCACCATAGGGAGAAAAAAATTTAAAAAAAAAAAAAAAAGCACAAAATGAAAAGGTTTTTTTCATTCTTTATTACTAGCCATAAGCAAATTAATGTAATTGTCTCATTAAAATGAATGCACCTTAGTTCTTATCATTTTCTAATGAGGTTTTATTTCCTGAGGAGATTGGCTGAATGTTCCACTCCACTGTGGAGCAAATAGGAAAACAAGAAGCAAAGAATAGGAAACTCAGGGAGGAAAAGGTAAGTCAGAAGATCTGTAAAGAAAAAAAAAATATATCACCCTGAGGTACTGGTCCACAAAAATGCTTTACAATAGCTGAACACAAAATCAATTCAAAACTACAGTAGATCACAGGCCATAAATAACGTGTCCAATCAGAAAAGTGTGAGGGGAAAATGACAAAAGGAGAGAACATTCTCTGAAGGGGCAGTGAGGAGGTGGGGTGAGGAGAGCTGGCTTGAATAACTCCTCTACTGAGCCAAATCTCAGGATGGAGAGGGAAGGCCACTGACACCCCCTGTTCTTGCCTAATCTGCTTCAAAAAATTATAATCTCACTGCACATCCAGCAGGGAATAATGTATGCAAGGGTTCTTCAACCATGGTGAACTAAAATAGAGTTAATGAGAGCTACCAAGGGTTAGGTTTTAAAGACCACAGCAGGTAAAACTCCTTGCAGTCATGGTTTACTGATCCTCTGAGAAACAGGAAGGTATTATTTAGCATGGGCAGCCAGCTGAGCAGAGCACAAAGTGTTTGCCTAAAGAAAAAAAGGCTTTTGGGTGCTCACAGCAAACTACAACCATCCTGTGTCAAGAGTTCATGGATTCTTTGCTTCTTTCCTGCCAAGGTCAGGATTAAATTGTGAGATGGTATTTCTTGTTGGGATTCAGATGTTTATTACTTCTTATCTCTGTCACAGTCTCAGAAACCCTGAGTTCTACATCACTTAACTTTAACAAACTAAAAATGGAGACGTGTGTCTCTCTCTACAAGGCCTTTTAAGGCTAAACTGTCCAATTACAAAATGACACCTAAATTATTTTTACTTTTAACCCAATAACCAACCACCCGTGCCCTACAATGGGGACTTTTTTTATCCAATTACACAAAACCACCCAAACCCATGGAGAAGAAGGAGAAGGAGAAGGAGAAGGACAAGGACAAGGACAAGGAAAAGGACAAGGACCAGCCACCACCCTAAAACTTCCATCTTGCTTTATATATATTTCTATATTCTAAACCCTTAAACTCCAAGTTTTCCACCCTGTGACATCACACACTTCTATCCAAACTCCACACCCACAATCCCAGGGCTATCATTCCATTTTGGAAGCCTTCTCCATGGCCTCAGATCAATGCAGAGTTCTCTTGGGAGTCAGCACCTGTCAGCACAAAAAGTCTGAAATTCTCAGCATCCAGCGTTCCAACAAAGAGTGCTGCAGTTTCAGGTTCAGCTCTGCAGCTTCACATCTGTTACCTGCAATATCTAAACAAACCCCACCTTTTACCTTCACTGGGAGGCAGGAAAATCTCTCAGTGGCCAAGTGAGTACAAGAAATACCCAAGTTAACAGGTTTCTACATGATCAGACCAATTATCTCTATAGACAAAAAATATGCAGTTGTGTATATATATATTTTAAAGTATTAAGAAATTGTGAGCAATACTACCACTGGAAATTTGGCCCTGTGGAGATAAATGTCAGGTTTTAGTTGCTTAGAGGCAAAACTCCTCAGTCAGGCAAAAGCTCAGTGAAGCACTGAAGTAGTTTTATTTCACAGCATTTGTGTAACTTTTGGTTTGAGTAGTTCAGCCAATTGATGTGAGTGCCTGTGTGGCTCCAAGGTCTGTACTCCAAACCCTTCTGCTGACACAAAGTGCTTGAGGAAAATACAGTCACCTGTGGGAAACACTGCCCATCATGAAATAAAATAGTGCAGCATCCCTTATGGAAATGAAGTCCTGGGTTCGGTAGTTCTGAGTTTTATTCCTGTTTATAACATCCATTCTTATGTTGACCATGGTTCACTGTTTCATTTCTCTAGGATTAATTTTTCCCCAGTTATAAAGTGGCCATAAAGATATTTAGTTCTTAGCACTCTGAGGATCAAAAGAAATTGCTTTTATCTACCAATGCCAGACAATCATATCACTACCAAAGTATTCCAGTTTTTTTTAGTGCTAAGCTGCTAACCAGTCAAAAAAGGGGTTTTTAATCATATAAATTATATGATTACAGCTTTTTAAAAAATGAGATACAGGCAAAAAGTGATACTTTGGCCATCTTGGATGCTGTGCAGGTCCTGCCACACATTGCAGCACCTGGTTCCATCTGCCCTGGTGGAAATCTATGTACTGCAGGAAAAGTGAGAGCCAGCTTAGGTCAAATAAGAGTCGATTAACTACCACCACGAATTCAGATAGATTAAAGACTGTAATCACATCTTGTTTCTTGTGTTCTTTTTGTCAGCTTTAAGGTGGTGAGAACCAGAGGGGACCTGCTGTCACAGTGGGTGACAATTCTCCTGAATTTCCCAGGTTTGAATAAGCAACTGCACTGAACTAAAATTCTGAACCTTCCGAGGTTCATCCATCACTTTTACTAAATTACCTCTTCATTCTCTTTTCTGCTAAGAATCTAATTTTTATAGCACTGTAGAGAATTTTTATAGCACTGTACTTTATCTTGTCACAGTATTTTTTGTCATTATTTTCATCTCAGTGAACTCTGCAATGATACTAAATAGACTGTGAGAGCCTGGCTGTAAGATAATGAGGGAGGTGCACATCTGCAAATGTTAATAGCTCACCCTCCAAGGCTTTTGCCTGGGAAGTCAGGGCTTGGACAGGATTTGTACCTTCTTGTGCAACACACTGAGAAATTGTCTGTATTATTATTTTTCTCCAAAAAACAGGTCAGATCAGACCTTCTTGTGCAACACACTGAGACTGTCAAGGTAGAACCTACAGGATGCTGCTACTGATTTCTTTGTGATATAGAGAAAGCTGAAATGAGCTGATAAAGCTTTCAGAATTAGGTGGATTCATTTCCCAGGCAAATCTAAAGAAGCCATGCTCATAAGTTGTGTGTTTGTTCCATGTCTGGAGTCAGGACCACAATTGTTACAGTCCCAGGGCCACAGAAATCCTGAGTCCCAAACTACATTTTATTTAAAACAACAGAGAAGAGATAGGAAAAAGGGATGAATTGAGTGGTGTGAAGTCACATATCATAGAATCCCAAAATAATTAAGGTTGGAAAAACCCTCTAAGATCACCAAGTCCAGCCATTAATCCAGCAGTGGCAGGTCCACCACTAAACCCTGTCAGACACCTCCCCACTGCCTGTGTCTGGAATTAGCTTCCTTATGGGTCTGTGCTTGGAGGAAAGTTCAGGTTCTTGTTGCTGCACAGCTGATTCCTAGGAAAATATATTTACCCAGCCCTGCCAAGTCCTTGACTGCCTTGCTCATCACCCAAGAAAATGTGTTTTACAGGAAGGGGGAGGAGACCAAGAGGCAGCAGAAAAAATATCTGCCTTTTTTCCCTTGTCCAGTTTTCTTCCTAACCTGATGCTAGGCCCTGCAAAGCGATGGTTTTCTAAAATGAGACCAAATAAATGTGTGTAGAGGTCAGGAGTGGCAAATTTAGCTAAAGATTTTAGTTTTGCTAAATGCTCACCCAGCCTAACTCATATATTTCATTCACCTGAATACACAATCCTGTGCAGAAAGCCTAGAGGCAGAAAAGTCATTTAGACTTCCATATCCATAAAAATTTGCTCAATTAATGCACTCTTTCATGAGACTGCAAGATCTTCACCCCCTATTACAGCTCCTGCATTCTCCCTCTGGTAGCAGGGAATGGATGTGAAAGTGCCCTGATGGTGCAGGGATGGGAGGCAGAGCAGTCTGTGCTCCTGGCATGGGCTGGCCTGGCTGGACACCAAAGCTGCTCCATCACTGCCCTCCTCAGCTGGACAGGGGAGAAAAAAACATAATGAGAGGCTTGTGGGTCGAGATAAAGGCAGGAAAAGATCATTCACCAATTATTGTCATAGGCAAAACACTCCACGAGAAAGAGAAATTAATTTAATTTATTGCCCATCAGATCAGAGTTATGAGAAATAACTCCTAAAAACACCTTCTCCCACCTCTCCCTTCTTCCTGAGCTCAACGCAACTCCTGATTTCTCTGCCTCCTCATGCTCAGAGGAGCAGGGAGTGCAAGCTGTTCATCACTTGTCTCTGCTGCTTCTTCCTCCTCAGAGAAAGGTTCCTCACACTCTTCCTCTGCTGCAGGATGGGGTCTCTCCCAAGGAAAATGGTTCTCCATGGACTTCTCTGCTGTGAATCCTTTCATGGGAGGTTTTTCAGGATCTGCTCCAAGTTTTTCAGGGTCCCTTCTGTGGGGTCAGTCCTGTAGGAACAGACTGCTCCAGTGCAGCTTCCCACAGGGTCACAGCTCCACCATTTGGACATCGTTCCCAGACCCTTTTCTGAGGCTTGCATTCCCCACAGGAAAGCTGCACAGCTCAGCAGGCTCACTCCCTACATCTGCCTTGCACAAAGAAGCATCAGCACCAGGACAGGGTTGGACTCAGCCTTCTTAGGGATCAAAATAACTTCCTGCAGTGCCAGGAGGAATGTATAAACAAGGGAGCCTTTACCCATGGTTATGCATGTCCCTCTTCTCACACTCTTATCCAAACCGCTAGGCAAACATTGAATTTTGGACATCGCTTATTACTGTTTTTTTTTAAACAAGTCACTTTCAAAACTTTACCCAGATGGGCACTTTCACTGATTGCTTTAATTTAAGTACTCAGGGCTACTGTGTTCCTCCAGAGCCGCATTTGTTATTTATTTTCCTGGTACTCAGCTGAAAAGGCTGCTGTCACTGACTTGTAACATTGCTGCTGCACACGTGTCCGTGCTGGTGTCTGTAATTGTCCTGTTTCTCAAATGTACTCTCTCTATTTAAATCCTCCAGCCCCTGTTTCTTGTCTTACCTGCTGTACAGAGAGAGAGGAGACAGGGAGGGTGGAGGTGATGACAGTGGGGTTTTTTATTTGTAAATCTCTGGGGGGATAAGGTTGCATGGTTTGCAATTAGACAAGCAGGTACTGTGGCAGAGGACATCATTTCCTTCAGCAGGTTATCATTTAAAAAAAAAATCAGGAACCTTTTAATATACAGTATATCTCACAGAATCTACCCTGGCTTTCTCTTAGCCAGCTTAAAAGACTGAGCTTAATGGCCTTTAACTGCTCTGACAAAACCAAGGGTTTAAGCCGGGCTTGTTTATTCCTTCTTACCCACCTTGCAGCTTTGCTGTAAACACCTGGCTTGGAGCAGCCTGGGACAGTGGAAGGCGTCCCTGTCCATGGCAGGGGTGGCCCTGGATGAGCTTTATGGCTCTTCCAACCCAGGCCATTCTATAATTCTCTTTATCAGGGCTAAACCCCCAGTTCAGGCAGCATTATCTGTGTTATGGTCACCAGACGCAGCCCAGCTTTGTGTGACTGGAGCTTGTATTTTGTTGTAGAACAAAACCAGACACAGCTATGAAAAGGCCTATGGGATAGATGACACTGAAATTCCTTTTCTTTTTTTCTTTGTTGTTGTGCAGAAAGGAGAAACTCTTGCTCCAAGTTGGTGTTTTTAAAAAGATGGCAAAAAATGTAGGTCTTTGGAAAGATGTTGCTTGTAAAATCCTCAGTGTTTTTATAACAGAAGAAGCTACAGGATGGACTGGAGCCATGGATCACTGCCTAGGCCATTGCAGTATTTGTTTTTTGCTTATCATCCTCCTGAGTGCACAATTATTTTCTTCAGTTGTATTTCTATGATTTCTATAGCTCTCATTGCAATGGAAAACAATATTCAAGAGCTGTTTGTTGCAACCTGGTGATGAGAAGAGATCTGCTCAGTGAGAAAATGTTATTTCCATGACCTCTGTACAAGTATTTTGTGCATCACTGCTCAGGAAAGCTTTCTGATAATAACCAGGGTTGGACTTGATGACCTTTAGAGGTCCTTCCAAGCCATTCCAAGATTCTGTGAACCAAAGCCATGTCTTAGCAGAAGCTTTTTCTCTAGCAGAGGTAGACATTTTATTTTGTAAGACTTTTTTAAAATTAAGAAATTCCAACACAGGACTTTTATGCTTTATTCAAACTCTTCAGAGTAAACATATAATTTTTTTTTTTTTTTTGGATCAACAAGCCTATGAAGTTGATTTTTTTTTTTTTTTTTTTGGTAGCAATAGGAGATGAGCAGTTCATTTTTAATGATACAGAAACACAAACATCATTCGTCCAAGTTCTCATTTGGTGAGGTTTGTGCTCAACACAAAATCCCTGGCTAGGTTAGACTTTTTCCAGCAGTGAGGAGTTTAGTCCTGCAGCCCTATAACACTGCAATGCCAGCAAAAAAGTTTTATCTTAATTTCCTGATGCCAGCTCGATGATGTGACAAGAGTTATAAAGGACCATTTATCTTGTCAGAGAGAAGGGACCATCAGCACCAGACCCCAGAGAACGATCATCAAGCCTTGCCTGAAAAATTATGTGCCTCAAAAAGCCTGATCCCAAACCAGCAATCTCAGAGCAATAGCCATATATTAACTGCAGGAGCTGCACTGGATGGATCACTGGGATATAACCAGAAGGACAGGCTTTGAAATTCAGAGGAATTTTAACTGGTGTCCTCTAGCATCAAGCTGCAACTTCCCTTTGGAGTCATTGTTTTATTTCTGAGCATGAGTTATGGAGAGCTAGCTGGGGAAAAAAGGGTCAAAATGAAAATAATTATTTAAAAACTTTGTTTTCAATACACTTCCTATCCTGAAAACGTGTTGCTTTAAAAATACTTCAATACTCTGTAGTAGAAAAAAAAATTAATTCTGTGGGTTCTTCCCTTCATTCACCAATCAATTTTTTTCAGAGAAGCCATGAAGAAAGCAAAATATTGCTCCTTACTCTCTGCTCTGCTCAGCAGGCTCAAACCATGGAATGAAAGTGGGGAAAAAAGTTATTTTTCAACACTATGAACAAATGGCAGAAATGTAGAATTTAATAGCAGAAATGAGAAAATAGAGACATGAATTAGCTGAAGGGCTCGAAATCAGTATTTTTATTTGTAAGAGGGATTTTAGGTGTTTCTTTGGACATTTAGTATGCAAAAAGAAAATTTGTTGCTAGAAACTATTAGGGAATGAACATAAAAATAATCAAATATGCCTAATCTGTGGTACCTTTGCACACAACAATTTAGACCCCTGAATCCATCCTTGTCTGTCCTTTTTGCCATTCTGGGACATCCCAGAGTGTCTCTGGATGATATTTCTGCAGGGATTCCTGCACCCCATATCCCAGCCCTGTGTGGAGATCTCTGCAGCACCCTTGGCATCATTATTTACCCTCTCTGGAATTTTTGGTCTTTAATAGGATTTTTTGAATTAAGACTTCCCCAGGTACTCTCATTCTATGGGATGCTCTATGACAAGTTCTTGGAAATATTTAAATTATCTCCTAATTTTCTCCCTTTGTGAGGTAAATTTTTCCATTACATTAACTTATATATAATTTTCTTGTGTTCTTGTGTTTGTGCCTTTTAGATGTAAGGATTCTATACATCAACTTAACGTGCTTTTCTGATTAATTTTGTTTCTCAGGTGTTTGGTTGTTACGTCTCTTAAACCTCCCACTTAACAAAGTAAAATGCATGGCTGCAAACATTTAAACTGATGCTGTGTGGTGCTCAGGAGATGGGAATTTACTGGGAACAATATTTCCCCCCATTTAATTCCATGCAAAACTTTTACAACCAACACTGGAAGCTAAATAAAATTAAATTGGCATAAATGGCACCTCCTTGTCTGTGCCAGATAAATTCCCAGAGCACAGGAAAATGGGAATTTGGGCCATGAACTTTGGCTGCAGTATTATTTGCAGAACAAGTGAACCATTCCCAACTGTTTCCGAAATCAGGGCTACAAAAGTAGGAACTGCTCGTACACAGCCAGGACAGAACAATTGATTCAAATTGTCAGGACTTAACTCATGTTTCAGGATTGCTTTGAAATTTTTTCATTCTTGGTAATTTAATTCTTCTGCAGTTCTCTCTCACTGGATTGAGAGAATTGTACTCCTCCAGCCCTCATTTTACCCCCCTCCCTCCACCTTTTTTTACATGGGAGATATAATTTATTCCTGTTTCAGTGAATTTGCCACAAGAAAGAATTCAATTCTTTCAAGGTTGGTTTTATTTTTTTTTTAAATCTCCTCAGAGAGTGAAAGTAGCATTTGCTGAAATTAAGGTGCTTTTTGCCAGAAATGTGATGCTAATCCTCTTAGTTTTAATGGTTTTGAAATGGTTTGTATAAGAAGGTAAACAGAGTAGTTGATTAATAGGAAGGAAGTCAATTGGCCATGTTGCAAGTGTTATACGCTCGACTGTACAATAGTTCTTTATTTCTGCAGAGTGAGGCACAGACTGGTGTCCTTTTGAAAGTTCTTAGGTGAAAACTGATATCTCTCCTCATACTGTACAATTGAGAAGAGTTTGATTCCAGCACCAGGAAAAGCAAGCAGTGCACTTTCGAAATAGAAGTCAAACAAATATCACTGATAAGACACTGACGTGCCACCAGTTATCTCCCCTTTTTATTGAAAATAGGCACATATAATGAGGCTCTTCACATTTTAAAGTCTTAAATCTTAGAAAGCTCCAGGCCTAGATGGTTTTGATTTTGGCTTATTAAACTTGAAGTGCGGGGACAGGGGTAGGGCAGGAGATGGAGTGACTCCCTTGTTATTTAACCTTTCACTAGCCAGGGGGATTTTTGTCTGCAGTTTATTGGAAAGGGTTGTTCATCCCTGATTTACTTGCCAGTGTTTCCTGTCCGAACTGGGATGCCAAGACCTGCTCAAGGCAGGCAGGTGCCCCTTCCCCATCAATAATTCACCTCTGGGTCTCCCAGAGCTCGGGCACTATTTGCATGTAAAGTGAGAGGAGCCGGCAGTCACCTGAATTCTTTTGTCTGGCACAACAGCGGAATTCTCAGTTGTAGTCCATCAATTAACACTCACAATTAAGTGCCTCAACAAAAGTGTGAAGTGGTTGAAGGTCTGAGGCAATGGGTAACCCAAGAGCTTCAAAGGAAGACCTGGTGGGTGCAGTTACAAAAGATGGCTGGGGCAGAATTTCAGGGTTTAAATAGGGAAGAAGAGGAAATAAATTTGAGAAGCAACAGAGGCAGAAGTTGAAGCTGCTGTGGGACAGCACAGGGAAGGAGTTTGCAGGTGTTTCCCAGGGCTCAGAGGGAAACACTCAGTTCCCTCAGTTCCACAGCAGATCTGCCTTCAGCCTTTTCTAAACAGATCCTTTACTGGGAAACACACTGAAATATTACAGCCAAATTTAAAATCATGCAAGGGCTGTCTGAGGACAGTCATGAGCAACCTGGTCTAGTGGAAGCTGTTCCTGACCACAGCAGGGGGGTTTGAAATGATGGATTTTAAGGTCCCTCCCAACACAACCCTTCTCTTGCAGATTTGTCCTGACTGGAAAGGTTCCTTCTCTAAAGCCACCTCTGAACACCCTTGCTAGCTGAAGCAATTAATCAAAATTATCTAATTTGAAAAGGTAACTTAAACATAAGCTTGTGGAAACAAGTACTTTCTGTCTTTTAGGGCTCTAATGGCAGATAAAAATGAGTTAAGGAAGAACAAGGTTAATTTAAGAATAAACCCACAGGACTAATACAGGGCTCCTGGGTTTGTGTCAGGACCAGACATGACAGACCAAAGTCTTCACACGTGCAGAGTTCTTTCAGCAGCCAAACTCAAACTCCTGTAATTTTTTTTTGGAATGGAGACAAAACCCAGGCATGGTGTTATATTCAGGGTGAGACAGGGGCATAGGGAAACCCAGAACACAGCACAGCCCTGTCCATTAGCAGCTCTGAGTGATGGGAAGCTCTCCAGAAGGAGTTTGACCTGCTTTGTTTCACTGCTGCCTGTCCCTGCTCCATCCCACAAACACCTTTCTTTCTGGCTTTGAGTAAAGAACAATTTTTACAAAGCATTAATTTATGACTCCATCTCATCTTTCAGCTCTAGTGAACCCCATGCATGGTATAAATCATTTACTCTCCTTCTTCATATTAAGCCACAAGTAACAGAATTATCTAAGAGAGTTTGAGAGCTATATTTTCCTCTCAATAACTAATTTGTTTTTGACTCAGCTTTAGGATCTGATAGTTTTATAGATTCATTGCATGGGAATTCAGTGATAGAAGCAGTAGGTAAACTAATATTCTATTCTTCTGTATTAGTCCTGTGAAATCCCACAATTTTTAGAGGAATACAATTAAACACAAAACAATCAGTGCACAACATGTGCTAACAAACCCATTTGTGCTCTGAAATCTAACTATTGCCTCTTCTAACACTTTTAAATTTTCCTTCCAAGTTGACTACACTTTCTTCTCAATTGCAGTAGTGTCACTCAAGAACAATTTCATTAGATTAAATGGTCTGGTAGTCAATGCAATTGTAATCAATAGCTGTAACTCCTAGAAAATAGCTGGGTTCAACCTCCCAGTCTTCCCTGCTCTGTTTTTTGATTGACTCCAGAAGTGCTATAAAGCCAAAGCAGAATTTCTGTAGAGTATATTTTAAAGGATTTCCAAGGCTTCCAGTTCTACAAAGCTGCCTTCTCTTTCTAAGCAAAGAGAAGACTTTTTTTAGCTGGCAATAGAGCTCAAAGTCTCAGGCTTTGCCTGATGGCAGGCAGAGGGAAATGGCAAAACCCATCCTGTCTCTGTGTGTACACAGCACTCAGCTGCAATTCCCTTGCTCCCATCACTGCTCCCAGACAGGAAAGAAAACCCTCAGGCAGCATTTCTGAAAGGTTTGGGAGACCCAAGGAAAGAAAGCACTGGAGTTCCTCTACATCTTCAAAGACAGTTTAAAAAAATCACAACATAAAAAATAAATAAAATAAAATAAAATAAAATAAAATAAAATATCCCTGGTTTTTGTTCCCTGGGGCAGGATGCTGCTTCTCTTCCTCCTCCCTGCCATTTCCCCCAAGCTCAGATCAGAAAAAACCCAAGCCAAGGAAGGTACTGCAGACACTGCTCCATGGACCACATCTGCAAAAATCTCCTTGAATATTTGAGGCTGGAATTCCACAAATATTCATTCCTGAATATTTGAGGAATAATTCCACATTAATGGATGACAGAATCACAGACTGTTTAGGCTGCTGAGGTCATGAGTCCACCATCAGCAGCAACACCATGATCGCCACCAAACCTCGTGCTCAAGTGCCATACCCACACCTTTTTTGAACACTTCCAGGAATGATGGCTCCACTTCCCTGAAAAACCTGTTGCAATGCTTTTTGTGAAGAAATTTTACCTCACATCTAATCTAAACCACCCCTGGTGCAATTTGAGGACATTTCCTCAATGCCCCCTTTTCCTTTTTACATTGAAGATCCACTGTATTTGTCAAAATTATTTCAGTTTTACCCTCTCCTTCTGATCCTTTAGAGGCCTTAAAGACAAAGTGCAACCCCCTCTGTCTGACATATGCAGGTATTTGCCCTGCACTTGACATTTTCCAGCCATGCTGCATGAATGACTAAGCAGTGATCCATGTAAGTCGTGTCACCTGCAGCCTGTTGGGATACCCCTTACACAGGAGGTGAAAAAGATAATCCTTCCCCTTCTTCCTTTCACCTGAAAGATAAATCACTCTATTTGTACTGCCTGAAAAGTTAAAACACTTTTATTTGGGGCTGCTAGCCCAGAGCAAGCACCTCTCTGAAATACCGAGGCTCTTTGGGAAGCATATGTTGAAATCAGTGCCGGTATTCTCAACACCACTGCATGTGGATTTATCACACCTCTTGCCTTGCAGTCTCAGCAGCTGATGTATTTGTATTTTTTCATGACACCTCCAGCAGATGATAGGGTGTATGCTGCAGTTTTACTCATATGCTTAGGAATGAAGGAAAAAGGCCTCTTGCTTTAGTAGCATGCGTGTATCTTATCATTCTTTTTCCTTTAGAACTAAACTCTATCAAGCCACTGTGGGAAATGGATTTGTAAAGAATTCTCAAAACTTGATAGAAAGTTCACACAGTTTTGTGGTTTTTAAACCCCTACAACCTAAATTTCCTTCTCTTTCAATAATTCCAAAAAACTAACCTCTTATTATCATCAACTTAAAAATTTTTTTCAACATTCCACTACATCCAAAACATACTCCTCATTTTACCTTTTCAATTCCAACCATCAATTAAAAAATCACAAAAATATCACTAATCAATTTTACCACAAAAAATCACCTACTATTTATTAATATTTTATAACAAACTTTATCTCCAACCCAACAAAAACACCCACAATCAAAAATTTTACATTACATAAATAATTCACTCATTACAACACCAACTCCAAAATAAACTCAAAACAACATCACCTCTCAGTTATCCCATTTCTATAAAAACTAAGAAAACCAACAAGCCACCAACTGAAATTTCAGAAGGGGCAGAAGCAATGAGCAGGACTCCACTGAAGGTGTTCCAGATGATCTCATCCCATACTAAACCAAAAAACAGCCTGGTCCAATGCCTGGCTGCTGTGAAAGTGCCTGCCTTGTCCCTTTATAAGGTACCATGTCTCTGCTTAGTATTTATAGGTGAATTTTATTACATATTTTAGATTTTATAAAAGGTTCCAGACCCATAAATAGTGTCAGCCAGAGAA
This sequence comes from Pyrgilauda ruficollis, assembly GCF_017590135.1. Taxonomy (NCBI): domain Eukaryota; kingdom Metazoa; phylum Chordata; class Aves; order Passeriformes; family Passeridae; genus Pyrgilauda; species Pyrgilauda ruficollis. The sequence continues at coordinate 3,760,086 of NW_024513654.1, read as the reverse complement.
TGGGGCTGGGTCAGTGGAACAAATGACAGACAGAAGGTTGGCTCCTACGTTTCCATCAAGTGAGATATTTTGTGCTTCTGCCTTGCCCATCAGTGTTGTAGTTGAGATGGTCACAATACAAAGCAACACTCCATTTTCAGAAGGCTTTAAGCCTGTTTTTATTCTAGCATGCATGCTTTTTATACATTCTTACAAAACTCATCAGTTTACTCATTGGTCAGGAAAGACAAAGTGCTCATTGGAACAGGCAGCTGCAGGTTTCTCTTATTTATCCTTCTTTCTTTCTTGGTTTCTGTGTCAAGGACCTTGGTAGGGAATTCTTCCAGTGTAAACATGGATCCTCTGATCAAACTTCTCTCTGGCCCACAGAAGTCGCTGTAAAACCTCTTCCACGCATCAGTTCTGTGCAGACAGGTCAGGCTGAGAAGCACCAGCGCAGCAGATATTTTAGCACAGGCTTTTGTGCTGGTCCTGAGCTCCCAGCAATGAGCTCTGACAGAACAAACCCCCAGTGCTGGGGGCAGCCAGAGCCCTGCACATCCCCTCAGCTGGCAGAGGGGTCCAGGGCAGCGTGGCAGCAGCTCCTGCCCCTCCTGCTGATGCTGTGGCCGGGTTCTCCTGCAGCTCCAGCCCAGCAGGGCTGTCAGTAACTCTATCAATTAAAGCCTGCACTGCTGGATAATTCCCTGAGTGCTGGGAGAGGCTTGTTCTCACTGGGGTGTAACAAGAGTAATTATAATAATGACTCGCCCATTCCTCACCACCGCAGTTTCTCTTAGCAACAGGCTTGAGCAGCAAGAGAAATGTGATCAAAGTTGAAAGAGAATTCTCTTTGATGCAAAGGAGTTTTTGTTGCTGTTTTGGTTACGGAGGGCGGGCAGGAGAGGCTGTCAATGCAGCCAGCTAATGACAAACAGGGGATAAAGCTCCACGGGGATTAGCAAAGCCTGAATGCAAGTCAAGTGCTCTGATTCTGTAATTTCAGCCAAGAAGCAAAGCAACCTACAGGCTTTTTAGTGTTTAGGTGGCCACAAAGAAGCTTTGCTGTCATCTCTGAAACACTTCCTCAATAAGAAATTTCCTGGAACACCAAGGTCTTATTTCTTGGGGGGGGGTTAAGTCATTGCATTATCTCCTCAGGTGAAAATTCATTATGTTCATCTTCGGTGTGTGTCAAACAACCTCTTCCTGTACAACAGGCTGCCCATCTCCCTCAGGCTGTAACAGCAGCAAGTGGTGTTCAGTGCTACTTATCTTGCTCACCTGCCAATTAGCTATAAACTGTAAGAAGCATTGTACCCAAAAACAAAAAAAAAAAAAAAAAAAAAAAAAAAAAAAAAAAAAAAAAAAAAAAAAGAACCCCAGCAAGCTGGATCAGTTTCAAGTTTAATTAGTCCAAAAGAATTCAATATATTATTGCCTCAAACAAAAGAAAAAACCATCTGAACCTTTAATCCTCTTTGAAGATGCTTCTTACTGATATATCCCATCACATATTTTTAACACTGGTGATAGTACTTAGAGAAATTGTATCCCATGTTCAGTTAAGCCAGGAAATGCATTTGATTCTCCTATACAATTTTCACAGCAGCTTAGTAAATGCAACCTCTTTACCCCTTGTAAACCCTCCCATCCATGGCACTTGGTGAAATGCTATGTAATAAATGGAATAGCTGTAAATTAATTTAATCTGTTTGCATCTCTGGTGTATAAAATATTTACCTCACATGCATGAATTTATTATTCAAGCACTGCTTTTTTCTAAAGAAGGTCCTTCAAGGGTTTCCACAGTGCTGCTTGTGCCTCGTGACTCTGAGATTAAACCTGACCCCTGGGGAGGGAGCACGGTGAGATTCACCCCACAGGGATGAATCCTTAGGATAATCCTGTCTCAGGGTCTTGCCTCAGGTGGGGCTGGGAAGCACCCACAGGAAAAAAATTAATTCAGTGTACTCCAAGAGAAAATGCTTGACCCAGTAGAAACAAAAATGCTGCTTGGTTGAAAGAAGGAGGGCAAAGACGAGGAACTGGGGGTTTATCCTCAAGGAATCTGACTGCAGCCATGAGCCAAAGGCTCCCAAGGGTGATTTTCGTACTCACAAGCTTGTAGGGTGTGTTTGTGCTATGGCCAGAACACTTGGGCTGGGCCACTCTGGCTCTGTAGGGCTTGGCTGCAGGAGGGGTGGATGGCCTCTGTGTGTGTGGGATCCCACGGGATCTGTATCTCCTGCTGTCCTGGAATGCAGGAGGTCCTGGTGTGAACAGGGATGGGGCAGGATGCTGCAGGACACAGCCAGACCTGGCCACACCTGAGGGCACTGAGCCAAAGCTGCGGGGGCCAAGGGCTCTGCCCCCCTCCCTGCTATTAAACACTGCCATTACCTCAAAAGAACCCTCCAAATGTCTTGAAAATCTGGATTGTTTTCCACACAAGTGCAGCAGTTTGTTTTGCTTTCCCTTTGAATCGGCTCAGGTATTAATCTGATATTTAGAGACTGGAGTTCACTGCAAATTATTAAAAAGCTTCCTCTATGCTTTCCCCATAATTGAAAAAGTGCTGACTCTGTTTTATTTTAAAACTGAGCAGGTTCTTTTTGATCATCAGATTTACAAAACAAGACTGTTTTCAACACAAACTGCTTCAGGAATAAAGGCCCTCACTGAATGACACAGTTTCATTTGGACTCTGTTTTTTTAAGCACTGAACTCTTGAAACTTACATTCCTTGGGAGATCTACTATCCAAAAAAATAAAAAAAGAGAGAGCAATTAGAAATACAAGCTGTCAAGTTTTAAAATGTGGCATTTGGAAATGGAATATGCAATTTTATGCAATCCATTTGCTTTCTGCTTTATTATGTAGCATCATTTTGGATCAGGACACACAACAGACTTTATTTTAACCCTTCCTTGATTTCTGAGTATTACAAACACATTCAGAGCTTCATTTAAGTTGCTAAAACTGCTCAGAGACCCTGATTGAACCCTTCTCAGCGAGGTGGCTGTGGAATGAACCCCAGCCAGATAATAAACCTGCACTTTTGCACTAGTTTGAGCCAAAATGCACAGTGCCAAGATTTGCCATTACTATTATCCAGTGCTGGGGTCATTTGTGCAGTGCTGGACAACCCAAAGATCAGAGCTGCAGACGAGTCTCCTTCTAAAGGACATTTGCTCCAGGCTGGTGACAGAATTCCTGCAGAGGAGCTGCTGATGACGGTGCAGAAATTGGGCTGGGAGGAAAAAGGAGAGCTCTGAAAAGAGGCTTTTTGGCCACTTTTCCGTGGTTTAAGGCAGCCCTCTAGAGACAGGAGAGAGCAGTGCCGGGAATGCGACTGCACCGGGGATGCGAGGGAGCGCTGAGCTCGGAAAGGAAAAATAAATTTTATTTCAGTTTTGTTTGTTTGTCTTTTTTTTAATTCTATTTTTTGCGCTCTTCTGTATGTGTTTTTCTTACTGTTTTTTTTTGTCTTGTTCGTGGTTATTTTGTTTCATTTTCTTTTACTACAAGGCTTCTCCACTTAAAAATGGATTTCTGCAAATGTAGTGGCAGGACACAGGGAATGGCTTCCCACTGCCAGAGGACAAGGTCGGATGGGATTTTGGGAAGGAATTCTTCCCTGTGAGAGAGGCCCTGGCACAGGGTGCCCAGAGCAGCTGTGGCTGCCCCTGGATCCCTGGCAGTGCCCAAGGCCAGGCTGGACACTGGGGCTGGGAGCACCTGGGACAGGGGAAGGTGTCCCTGCCATGGCAGGGGATTGGATGGGATTTAAGCTCCCTTTAACCCAAACCATTCTATGTTCTGAGAGATTTTTATTCCACAATTACTGTTCCTTTATAGCCCTCCCAGCACTTTGAATATCCTGGTAAATGTGTGGTACCTGTAAAAAAGGTGTTGGAGCCCTGGATGCTGAGAATTTTAGACTTTCTGTGCTGACAGACTCTGACCCCCAGGAGAACACTGCATTGACCTGAGACCATGGAGAAGGCTTCCAAAATTGAATGATAGCACAAAGAATTTGGGTGTGTAGTTTGGTCAGAAGTGTGTAATATCACAGGGTGGAAAACTTAGAGTTTAAGGTTTTAGAATATAGAATATAGTAATATATATGTAGAGAGCAAGATGGAGGTTTTAGGGCAGAAGCTGGTCCTTCTTCTTCACCTTCTTCTCTATGGGTTTGGGTGGTATTTTGTAATTGGACAGAAAAATCTGCATTGCAGACTTTGAGTGATTAATTATCGAGTTAAAAGTGAAAATAATTTAGGTGTCATTTCTTAATTAAATAGTTTAACCTTAAAAGACCTTGTATAGAAAGATAGCCATTTTATAGCTTGTAATTAGAATGTTATAGAACTCACGACTTGTAATAGAGATAAGAAATAATAAACATCTGAGTTTAATAATAAACACCAAATGCCATCTTTGGTGCTTCAATCCCCACCTTGACAGAGGCAAAAAAGAAGCCAAGAACTGGCAGTGAGTTCCAGCACAGCCATGCTTTGCCCAGGTGGAAGGGAATTGCTGCTCTGAGAATGGGGTAAAGCTGGGCTGCAGCTCTGGGACTGAACTCTCCAGAGCACATGGAAACCCACAGGAATGCCAAATTATTTCAGTAAAACTTTGGGTTAGATTTAAAACATGCACCAGTTTAATTCTGCACTCGGATCCAAATTTGCACTTGAAGAGTTTCCGGTGGGATACTGGCACCTGGGGAGCTCTTAGGGCTGGGATGTATCCCAGCAATGGGCAGGTCTCCAGCACACCAAATTCAACTTGCCCACCTCTGTCTCAAACCCCTGTAGCTGCTGTATCTGAAAGCTTTACAGGCCATCTGCTCAGGCCTCAAAAATCCAGAGCTCCTGGCAAGTGAGGGAAGTTTGAGATGGAGGGTCTCTGTGGGATCTCCCTCCTGAGCTCCCATCTGCTGCAGCTGCCACGGGAGATTTCCCCATCTGGCTCAGCCTGCTCCAAACAGCTCCCTGCCCTGGGGGCTGTGATGTGTGACCCTGAGAAAGCAAGTTCTGCACCAAGAAAATGTCAGATCTGGGACTTGGGTCTAGTTTTTTTGTGATCAGCAGTTTTCAAGCAAAATGTCAGAAAAGCCCTGTAAGAACCAGCCCATCCTGGCTTCTCTTCCCTGCCCCAAAGCAGAATAATCCACACACCTGTTTGATTTCACAATAAAATGCAAAGTGAATTAGTCTTGTATGTTTGTATGTTCTCTTCAAGCTATATTTTGAAGGAAAATACCTTCTTTTTAGGAAGTGTAAGATAATTGAGCAAAAATGGGACAGTGTCAAAAATACACAGTGACTCCCATACAACACCTGTTGCTTAAACCAGGTTTTTGATAAACCAATCAGTTTGCTGGAGAATCACATCAATCTTTATTTTAGTACAAACTGATGCTGAATATGCACCCCACAGTCATTTTTTTTTTTTTTTTTTTTTTTTTTTGGAGGGGAGGGGATGGAGGAAACTGATTCTAGAACTGATGGCAGAGTTTGTGTGTTGTTTCTTTATGTGATTTTTGTATATTGTTTTGTATATTTTTTCTCTTTGCCAGCAGCCACTCTTTTTCTTTTCAAAAGAAGATTCAAGGCATTGCTGAGTACCAGGCCATTGTGTCTTACCCACTCTGATGGACAGAAGCTGGAATTTTCATAGAATCACAGAATCATTTAGGGTGGAAAAGTCCTCCGAGATCATCAAGTCCAAGCTGTCCCTGATCCCCACCTTGTCACCCAGCCCAGAGCACTGAGTGCCACATCCAGTCATTCACTGGACACCTCCCAATGCAAATCCTTCAATCTGAACAGCCCACTGTTGTTTTAGAGACTCAGCTCTGTTTGAAAAGTAGGAAAACAACATAAAAGAGCCTTTTTGGGATGGCAGTTTGTGTGTGCCTTTCAGAACCAATGCCCTTCCCTCAGAGCTGCAGATGTTGTACCATGTGCATCCAGATGGGTGGCATAAACAAGGCTCCTTTTTTTTTATGATTTGGAAAACAATTGTAATTTCTAAATTGTTGCAGGATTGTTTACCTTGGTCCACATCTGACAGAAATAATTTCAGTCACTGAGCTGAGCAGAAATTAAAACAGAAGTATTTAAATGTCACCTGGGATAGCAGAGCAAGCTGTGATTTCTGACCTCTCGAAGCAGCTAGGGAGCATCTGATGAAAACAAAAGACAAGACTAAACTAAGAAAAAGGGGATATTCTTTTCTGTGGGTGGTCAGTCTGGGACCTGGACCCCAAAGTGGGCAGATCAAATTGTCATTTAGCTACGTAATCTCTATATCTGATGCAAGAAATCTCCAAGCCACTGGTCAGCAGATGAGGGATTGCTCTGAAACCTTTCACTGTAAGATGTTCTGATCTTCCTTAAGCCTCTGCTGTGACTCTCGTCTAGAGAATAGGTAACAATATCAATAAATGTTGCCCAGATGAAGTGCAGCTGTTCATTTGTTCACATTCACAGAGGCAGATCAGAAATATTCAGCATCACATAGAAACAGCTCCTGTCATCCCCAAAACTTCAGACAGACCAAGTTCAGCAAGGTGTGTGAGCCCCAGGGGTGCTCATGGCTGGATTTTTGGCAAGGACTTGTACACCTGGGTGTGCATCTTGAGGAATTGTAACTGTAGGTCCTTACCATGCAGATTATATACATTTAAATCTCTGATTTCTCTGAGTCAGGATGCCTTTTGGTCACATTTTTATACCCTAGGAGGGTATGAAACAGCAAAGCTGCACAAACCTCCTTACCAAAGCCTCTTTCTCTTGCCAGCCTTTGATATTTTCCTTCCTGGCTCCTGATTTTTTTTTCATATTGACCCCTAAAATGCAAGTTATCTGTGAAATTATAGTTATTGCAGCATCTCTATTCCATGGGCAGGGAGCCTGAGCAACTGGCAACCTGAAATAACAACCCTGAGCAATTTGGTTGTGCTTTTTTTGATGCTCTTGTTTTCACCTCCCCCAACCCCATGCTGGCATGATAAGCATAATCATTTTCTCCCTTGGACTGTATTTAGGCCATATGCTGGAATTTGATCCAACACTCCCCATTTGCTAAGGATAAGAAATGGCTTTAATGCTGCACACCGACATGTGAATCCCATCAATTTTTCCCTGTTTCATTTCTTCCAATCACCCAACCAATTGGCTTGAGCAAGCAATTCAGGGGGAAAAAAAATAAATGTAATAGAGTTCCCTCTTTTGAGAAAGGTACTTCTGTCCAATTGCTTTCATCTTGAGAATACAGCCCTGAGGTCTGTTTCTAGGGATGTCCTCCAGCAGGCAGCATGAATTGCAAAATCAGTCACACAAATGGCCTCCCATATATAAAAATAACCAATATATCAACAGGGCTGAAGCCAAGCAGCTGTTAAAATAACTACCAGATCAGTAGCACTAAACTTACAACAGACAGATGCATCTGAAAAGGGAAAGTCCACGGCTTTTTTTAGTTGGATTTATGTGTTGCTTCATTTTTTATTCAAGATATGAACATTCCGAAAAGCAAATTCACAGCTAAGACTGTGAAGAGATTGCCATAACAAAAGGAAATACAGTGCAAATAAAAAAAAAAAAAAAAGTAAAATTACTGGGGGAATATTCCTGTTTCTAATGAGACAGGGTGCTGTGGCTGAGGAAAAAATTGGGATAAACTTTGTGGTGGAAAAGCCTTTTTTGGATGGGTTCTGCCACCCCTGCTTGTGCCCCATGGAGTTTTGTGTCTTTCTTGCTGCTGCTGCTGCAAGGATCAACCTTACCCTGCACGAGACAGCAACTCCCTTTCAGGCTGAGCTCTATTTTCCCATATGAATGTTCTTAAAGTTTTCCAAGTGTTTTTTTTTTAAAGAAGGGTTATAAAACTCTGACTGGGACACCTTCCACTAGACCAGGTTGCTCCAAACCTTGTCCACTCTGGCCTGGAACATCTCTAGGATGAAGGCAAATAATGTGAACTTCTGTTACATAAGATGAGAATAACCTTGTCTGTTTATGAGTAACAGGTTTTAATGAGAGTATAATTGCTGAAAGACATGATTGATCTGTCTTAGAAGAGAGACATGTTAGCAAAATTCATGCTGACTTCAGTGAGGCAGAATTTTACCTATTAATTAATTAAAAAAATGCAAATATATTATCTTATCTAAAGACAATTACTTTATAAATTGCTTCTACCTAGATAAAACTCATAGAGGAAATAGATACCCCTTTAGGTAAAATACATGTGCAAGTGAATACAATTCTGGCTACAAAAACAGTTGAGAAAATTCAGATTTAGCATAACTTCAAAGCCCAAAGTGTTTGAGTTGTGCCCAAGGTTCAGTATAAACAGATATTGAATCAATATATTCAACAGATTCCATTCAAACTGAATGGGGAAGGTCCATTTTGAGCTCTAATGACTCCTTACATAGACCTGGGTTGATTCAGTGCTTTGGAAGCCCTGAAGATGAATTTCCTGTAGCTCTAATATTAATTTGAGCATGTTTTCTGCTGTGCTGGCAGCTGCCAGGCTTAGAGGAGACTGGTAATTCATTTTATCAGATGGTTTTCAAGGGGTAAAACAGGTGCACCAGACTTTGCAGCCAGTGCCTGGATACCCCACAGGCATCTGTCAGAGGAAAAATTTCCTCCCAGGGTTTTGATGGCTTTATTTGTGTGAAATATGTCAGCAGCGTTTACTTGATAATTAGGAATGTTTGTTTAGCAATTAGCAATGTTTAATGAGGTATGTTGGTAAGGAGGGTGTCTTTCTAGGCTCTGCCTTTAAAGACCCTGTGCTGCAGTGCTGAACAGGGCCTCATAGAATTATAGAGTTATTTAGGTTGGAAAAGACCAAGGGGGAAAAAAAGGTGAATCCAATGGTTCCCCCAGCACTGACCCACGTCCCCAAGTGCCACATCCACACACCCCTCCAGGAATGGGGACTTCACCACTGCCTTGGGCCTGCTCCAATGCTTGACAAATATTTTGGAGAAGAAATTTTCCCTGATATGCAAACTAAGCCTCTCCTGTCTCAATTTAAGTCAATTTCCTCTTCTCCTGTCACCTGTTAGAAAGCAAGTGTCACCCGGCTGTCCCCTCCAGTCAGGGACTTGTGCAGAGCCACAAGGTCCCCCTGAGCCTCCTTTTCTCCAGGCTGAGCCCCTTCCCAGCTCCTCAGCCCCTCCTGGGGCTCCAGACCCTTCCCAGCTCCATTCCCTGCCCTGGACACGCTCCAGCCCCTCAATTCCTCGTCATGAGGGTCCCAAACTGTCCCCAGGAATGTAGGTCCCTCAGCAGTGCCAGCACAGGGGACAGTCACTGCCCTGGTCCTGCTGCCACACTGCTCCTCAGGGACACATGAGCTCCTCGGAGGAGGAGGATGGTTTGGGAGAGATGCAGGATTTGCTGTTTGGCTCCGGTTCTGTCAGGGCATCCCCGGAGCTCCCCTTCACTGCTGGGCTCGGACAGAATTTGCACAAAGCTCCCAAGCACTCCCTAAAGGGTTGGTTGACATGTCACCCCTCTTTTGCTCTTCCAGCCCCTGAAGCATCTCCCCGTTCCCACATTTTCCGTGTCCCGCTTCGCCCGCCCGGCCAACGCCACGCGAGGGCGGCCTCGGGCTGCGCATCCCGGGAAAAGCGGCTGGGATCACCTCCTAACCCCGCATCCCGGGAAAAGAAGCTGGGATCACCTCCCGACCCCGCATCCCGGGAAAAGAGGGCAGGAATCACCTCCTAACCCCGCATCCCGGGAAAAGCGGCTGGAATCACTGCCCTGCCCGCATCCCGGGAAGAGCGGCTAGAATCACCTCCTGCCTCTGCTCATCCCGGGAAAAGCGGGCTGGGATTACATCCCAACTCCCCGCATCCCGGGAAAAGCGGGCTGGAATTGCCTCCCTGCCCCGCATCCCGAGAAAAGCGGGCTGGGATCACCTCCCGGCTCCTCCATCCCAGCCCCGCATCCCTGAAAAAGTGAAACGCTTTGCAGAACTCCTTGAATTGCAGATACCTTAAGAATTCATCATAAATGAAATGGGATTTCCAAATTATACCTGTTTTTGATGTCTTTTGTACTTCACCGTGACTTTGTAAAAGACTCATGCCAGCTGCTGTCACTTTGTGGGTGATTTACAGCAATTCACCCTCCAGGGACTGCGGTGCTCCTGGGGTTACAGTCTCTCCCGGGTTTTCTCTGCTCTTTATTGCTTCTGTGCAATTATTTCTGTGGTACAAAGGGATAACAGTGAGATATAACCATATGAATGCTCCTCTGATTACTTGTGATGCCTGCAACACACTGAGGAGGATTCCTCAGGAGGAAATTCTCTGGCAAATTCCAGCAGAAACGAAGAGAAGGGAATTTAAATATTTTAACACTGAGTAGCCGAGGCCATAAATATACACCCACCCAAAGAGTCAGACAGCTGGGAAATAGCAGGGCCCTACCACTAAAATTACCCAGATCCTACATTTAGTGGCAGACTGGAGGCTTTTCTTGGGAATTCATTCCCAAAGGCAAAGAACTGATAGTGGCAGAGGGAAGGGCTGCAGCATCAGCTCACAGCTATCCCACCATCCCTGTACATAAACACACCCCACACAATGGATCTCTCCTTTCCAGCCCTCTGGATGTAATGCAACACTTTTTTTTTGTCTGTTTGTTTTCTTATTGATTCAGATTTGCTGATAGCATTTTTTTTTTTTTTTGCCCCCAGCAAATATCCAAAACCTTTCTTGTTTATGCACAGAAGTCAAGTCATACCTCCTTTCTCTACTTCTTGATTGTCCTTACGAGTCCTAGTTTAGGCTGAGAATTTCCAGGTAAAAAAAAAAAAAATAAACAAACCATTCCTTCCTAAAGAAAATGCATAGAAACCAGGCTCTTTTTTTTTTTTTTTTTTTTTTTTAATAGCAACATGTGTGTGTTTTGGGTTTTTTCCCCAGCAATAACACACCAAAGCAACTGAGCATCCATCTCCTTTACCCACCCAGGATGTCAGCGAAATCCCCTGCAACACAGAGGCAGCATCTTTCCCTTGAGCAGTTATTTCTATCCAATAGGTTCCTGACTAAATAATTTACTGGAGCTTTGCATATTTATAATTTCTTAATGAGATCAGTTGTGAAAGTTAACGATGTGCTGTCGAGACCAGCTGGGAGATTTGAGACACATGTTGGACACACCTTCTCCTCTGGCTGTACAAATGTGTCCCCAGCCCCAGCAGGTGACATGGCAGTGGCTTCAGTGACTTTCTAGAGAGCAGAAAATAAAGAATACTCAAAGCAATGCCTGGAACATCAAATAACATCTCTTTTTGCTGGCAGCACGTGGAAAAAAAATACTGCTTTTACAAAAACCATGTTCTTGAGATCCTGCAAAGGTGTACTGAGAGAAATTGCTGTAAAAGAAAAGCAACAGGCAAGAGTTAAGATTCCACTTTTCCTTATGAGTGCTGAGATCTTCTCCCAGTGTGGAGAGCCCATTCCCTCTCCAGTGTGATGTTTGCCACAGGCACATGAAAACCACATTAAACAGGATGGATGTCACCATGCATGAACCTGCTGTGCTTTTCCCCACCCCACCACAGCAGGTGATGGTTGGAGAAGCTTTAAAACCCCCAAACTGATGTGCTGAGAGCTAGAGCCTCCCCAGCCACTGCAGCTCACAGGTTTTATCTCTGCTGGCAAGATTTGTTTGCCCAGATATGTCCTCCTTAATTTCATGTTTGCTGAAAGAAAAGGGATCAGAGCAATCAGTCCTGGCATCTCTGCTACTCAAGGGAATGTCAATTAATCCAGATAGCAACATGCTGATTGTTCTCCCTGTTACTATTACTCTGTATCATTTCCAAATCTTCTTGGACATTTGCAGGCACTCTCTGCTGTTATGGATTTTAATTAGGCAGTCTCAAGCCCTGGGAAGCTCTTCCTGGGTTCAGATGTCCATTATGGACTTTTATTGTGTTTTTTCTCAGCAAGTGGGTGGCAAGCAGATAATGCATGGGGCTCTTACAGAGGATCCCCCTTTCCAAATCACAAAAGTATAGAATTATTATAGAATTATAGAAAAGCCTGGGTTGGAAAGGATCTCAAAGGTCATTTAGTTCCAGTCCCCTTAGATATCTTCCAAGGCAGGATTTCAGCAGCACCTCCAGCTCCACATGAAGACCCTGCAGCAGCTTCATTTCCAAAGTTGTACAGAAAAATGGTGCAAAACAAAAAGAAAACATGGCTTGTCTACGTCCTCACAGAAAAAAAAACATCGGGAGAGATAGGAATAGAGTCTTGAGGCAGGAAAGTTTATTGTGACGACACTCCTGGATGAGGAACCTCACAGCAGTGGAGACCTTAGCCAGAAAATGATTATAATATTAAATATGTGTCCAATAACCTGCAATGGAGATCCCTGTGGGAGTTCCCCTCCAGTGTCACTAACAGGGTGCTGCCATTACTTTTCTTTCTGTTTGTCCCTTTTCATCTGCTCCTGGGTAAGAAAAATCCTCTTTAGATGAAAGGTGTTATAAAGAGTACACAACCTTTTGTCTGATCACACTGACCATGTAAGCTGAGCTTATTATGAAGCTTTTCAAGTTATCCAAATTTAGGGTGCACTGCAAAACACGTAAAAAAAAAATACACAGTGATGAAGAACCCTGTGGAAAATGTGGGTGGGAAAAGAGGCCTGGGATAATCAGAGATTAAATCCAAACTCTGTGCAGGACAAGGCTCATTTGTGTCACCTGGGATCCTGGCTTGGTCCTTGGGAAGTGGCACCAGATGGAGCCCAATGTTGACAGAGATGGAAAATTGCATTTCCAGGAGCAAAACAGCTGCCTTTGTGGGCATTAATCAACAAACTGAAAAGATGAAACTGAAGGGGAAATAACTACTAATGATGATGATGTTGAGAATGATAATAATAATAATAGCAACAATAATAATAATAAAAAGACACTTGGAGAAATTAAAGACAAGGAGGCTTTTCTGGATGTGACTGAGGAAATCCAGCCCAACCTTCCAGCATGGCTGTGAGGGGAGATTTTTTTGAGCTATTGGCATCTTTCTGATATGTGCTGAGTTGTGCAAGGCCCAGGAGCCCTTTGGTAAACCTGGATTAGACAATTAAAAAATAATAAAAATGAAAAGCATAATTTTTTTGGTCAAAACTGCCTCTAAGCATGTGTTTAAAAGCTTAGCTGAGACTCTGAATGTTTTAATTTTCTGAAGGGCAGGCTGCAATAAGCAAGTTGCTGAAATTAAACACAATAAACTGGTGATTTTAATGAGTTTTTCAACTACAGGTACACAAATACCCACAGACAAATTAATATTATAAAAAAAAAAAAAGTGTAAGAACATCCTGATGAGGCACCAAGCCTAACCAGGGGATTAACTGTGTTAGAAGGAAGTATTGGAGAAAAAAAAAAATCATATTTTATAAGGAATGGAAAAACAAAAGAATAATCAGAAAAGTGTCTGTATGCTCCATGTCATTAAGGAAGGGAATAAAATGAGAAGTGACAAAAGCAATTTTTTTAAAGGCTTTGGGAAGGATTTTAATACAAACAGCAAAAGCTTGTTATAGCATGTAAGCATGAAAAGGAAAGAAGCTGGATTATCATGCAGGAAGGATATTTTAGAGCTTGGAGATAATCCACATAAGGCCCAAACTTAATGGAAGTTCTGCTTCCTTTTTTTTCAGAGATAAAGGAAACAAGCACAGCAGAAACAAAATAAATTAATAAAGTGAACAAGGGTATGAAAATGGAAATTACTTCATCAAACTGCTGCATAAATGCAAACTGTCTGCAACAACTGACAGCAAAGAAAATGAAAGAAGCTGGTCGTGAGAAAAGACATCTGACACCATTATTTCTGAGGGATGGATCAAATTACAGAGTGACAAAATAAAAAAAGATAAGGCAAAGCTGGATGTGGCCTTGAGCAACCCAGTCCAGTGGAAGGTGTTGCTGCCCATGGCAGGGGGTGGAACGAGGTGGTCTTTAAGGTCCCTCCCATCCCAAACCAGTCTGGGATACTGACAACAAACCCAGGTGTTTTCTGCATCAAAACTGAAACATGAAGAAGCAGCAAACTTAATTTTTCCATTAAAGCCTTGGAGGAAAAAAAAATAAAATCCTATTTTCATGTTAACATGGGACATAATGGCATAATGCTTGAAATGAAGGAGCAGCCTGCAATATAAGAACTGTAATTTGCTGTGTCATTGGATGTTGCAGTACACGAGGATAGAGAAACACATTTGTAGAAAGCACCATCCTTATGAATTTTCACACCAAAGAAAATCGGTGGATAGCTTCTTTACACTGCCAAAAATCTCATTTATTCGTGTATGAAGCAATTTTGGAGTCCAGCAGATCTCTCTTGCACTCAGCCTTGGAAATATTCATGAGTTGTGATTGCAGCCGAGCACACAAATACATGGAAAAGCTTTCATGGAGCTCCTCTGAGTGAGGTTGCTCCAAGTGTGGCTGAACAAAACACAAATGCCACACCAGTGTTAATAAAAGTGATAAAACAGGGAGCAGATCCTGCCAGTATAAACACATGGAAATGTTGAGCTGATCTTTCTCACCCTCACTGTGACTGTAGGGAAGGGGAAGTCAATGGAATCATGAAGTGAGAGATTGCTCATCATGGACATTTAAATTATTCCCCCAGAGGCTGTAATTTCTTAGAGGAACTTGCTCAATCCGAGCTCATTTCACACGCTAATCATGCCTGTAATTTGTTCTGAAGATTTCTGTCCTTCTCTGGTTTGTTCCTGGTCCTGTCAGCCCTCTGGGATGGCATCTCCCACCAGGGTCCCACTGGGCACCCTGGGCCTGCTGGGCGGGAGCAGGACGGTGTTTGGGGGCATCAGCTTCCCTCTGTGACAGTAACACAATCCAGAGACTGTTGTCAGGGGGGTTTAGGTTGGATTTAGGGAAAGGTTCTTCCCCAGAGGGTGCTGGGAATGGGCACGGCCCCGAGGCTGCCAGAGCTCCAGGAGTTTGGACAGCGCTGCCAGGGTGGGATTGTTGGGATGCACTGGATGGCCCTGTGGGTCCCTTCCAGCTCAGGGTATTCTGTGGTTCTATGAACCTCCCTAAACTGGAATCCTCTGATGGGTGGGAGGCACTACAGTCTGGATTTTGGGTTCAGCACCTAAGGATCAGCTGCCCCAAGGAAGGCTTTCCATGAGGAATACTCAAGTACCTCTTGCTCATTTCTCAGGGGGTTGGTGGAGAGACCAGATGACTCACCTGGAAACAGGGTTTGGAAAACTCCTCTTTTTTGGGAGGAGCCAACACTGAGCCATTTCAACTTAATTTCCCAAAATGAGGGTACAGGAGAGGCAGGTTTTGGGCCTCCCTGCCTGCTGCTTCAGCAGTTAGTGAGGCCTGCTGGGCTCCCTGGATTTTACTGCCCTTAAAAGAGTGGAATGACCTTTCCAGACTTGGATTTTACTGCCCTTAAAAGAGTGGAATGACCTTTCCAGACTCCCAGAAAGCAGGGGCAGGTGCAGCCCAGAGACCTCCCTGCTCACACAGGGAGGTGCCCAGGTCTGGGAGCAGAGGATTTGCAGCTTGCAGCATTAGATTTAGGTGCCTAATCCCACCTAAACCCTTGTATAGGGAATTTAATCCTGTATTGAGTGCAGCCTCCAGCTCCCTCTGCCTTGGCTCACCTGTAAAGCATTTCTGGCCTGAGGCTGGGAGGCTTCTGGAGGTGAGAGTGCCTGTTGTGTTTGGTTTGCAGCAAATTTTTGTCCTGGAGAGGATTTCACAACTTCTTGGTACTTGCTTACCCAGGAAGAGCAGCTCACAAATTGATGCCTTTCATTTGTGCAGCTTGAGTATATAAAATGTCACCAAATCAGGAAATAACAAATGATGTGGAGGATTTCTTTGCAGCAAACAGCTTGTTAATGCTGGAAAAATGCCTCTCAGTGGCTCTCCTAATTGTTGGGATATTTTACAGCGGGGGAATTTTTGCTTAAGAATCTCCCAGCTATGCAAGAACTGCAAAAATAAAGGAAAACAGGTAAGACTGAGCATTCAGGACAGACCTGTGTCAGGAGACAGGCTTGTTGGAGAGAATTAAAATCACAGTTTGTTCAATGTAACCAGACAGTGAGTATGCAGTCCTTGGCTATTTATAACTCACAAATAAGGCAAGCAGACAGCTAATATAGCCAGGGGCCAGCAGGAACAGAGCAGTGCAGCTTTATTAGCAAACCTAGGTGGACATGTCATTTGATATAACCATGTGGGAAAGTATTTTTATGGTCTGTGTGTTGAAAAAGGTCAGAGATGCTTTAAAAATGAAATTAAATGAAATTAAACCTTACTGAAGATAGCCGTGTCCCTCAGGCACTCGGGGTCCCTCAGAGGCTTAAAGATGATCTTTAGAGAGAAGTGGGTTAATCACAGGGGACTTCAGTCTGTGTGGAAAAATCCAACACAGTCAGATTTGCAATAGATGGGGAAAGAAACACCATTTAGGAGCATATGGCAATTATCAAGCAATGGAGAATAATAGCTGCTTAATTATAAACTCCTGCACGCAGACTTTCTGACAGGCAAGCTGAAAATGCTCTCTGGCAATGCTACAATCAAAACAATTTGATGGGGCAGTGATATCTGAGTTCCATGGGCTGGGTGATCAGCCAGGATGGGCCAGGCCAGCTGCAGCAGAGGGGTTGGTGGCTTTCACACACCTGCATTTGTGTCTTCCCAGCTTTGTGCTGGGAAAAATCAAATAAAACAATTTGCCCCAGTCAATGACGTTTAGAGGCGTTTCAGTTGACTCTTTGCTGGGTTTTTTGGCTGGAAATATTTGCAATATTTGAAATATTTTGGTTTGCTTTTGTGCTGGAGCCCCAAAGGGGCTGTGGCAGTGCTGGGATGGCTCCTCTGCAGCTCCTGCCATCCCTGGGGGAAAGTCACTCATCCCAGGAGAGCCCCAGCAGCATCCACACACACAGCTTCTGCTTTGGCTAATAACTTTATCTTCTGTATTCTTATAAAAACAAACAAAAAAACCCCCAAAAAACAAAAATAAATCACCACCAAACCCTCAAACCATTTATGAATACCATTTTTTTCTGTCATTTTTTCATATATTTCATTAAAAATTAAATCGGTGAGAAGAAGTTCGAACCACTCCCAATATAGCTCCATTTTTAAAAAAAAAAAAAAAAAAAGAGAAAAAGAGTATAAGTTTCTTCCCTTAAAATTTTCAAGAGGTGCAATGTAAAGGAAAAAAGACAAATATGTAGGAGCTGTTTTGGTGTTCTGTTTGGAGGCACAGCAGTAACCATGCCTCAGGTTAATTATTCAGATGAATTTATTCTGCCCATGGAGTGATTTCCTCATGCATGGGGACCTAAAGCAAGTAACCTCAAATATACTGATGCTTTCAGACATTCCTTATTGCCTACTCATCCCTGCAGTCAATAGTAATGATGGTTTAATTGTTGTGCAAAAGTTAGATATTATTAGCAAGGGTTTAGCCTCCCTCTGCAATATACTGAATTCAAGTATGCTGTTAGCTTCTATTTTTGTCCCAATAACTTCATTTTCTTCAGGAAAAAAGGCCATCCATCACTATTTTAAATTCAAGAAAAATTATTCCCCCATCCAGAAAAAAAAAAAAAATTGTTCCCATTTTTTTAGCCCTCAAATGCATTTCACTACAGTTTTCAAAAAGTTTCATTTGTGTCAGTGAAGATATGTACTTTCCTCAAGAACCAAGCCAATATTAAGTGATTGGTATGTTATTTTAAAATAAATGGGGTGGTAGAACCAAAGAATTTTAGACTGGTTTGGGTGGGGAGGGACCTTAAATCCCACCCAGTGCCACCCCTGCCATGGCAGGGACACCTTCCACTGTCCCAGGTGCTCCCAGCCCCAGTGTCCAACCTGGCCTTGGGCACTGCCAGGGATCCAGGGGCAGCCACAGCTGCTCTGGGCACCCTGTGCCAGGGCCTGCCCACTCTCACAGGGAACAATTCCTTCCTAAAATCTAACCTAAACCTACCCTTTTTCAGTTTGAAGCCATTCCCCATGCCTTGTCACCTCATGCCCTTGTAAATATTCTCTCTGCAGCTCTCCTGTGGCACCTCTAGGCAGTGGAAGGCTGCACAGTTTGCTTGTGATTTCTTTATCCTTTTCACTTTTAATCTTCTCCTCTGAGTCCATTTTTGATTTTTATCTCGATGTTGGGAAAGTCAGTAGCAGGACAGAATTAAAGTAAGTGTTTGTGTGCATTTGAACTCTCCTTACACTTCCAACCCAAAGGCAGCCAGAAATCAACCTTGCACTGCTACAGCCAGAGCAGGGAGAGAGCGAGCAGAAAATTTCACCTTGGAAGGCAAAGATTTTATATTCTTTCATTTCTCTGTGCTGGAAATGCCCTTGAACAGAATGATGCCAAGAGTGGCACAGCTTGTGACACCAGCTCATGGACCTCTCTGCTTCTCACCCTCCTCTACAGCAACACAAAATAAAACCCTTCTCGTGCTATCAACATTAGGGAAAGCTGTGGTCATTAATAATTGGGAGAAAATTAATTTTATCTATCAAAGCATCATCCTTCTCACAGAGCAACCTGGATGAAAGCAAAGCCCAGTAAAAAATATGTAGTTTTTATTTCCACCACTGCTTTTGATCTGTTTTGCTGGGGAGTGTCACAGGGTTTTATATTTTTAATTGCTCCTGGGAGCAAAATCTCAGAGTCCACTTGAATAACAAGATAGCTTTGAATTCAGCGAGTGGAAATCAACAACTTAAGGGGGAAGAGTGGTTTTTTTTTGGTTTTTTTTTTCTTTTTGTTCGTGAAAAAAGCAGTTTTACCTTCTGGAAGCAAATTCAGCCTGCATGGGTCCTGTAAGACTTGCAAATGCAAGAGGATGTTGTAAAAAACAGAGGCCACAATGCAGAGAGTGACTGCAAACAGAGCCAGGTAGGAGCACACTGAATATCACTCAAGTAGACAAAAATGTTTGTTGTTCCCCATTCTAACTTTTCACCAACCATTTGAAAGTTTATATTTCCTTTTATCTTTTCTACAAGAGCAGACATCTCTTTTCCTGACCTGAATCAATCTTATTATTTTTCTTCTTAAAATCACAAGAATCTTTTTAAATGCTCAATTTTCAGTGTCTTTAGAATAATTATATTCGTTTAAATTTTCTCAGTTTTTTTATCTTTTTTTTTTTGGGAAAACTGATGCAGTTCTACTGGAAAATATTTATTCCCTTGGCTAAGAACAGTGTTGATACCACCTTTAATTCTTGTTGCTATTTTATCAACGGCAATCCATGATATTTATATGTGTAAGGAATATTTCCTATACACCATTCTGCATAAAAAGGCATGAAAATAAACCCATTCCTTCAGAGAGAAAAGAACTCTCTGGTGGGACTGGGAGAAGTTTCCATCCCTATGAGCCAAATATTCTTCTGCTTAGGTCAAAAAGCAGCAACCCCCCCCAAAAAAAAGCAGTTTCCTTGTGCATCACCTACTAGACTTGTCAGAATAAATTGTATATTATGTATTTAAGAGAAAAAATGTCCAGGCAATTAGCTCAGGCTAATTTATACCAAATTAATTAATCTACCTCAGGAAAATACAAATCACCAGCTCGCTTTTTTTTTTTTTTTCCCCAAAGCTTTTTATAACTTCACAAGAGGAAAAATTCCAGAAGAGCAATCCATAGCCGCACATGCAGCCACCTAAAACACAAAGAAAATAATTTATTTCTCTGTGCCTCTGACATTTTTATTGGGTAAAAAAAGATATTTCAGCTTCACAGCACAAATATCAAGACTGTAAGATCTTCATTTTTCTGGGATAGACTCATTGTGTGCTTGACTCTGTGAGATGAAGCAGAAGAACCAGGACAGGCTGCCACCACCCTGACCCACAGGGGGTCAGCTCCTGCTCTGACTCTGGCAGTGTTATTTTGTATTACCACACTTTTATTTTTAATTTTCCTATTACAGAACTGTTATTCCTGCTCCCATAGCTTTGTCTGAGAGCCCCTTAATTTTAAAATTATAACAATTCAGAGGGAGGGGGTTTGCATTTTCCATTTCAAGGGAGGCTCCTGCCTTCCTTAGCAGACACTTGTCTTTTCAAACCAAGACATGAAGAATGAAATGACTGGATTGCAG
Organism: Pyrgilauda ruficollis; assembly: GCF_017590135.1. Classification (NCBI taxonomy): domain Eukaryota; kingdom Metazoa; phylum Chordata; class Aves; order Passeriformes; family Passeridae; genus Pyrgilauda; species Pyrgilauda ruficollis. The sequence continues at coordinate 3,739,900 of NW_024513654.1, read as the reverse complement.
CTGCTGTCTACCAGCACATGCACCCCAGGGATGTGAGATTTGTCACAGGAATATGGAGAAAATGTGGGAAAGTGTTAATAACACCTTCTGGAAGAGTCTGTGGGAGCCCCCACTGATACATCCCACAAACTCTGCTGGCACTGAGGGTCTCCTGGACTCACGTGTCAAAAGCCATGTGCAAAGTCCTAGGCAACTTCCAGCTTCCTGGGCCCTTTGTGGGTACAACAATATCCACAGGGTTATAAATAAAGAAGGCATTTTACCCTGGAAATGCACACGAAATAGATCCTTGATAAAAAATAATTTACAGCAGTGATGAAAAAATACAAAGCATAAAACCCCATTCCAAAGCCAATCATCCTCCCCAACTGAAGACCAACCACAGACAGAACTAATAACTAGAAGCAATTTATAAGGAGCTGAGAACACCAAGAGAATATGGGAATAAAATACATTTTGACTAGAACAATATAATGTTATTGGCAACACAATGGCATACAAGCCTCTGGAGGTGTCATGCTGTCTTCCTTGATTAAAAGCTTGAAGAGAAGCATGAGTATTAATTTAGAAAAACTGTTTATATCTTATGTCTCTCTAGAATATTATTAATTGGAGTGTGCAAAATTAGGTCTTCAGAGCTCTTGCAAATTACTGTAAGCAGCGAGTCTTTATGCAGAAGGATAAAGCAAGGATTTCAGAAGCTTTGGGAGAAGTAATTAAGTTCTGTTACTTGCAAAGTTCTGTTTGTTTACAGGAAGAACTTTCCCTACAGAAGTGGACATAGTTATTTTTCTTTGTTTTCCTAACAAATATTTCCTGAGGGATGACTACCAAGATTAATTAATCCTGTTAAATCTAAGGCAGAAAACATCTCTCTGCTGTGAGAGACTTGAAAATCTGCACTGGTTGTCCTGGATCCTCAGGCTCCATGACTTGGAGCATCAATAATATCAACCCATCCAAAGGCAGGAGACAGCTGAAAAAATGTCATTTGCAACAATGTCATTCTTTCAGTTGCCTAAAGAGATTAATTCCATTTTAAATGGGTTCAGGTAAGACAGACATGCCTCTCTGATCTTTCCTTTGGTGACAGCATGGGATCCATGACCCATGAGCTTCTTCGTGCTGTCTCAGAGCTTTATTCCTGGGTATTTGGTGGTGTGGGAATGAAGAAAGTGTTTTACATTTATCCCTCCTTTTAGGATTTGAAATCAACATCCACCACTCCTTTTCTTTTTTATCTGAATCCATCTTCACATATCTGGATACTTTTAAGAGATACAAATCTGGGGCTTAAGGACAGAAAGCAAGCAAAAAATTGTTGAGAGGTTTGTACCATGGAGCAGTAATTTGGAAAAAAAAATAGGGGTCATATTGTTACCTAAGAACAATTAAATGATTCCCTAATTTTCACAGCAGTCTCTTAATGGAGGCTTAAACTCCCAAGCTCTTGCAGGTCAATCCAAGTGAGGTGTTTTCCCATGAATAAGGGTTAAAGGATTGGGACCCCGAATTTGCAGCTGGTGCTGAGCAGAAAGCAGTGGCTGGGAGGATGATGTATGCTCAACCTCCAGCTAAAGCCATTACCCTGAGAGTAAAGGAGCTCAGGGAGTGCCCATTGCCCAAATCCAATTTTCACAGCAATGTGTTGCTGAGAGTGCAAATTACTGAAAATTTGCCAATCCAAAGGTAATATTCAGAAAAGCCTTTCCAGTAAAAGTGGAAACAGCCTCTCAGTTAGCAGTGCTGCTCTTCCAATAAAGCACAGATGGAATAAACCGCACATAATTTCAATAAATAAACCAAAACACAAAGCAAACAGCGTTGTAAAAATACTGGGGAGAGGAATTGCATTCTAAGGCTGAGCACACGGAAATAAACCCTTTTGGAATGCTTCCACTCCAGCTGAGTTAGAAGTAAAATAAACCTTCATGTACAGTCAAAGACCAATGGGTTTCTTGACAGGAGGGAAGTCAAATAACTGAGTATTATCAGTAGAAGGGCGGGAATGCTGCATCCTAGGAAAGTCTGAAGTTTGTCTGCTAAAGTGACTTTTCCCCACCTAATCATTTCACTGTCCCTCATATATGACATATTTATCTGCCTCCTTTTCCACCAGATTCATTCCCATATTTCTCCCTGTCCATCCCCACAGGAGATGCTGTGGCTGCTCAGTTCCCAGGTCTCTCACATCCCCCATGGAAAGGCTGTGCTGGGGGTGGGTGTAACCCCTCTGTGGGTGCATCTGTGTCACCAGCCTCGGGTGGAGATCCCAGAGGTCATAAACTTATTAATTAGTGATTTCCTTTCTAAATGTGGTAATCCAATGTCTAACCTCCCTGGGATGTGTGCCTGTGAATTCTTGATCGTTGCTTTACCCAACAGGAGGAAACATTTTGGCACCACCTGGATGCTGAGCATGTCCCCTGGCCCCAGTCAAAGTCTTATGATAAAAAGTCAAATATTGTGAAAGATAAATCATTAAAATTATTATTAAACCCAGGGGGTGCATAACAAATACAGGCAAAATACAACTTTGATGTGGTTCAAACCTATAAATGTGAGTGCTTCCACTATGGCATGTACCTATTTCTTTGGCCAGTTTGGGTGGAATTTCAGAAAAAATGAGTTGTTTCCCTGTGAATGTTCCAGCACTGAGCCAGCCTGGCTTTACCTGGCATGGCATTGGACTGAGTTGTTTTTAGGCAGCATGTCTGCTCGAAAGGAGAGATTGTTTGGAAAACTGTTTTCGGAAATCCAGGAGTTTGATTGAAAAGAAGTCTAATTTCTGTCAGTGAAGTTTGATTGCTGAGAGCCTTATGAAACAGGGAAAATATTTTCTGCCTCAGGAAATACGCATGTTAACGGGATATTACTTTGAATATTTTAATATTCTGGCTGACACATCTGTTCCAAGGAGATACAAACTCCTCTTTCATGTGGCAGCTGATAATCTGGCAGCTGATGGAGGGAGAGTGATGAAGATTGTTTCAGAGGAAGATTGTTTTGAAACATGATTTAAATGCTACCCTGGGATTTATAAACTTTAATTAGTCCCAGTTCAAATGCTTTTGTTTCCAAGCAGACAGAAAGTGCTGATGCCTGGCCAGGGCTTGTGCAGTGGTCCTGGCCTGGGGCTGGGGGGGCACTGGATGCTTTTTTCTCCCCGTGCTCTCAGGGAAAATCAAATCTCTGGCAGGCACAGCAGCGCACATGCGCTGCCACCAGATCCACACAGATGTGATTGTCTGCCAGCCTGTAAACACTGCTCTTGATGATGCCCCAGAAAGAGAATCTAGTTCACTTCCTCCAGGCTACGAGAGCTAACTGGGATGGAAAAGAGTGAGCAAATAGGTGGAAAAGAGCCAGCAGAGGGAAGGAGGGCTGGCATCCCCGAGTGCCCTGCAAGGGAGGCTTTCCTGAAGCTGCCCGAGCCCAGGGCAGCCAGCCCAGCCTGTTAAATGCACATTTGCTGATGGATAAATATTGTGCCTGGCATTTGGAGAGGTGATTCTTCCCAGGGAATGCTGCCTTCCCCAAAGACAGGCACTGGAATGCTGTTAAAGCCCTGCTGCTCAGGGAGGGTTGCTTCCTTGTGGGAAACAGTAAAGGTAAGAAGATTTTCAGAAAGCTGGGAAAAGCAGGCCTTAGAAACAGAAGGAACAGAGAATTTACAACCAGCTACAGCTGTAAAGTCTGAAGGTAGAAAAAGTTATCGTAGTATAGCAAGCAAGACATGAAACAATAGCTTGAGTTTTAGGCTTGGCTAAGGTAGACCTTAAGACTGCAGGAAAACACTCTTAGCAAGATAGTAAAAGATTTTAATACTGGACTATTATGTATTGTTAATAGAAAACAAACAAGCAAGCATTGTGTGAAGCAGGTGTATGTGTACTTTTAGTGACTGGCTAGAACAATTGTCTGTAAGCTTTAGCAATATGCTGTTGGCTAGAAAGTTTTTAAAATGTTCTGTAACAAAGAAATCTTTGGCTGCTGCTGGCTGTACGTGAGCTTTTGTCATCTTTCTATTGTCTCAACCACGTCATGAGGCTGATGCTGCAAATAAAAGCTCAAGGAACGTCTCCCAGCAGTCCTGTTCTGTTTGTGAGAAAGAAAAATCTCCCCACACACTTCCTCCCTTCCCCAGCTGATTGGAGAGGATGATTCCAGGTCTATCCAGCTGGGAATCCTCTGCCCTGTGCACTCAAGCATTCAACATTTCTGCTGCACTTTGAATCACTCCATGATACTTCTATTATTAGCAACACCTGACCAGAGCAAATGGAGCACAGCCTTTTAGGGGGGTTGTTTCTGCCCTTAGTCTGTTGGTTTATTTATTTGTGAACACGCTGGCTGAGGGAACTTATTAAATAATAATAATAATGCTGGGATACAATCCTGAAACAGCTGGTGTAGTGTGTTCTTAAAAACCTCACAGCATCTCCACACTGCTGGATATTCAGCTTCAACACTGGAATGGATTTAAACAAAACAAAAAAGCAAACAAACAAACAACCCCCCCCCCCAAAAAAAAAAAAAAAAAAAAAAAAAAAAAAAAAAAAAAAAAAAACAAAAAAACCCCACCCAAAACAAAAAACTCCTAAAAAATAACAACCCCCCCCAAACAAACAAACCCCAAAAAGCCAACCAAAAAAAACCACCCCAAACTAAAAAGAACGCCAAAAAGCCAAACAAAACCAACAAAATAAAATCCCCATGTGTTCTTTTAGATGGGATGCATTCCCAGTTTGGTGGGTTTCACTTTCTCCTTCATAATTTTGCTTCTGATCCTGCTCATCAGGGCAGACCTGCCTCACTTGGTTGCTGCACAAAGGAATTAACACTGGATTTCTGTGGGGCTCTCAAACAGCCAGAGGGAAGGGGAAGGGGGCTCGAAGGGACCCTGTGGCAGGGGAGGAGAAGCTGCAGCATGAGAAGCAGCCGTGAGCACAGAGCTCTGTCCCTCCCCTGGCTGAGGCACCTGTGCAGCTTCCCCCTGCACCAGCTCCCTGCTGCTGCTGCTGCCAGAGCTATCCAGGGGGCTGCCATTGCCTTGGTAACTCTGCAAGAGCCTTCTCCTTGCAAAAATTACCATGTTTTATCCGTTTTCAAACTGTGGGAGCAATCTGGGTGCCCAAACGAAGCACTTCTCAGTCCTTCCAAGCTGTCCCTGCTGCCACCTGAGCTGTCCCCTGACCCCTCCACAGCCCTAAAGGGGGTCTCAGTCACCCTCGGGGGGAGGATGGCACTAGGTGCCTGTGTTTGAGTCCTTAAACATCATCTGGCAGCTCTCTGTGCACACAGAACCTGATGGAATTGAGTGAAAGCATGATAGGAAAATGAGCTAAGCAACACTGAGCCTTTTTTAGGACATGCATGTGGGTAGTTTTCAGCAATCTGGGGTAAGGGACAATTTGCTGGGGTGTCCCCTGCAATTAGGAAGTTTTTCCTTGCTCTGGAGCTCTAGCAGGCAACTGAGATGAGAGATCCTCTGGTTTGAGGGATTTCCTGATGATTATGGCTTTTCCCCTGTACTTTGTATGACAGCTCAGGCCTCCAAGTATTTCCCTTAACAATCTTAGTGGTAATAACAATTTTCCCCATCTGAAACAGAGGTGAGGGAGAATCAAGGTGAGGAAAGGCTGCCTTGACTATTAAAGCCCTTTGCTTTCCCTGAACCTCTTGCTGCCTGGTTTGGTTTGAAAAGCCAGGTGTCTGCTAAGGAAGGCAGGAGCCTCCCTTGAAACTGAAAATGCAAACCCCCTCCCTCCAAATTATTATAATTTTGAAATTAAGAGGCCCTCAGGCAAAGCTGTGGGAGCAGGAATAACAGTTATATAATAGGAAAATTAAAAATACAAATGTCATAGTACAAAAAAACCCCAGCCCAACTGACAGAGTCAGATCATGCCCTGGCCCCCTGTGGGTCAAGGTGGTGGCACAGTCCCATTCCATGGTGGCTCAGCCCTCCTGCAGTGCCAGCTGTGGTTCTGCTGGAGCAGGGATCCTGCACAAGACTGGAGTTTTCCTCTGAAGCTCTGGAGGGCTCCTCAGGGCTTCCTCAGGGCTGCTGGAGATGGGCCTGCTCTTCCTCTGGGAATGCAGGGCAGGAGAAAGCTGCTCCTCTGGGAATGCAGGGGGCAAAGGCTGCTGTGCTGTTCCAGGCTCAGATTGTATCCAGGTAGGAATGCTTGGCTCCTCCCCTGGGCGGAGCATCTCCCCATGGGATGCTGGAATTTGATCAGCCATGCAGGGACACTCAGTGGCCATGGACAGCAGAGATCTCCTGGAGGGAGGATTGGCTGTGGGAGAGATAAAGAAAAAACTGCCCCATGCACAGAAGAGAACTGCCCCAGCTCTGACAGATGCAATAGAACACACAGCCCCAGGCACATCTTGCAGCTTTTAGGACACTGCCTCTTTCAGGGGCTGGGTTATTTTACCTGTGCTCACACAAGATGCTGCCCCTTCCCATCCCAGAGTGGGCTCTGCAGGAAATGAAACTCCTGCTCGCCTCTGGCATTTTCCCAGCAGCTTCTCTGGATTCCTGCAGGAATCAGAGCTGTCACAGCTCCCACTGCAATGGCACCAACCCCAAATCACACACCTTGCAAGAGTACAAGATCCATCATCTCCCTGCTGAGGCTGGGGTTTTCTTTGCAGCTGCAGCAGAATCAGACATCCTAAATCCACTGCATTTCAGTGGGATTTGTGTGTCTGATTCCCCTCTGACAGGCTTCCCCTCTGCTGCTGCTGCAGCCAGCTCTAAGCCTTTCATCTATTTTGGCAATTTACACACTATTAGCACCATTTCCCTTTAAATCTCATCCTGCATCGAGCTCACGACACATAACAGTGTTATAATACTTCATAACTTCACATTTACCTTATAACATTTTTAAACAAGATAAAATGATTCCCTCTTTTGGCAATCTCCCCCTTTTGTGTCACATAAATGATTATAGAACTCTTTAAAAATGGAGTGTGTCTGTTTAAAATATGTTTCTAATTGAGGAGGATGTATGAACAAAATAAGCTTTTTGCAGATATGTTTAACCTGGTGGATTTAAAGTAACATTGATTAGAGCTTCCTAATACACCTCTCCAAATCTCTCTCCCATCACCTCAGCTGGCTGGCTGCAGGGTGATTTTGCCAGAGTCCTGACAGAGAATGACCAGATTTTGGGGTTCATGACTCATTATATCCTTCCTTTGGCTCTGGGCTGATTTACTGCCTCTGCACTTGGCTTGGGTTTGGGTTTAGGTTAGGGTTTGGGTTAGGGTTTGGGTTTGGAGTTGGATTTGGGTTTGGGTTTGGAGAGCAGATTCCCCCCCGCTGTTGTGTCACCTGAGCACAGAGGTTACACTCTCCCATAGTCATATCAAATCTCAGCAGTTAGAGTTGTTTCCTTGGCTCTTGCTAGGATATTATCTGGATTTCATAACCAAACAAGCCTGGCATAGTTGATGTTGCACACTGAAGTCTGTGGCTCACCACAAATATGAGCAGTAAAACATGGCCTGCTTCTCCTTCTATCCCTGAATATGTTCCTAAGGACCAAGAGCAGCAAGGGAGGGCTTTGTGAGCCACCTCTGTGTTCTGAGGCCAGAAAAGGCTTTTCCATCCTTTGTGTGAGTAGATGAGCCTGGCACACAGTTTCACAGTTTCCATGGAATCACAGAGTGTTTTGTGTGGGAAGGGACCCTAAGGATCATCCAGTTCCACCCCCCTGACCTGGGCAGAGACACCTTTCCACTAGATTTCTCCATTTTTGTGCTCTCTTTCCATAACCAAGGTGTAGCACAAGAGCTTGGAGCTAATAAACAGCAAGTGGGATGAGTCTGGGAGAGGAAAAGTGCCTGGCTAAAGCCAACAGTACCAGTTCAATGTCTCTGTAGGCCTCTCATTTCAGCTGGTGGGACATCAGCCCTTAGTCCTCTGCAGAGCTGGAGGCCAGGTTTGCCCCAGGGAGGGTCCTGGGGACTGGGCTTGACCTCGCCCAGGGTCAGACAGGGAGACATCTAGCACTTCTCCTGGTCAAAGGCTCTGTGCTTGAACAGCCCTTAGCAAATCTTCAAAAGATGGTGCAAGCAAAATGGACTGTGAGGTCTGATCACAGCCCTATCTCATTAGCAATTAACACTCCTCCCTGCTGGAGAAGAGTTAACGATTCCTTTGCAGGAGTTGACATTTTCCCGTCTCCAGAAGTTGCTCCCTGTAGGCAGAATGCCACAAACTGTTGGATTTCCTCTCTAAAGTGCCTTGTCACTGAGGGAGCAACCAGGGAAACAGGCAGCCAAGAGGTTCACCACTTGCAAGTACCACATCTTCCCTCCTGTTCCTATATCCAAATCCATCTGGATCCATCCTGATCTCTCTGGATTGCTCTGTCCCCAGTTGTCCCATGACAGCACACTGCGTGTGTCTTCAGACAAAAGTAGCAACTCATGACTAAAAAAGGGATTTCTACCCACTACACCCTATATTCATACTGTATGCACAGGATTTATTTAGCTTGTATGGAGTGATTTTATTTGATGGCACAAAATACCTGTGCTGTGCTGCAGGAGCTGAGTGGAGCTTAGTGCTTCCCTAACACCTTCCCACCTCTTGGAAACTCCCTGCAGGCAGCTCCAAAGTTGCTCACCTCAAGATTATTTCACACACAAGCTTTAAAAGTGACATGGTCGGAGTTTTCCATGTTTTACACTATGGTAAGAGGTCAGAATTGGCTTTTGCTCTTCTTAGAGTGCAGTGATGCAAGAGGATCCAGGGGAATCAGAGTTATGGGATATCCAGGGTTGGAAGGGACCCACAAGGATCATCAAGTCCAGCTCCTGGCCCTGCACAGACACCCCAAGGATCCCATTGTGCTCCCTGCCATGGGAAGGAAGACAAGGAGCTGATGTGCAGCAGCAATTCCCCCCATGGGCAGCAAACCCAGAGTGTCCAGGGAGCAGCCAATGCTTTTTCAATGCTTGCTGCTTGCTGCCCAAATTTTTACCACCTGGAAAACTCCAGCATGTCCCCAGGAGAGGGAGGAAGAGCCCAGCAGCAGTGATTTCTGGAGTTTGGGCAGTCTGACACCTTCCTTTGGATCCCTTCCCTCCTGGGCAGCACCGTGGCTCAGGGTGGCAGCAGCACCCCCCTGATCTCTGCTGGATCAGTGACGTCCATGCCTGGTGGCTGGTGCCCAGCCTGAGCACATCTCTTCATCCTTTCCAGGGAATCCTGGAATTCTGAATTCTTCTGAATTTCTATTCTGAGAAAATTCTGGTTTTACTGGGAAATGCTGCATTCCTGGAGACTTTGAGAAATGTCACACCTGTGGCTCATTTAATCTGCATATTTGTATTTTGGAGTAACATTACATTAGGTTAACTGTTATTGTCATTCCAGATATTCACTGATTTCCGACATTACATTAGGTTAACTGTTATTGTCATTCCAGATATTCTAATATACTAATTTCCATGTCTGTATCCAGCTGCTGTGCCCCATTTGATGTTACAGCAGGAGCTTTTCCTTCTTTAAATTTAATCTTTATTCCTTAGAATATTTTAAGGGACTGTAAACCCCCCATAATATGGAAGATAAGGTAGTTTTCAAGTACAGCAGACCACAAGAAGAAAATCCAAACTTTCAATTATTTTTATTTAAATTAATTTTAACCAGGGAGCGAGGTTTTACTGCTCTTTAGAACATGATGCTGAATTTGTCTGGATTTCTTGGTACAGACATTCATCCAGTTACATTTATTTAATGTGCTAAATGACCTTTTAAAATGCTTTTTGATGTCATGTGGAATATCAGCAACACATTTTAGAATAGCAACAATGCAAATTCTTTCTCTTACTTACTTTTGCTGTAAATCAAAAAACTAAACATGCTTGCAGTATTTTTTTCTAACAGTTCTTTGGATCAACTACAATATCTGTTTTTTTAAAAAAAGAAGGACCTTTATTCCTTCCAACCCATCTCAGGTGTTAGAAGAAATAAGAGACTGAGAATTCACCTGTAATTTCACTTATTTGCCTAAAAATTTCATGTTCATAGCTGAAGGGACTTATATAGTCCTATTCTTCCACAATTTACTTCTAGAGCTGAAAAATACCTGGAGATTATGGACAGAACAGCAAACCCCAGGGGTGTTTAAGATGAGTTATACTGGATGGAAAAGCTTTAACAGAATAATCTTTCAGAATACTAATTGGTTGCTAATGCTGACAATTAGTTGCTTCAACTCTGTTTTATTTCCTTCAATTTAGACAGTTAAATATAGATGCAAAGTTTGATAATTACACTCCAATTGGGAGTTGTACTATAAACAAATAAGATACAGTGTCTAAATTGATTAGCAAATCTGCATAAAGCTTTCTTTAAATGCAAGATGTATTTTTCATTACTGTGTAATTATTCATTAAACACCAGCTGTTAAAAGTCAAGTTAATGAAATATGAAAAAGTGTAGGATAACAACCAAAGTCAACTCATTTCAAAAGAATTTTCTTGAAAGGGTTCTCTGAAAATAAACATGTTTGATTTGAGCCAGTGAAACTTGTCACACAAATCCGAGGAGGAGAGGATAATGTTTGCTGAGGATTTAATTGTGAAAACAAAACCATTCCCATTTCCAAATACCATTTCCTCGTTGGTTTTTGAGAAGCAAACACAACATTTTACCCAAAGTCTCCTAGAGCACAGTGATATTTAAGCCTGTAGGAAGTTTACGGGAAAGCAAAACTCACCACTTGTTTTCTGTCTGAAATACTTCCCAGATTTTCACTGTCAATTTCTTCTCATCCTAATTTAAACATGAACTTAATTGCATTTAGCACGTTCAGCTTCTCCCATGTGGGGTGAGGTCTGACAGAGCACAGAGGTGCTGCTGTTTGGAATCCTCCCAGGAACTGAAGAGGCAGGAAAATGCACTGGCACAGAGGAATTCTGTGTGCAGCTGACCACTCCTCAAACAGCAATAAGGACATGGGTGCTCATCATGGAGCTGCAGCTGGCCCCTGGAAAGCTCCTGGGGCTGGATATTCAGCAGAATTGTAGAAATACTGGAAAAGATTTGGGTGCCTGCTCCTCAGTCACCTCCCTGCTGCTGATCTGGCAGCTGTGCCAACCAGTGCCACTTTATTCAGGAAAGCCAGGAGTTTGGGTGCTGGAATCTGCAATGCAAGGAACTCTCAGAGCTTTGGGCCTGTAAGCCAAAGCTTGGAATTAAACACAGGATTTGATCTGAGGCCTTGGAAAAGGCTTCCAAACTTAGGTGCTAGAAGTGAGAATGGGGATTTAGAGTTCATGTTAAGTAAAGGAAAGTTTAGAGTTTTAGAGTTTAAGATATAGAAAAAATAAAGTAGTTACAAAGGTAAAGGAGGAGTTTAAAATGCAGTACTGTGGGTTTGTGTATCATAACATGATTGGCTAAGAAAGCTCACACTGTAGTATGAACCTAAAATGCAGTACTGTGGGTTTGTGTATCATAACATGATTGGCTAAGAAAGCTCACACTGTAGCATGAACCCATAAGACAAAACATTTAAGAATTGGGTCAAAAATATAAATATCCTTGTTAGCAGTGTTTTCTTGGTCAATAACTCCTTAAAAGGTCTTGTAACTAAGGGTCTTGTGACCTTATGAACCATGTGGTAAAGATGTGAGTTGAGCCCAACCTTCCTGCTTATGTGGAAGATGAGAAAATAAACCTCATCATCAAAAACAGCTCAGAGGTCCCATCTCAAATTCCTTCCAAAATTCCCCACAAGTGAATTCTCACATTTGGGACACAGAGAAGCAAAGAATTATAGAATGGTTTGGGTGAGAAGGGAGCTTAAAGCTCATCCAGTGCCACCCTCTGCCACAGCTAGGGACACTTTCCACTGTCTCCAAGCCCCATCCAGCCTGGCCTTGGGCACTGCCAGGGATCCAGGGGCAGCCAGGGCTGCCCACCCTCACTGTAAAAAACATCATCCTTAGGTCTGACCCAAACTGATCTTCAGTTCCAAACCATCACCCCTTGTCCCACCACAGCAGGTCCTGCTAAGATGTTTGTCCCCAGTTTGGTAAACTGAAAAGTCTGGCACAGCTCACCCAGCTGCATTTTCAGCCTCTCTGCCAGTTAAGCAGCAAGGGCTGTCATACATAAACATTTTTCTCAGAAATCTGATCTTATTCCCTGCTGCCAATTAGGTTTAGCATAAGCAATTTTTTTTCCCCAGCTCTTTTTCCACTCGGTGGAAAAGCCTGATGTTTTTCTGCCTAAGTCCAGCTGAGAAGTCAGCAAGCTGAGTGATTTGCAGAATGGAAAGTTGAAGGCAGCATGGATACAGCAAAACATTTGGTTTTAACTTTTTAAATGGAAGCAAAAGGTTTGGATGGGCCCAAGTCAAAGTGTGTAATTTGGATTTGTTAAACGAAATCAAAACTGGGGATTGCAGTCTGGTCTGACACGGGATGCCCACAACATCTGAATGTTGTTTTCCTGGATTCACGATGGTTCACGGACACCAAGCTGATTTCACTGTGGTTCTTCAAGTCTAGGAGATAAATCGCATGGAAAATCAGTTTTTCTAGTGTTGTGGCAGCCACAAGGAAAGGGCAGAGTAGCAGAGGGAGGGGAATATCTTTGGGCTGTTGATAAGAGACGAGAGTGGTTTCTAAACCCATCTGCTGGCTAAGCCTGTATTACACTGGAGATGATGTTTGGGACTTTACCCTATTTTGGATCATTTGTCATGGCTTCCTAATCTTGTTTTATTCCTCAGAGCTGGAAAATGTTCCTTGCATGTCTGTATTGCACAAACCACTCGGGTGTGTATCAGCCCTTATCCAAAATGCTCTTTGAAATTCCACTGTCATTGAATTCTAATGGCAGGAAATGCCTACACAGTTTATTAAATATTGAGCGATTACCTTGGCTACAGAGTATTTATTTCCAGGCTGATAATTTTCTGATAAGAAGCTGAATATGTATAATTAACTAGCTAAATTAGCTCTAAAGATTGTAACATATCTTACCTACTACAGTCTTTTTATTTCACTTAAAGTCATGACTTGAACAAGGGCCACACAAATGTAAAAATCTATCTGTTAAAGAAATGGTGGCTGTTTAGAAAGTTTTTTCATGTTTATAAGCAGAAACTAATTTTTTTAAGATTTAGAGTGCCAAGAAATCTGACGGCATATAATTCTGCCTCTTGGGGTAATAAATAAAAAGAAAGCAGTAGAATGCAACTGCCCCCTTTCTGAAATGTGTCATAGTTCACAGAAAGGATTAATGTGCTTTTCTTTGGACATTTCTTAGGAATAAGAGGTCAAACTATTAAAAGGGGTCTCAGCCTGGCCTTCAAATTTAGATTGTTCTTACTTTCCTATCCCTGAATGCATTTACTTAGCTAAGACAGAGAGCATCTTACTAAATTCCATTTTTCCATTATGAATTTCATGGTGATCAGGGTGTTTGATTACACCTTGTACAGGGCTGACCATGGCTGCAGGATACTCCTTGGAGCAGATATGACACACACAAAGACCCAATCTCAGATAAAATCTCACCATTTTCACCTGAAAAATGAAAAGATGGAGAGATCTGCACAGACACATGCTGAAGATTTTCAATTATCAGCAACTAATGTAAAAATTGATTGGAGAAAACCCTTTAGGCTGGCAGACACTTTACTGACAACGATGTGTTGGGAGAGGCTGAAGCCTTTAAATCAGTCATTTACAGGGCTGGATTGTCACTCATCTTTCAGTCCCATCATGAGAAAATTGTGCCTTACTCCATGTGCTGGTTTATCTACTTCAGGGTGACTGAGATCATGCAAACCTCGATGTCCCAAGTTATTGACTGCAAACTGACTCTTGGGTTTACTTTTTTCATTTTATTTGTTATAAATATATTCAGTATTTGAGTTTCATAACTTGATTTGTGGTCTGCCACTTTGGGAAGTACTCAATCTTCCCCAATTAATGCAGGAAGGCAACTCTAAAGCCAATTATTTTTGTCTGTTTGGGAAGTTTTCCCCTGTTTGTTGAAAAGCTTAACAAGGGTTAATTAAAAGTCCTCAAATTCTTCCCACTGATCTTTACATAAGTCTTTACTCCAGCAAGTTCAGGGTCAGGCATAAATTACTGCATGCTATAGGGATGGATGTCTAAATCAAATAATGAGCAGGGGATAGAAGTGACATGAATGAGAAATAATCCTGATTCCAGCATAAAGAATGACCTAAAATATTGAAATGCAGTGGACTTGTGCCTTGACTACTCCTGCCCATGCTGCAAATAACAGCAAGACACATAAGTAATAGCCTTTTCTATCTAATCTTGCCAGAATTGCTCAAGACATATCTTTTGGGGGATTAACTGTTCCTGAACACTTTCTTCAGTGTTTCAGCTCAGAAAGCCTTTTTCTCTGTCATGTCTTTCTTACCTATGAGATTTTTTTCTTTAGACAAAAAGCAACCTTAACCCAGAAAGTGCAGCTTTTTGGATCCTATTAGAAAAGACCACATTTTGCTTGTGCCTTTTATGCTGCTGTATTGAGGAAAGGAGCAATGCTGCCACACTCATCTGGGAAGGAAATGCTCAGGGCTGACAGAGGCAGCCAGCTCTGCAGGAGCAGCTTTAGAGAAAACAAGGATATTGTTATTTTTCTAAAAATTCCAATGAAGGTCTATTGTATTTTGGGGTGAGGCAGCCAGCTCTGCAGGAGCAGCTTTAGAGAAAACAAGGATATTGTTATTTTTTAAAAAATTCCCATGAAGGTCTATTGTAGTTTGGGGTGCCCAGACGAAGGCAGGGATGATGAATCTGACTCCATGTTCTCAGAAGGCTAATTTATTATTTTGTGATACTATATTATATTAAAGAATACTAAACTAAACTATACTAAAGAATACAGAAAGGATACTTACAGAAAACTAAAAAGACAATAAAACTTGTGACTCTCTCCAGAGCCCTGACACATCTTGACTCTGACTGGCCATTAAGTCAAAACAATTCTCATGAAACCAATGAAACAATCACCTGTGGGTAAACAATCTCCAACCACTTTCCAAAGCAGCAAAACACAGGAGAGGCAAATGAGATAATATTGTTTTCCTTTTTCTCTGAGGCTTTTCAGCTTCCCAGGAGAGAAATCCTGGGCAAAGGGATTTTTCAGAAAATGTCAATGCCACAAAGGTCTTTCCATATAAATTCAGTAAATCACCAAAGGAGAATTTAGTGATATTTTAAAGCAGTGATATTTTAGAGACAGCAGCAGATAAACAGGGTGGTTGCAATCAGGAGAGAGCCCAAGTAATCCAAGGATAGAGTTAGGACATATTTTGCTAGGATGGAAGTCTGAGCAGGACATTGTTTTTGTAAGGAGTGTCACTACTCCCAGTTCCCACTTTTCCAAGTCCACACCCACCCATACCTACAGGTGCTCACACAAACCCAGTCCTTCTTAGAATCCATGTTCCTTTAACACCCATACAGACAAAATCCTTCTCTTCATTGGTCTTGGAGCTAATATGATACTCCTGACCCAGGAACTGGGCAATGAAAATATGTATTAATATGTTATTCTCCAAATCAAATTATCAGAAAATCCCTCCTTGGCTCTCTATACATGCCAGGTATAGCATCCTACAATGGGACAATTTAAAAATTAAGGGAATGAGACAAAGAACTTTGCTTCCAGAATCCCTTAAAACAGATAAATGTCTGTTTGGATAACGTATTGCCTCTTGGAATTTTTATTGCAGTCCTGTGCTGTTTTTCACCCCCATTATAATACAGCTTTCTCTGGTGAAAATCATCCAACACAGTGCTCAATAAAGCTGCACAGCAACTAATCCTGTCCTTTGGTGGATAAAGGTAGTATCCTGGAATATTCATGGATTTATCTGTATTTCTGTCTGTATTTCTGTCTACCTGTAGTAATTTTCCAAGAACAATTACAGCAGCCAGGGTTATTCTCATGCTCAGGATAGAGAGAGGTGTAAGAAGAAGGAACAAGATTATAAGTCCAGTTTTCCTGTTATCAGCTCAGAGATGGAGAAAAGAGGGGGGTTTTTACCTCATTCCTCATTCTGGGATCTCTGTGGATAACTGGGAGCAAGTAAAGGCTGTAAAGAGCCTCCAGTCCTTTCTGGGATGGAAAAAGCATTTCAGCAGTTACAGCCCTTACACCTCACAGGATGTGAGCAAAGAAAGGCTGTAAATACTCACTGCTACACCCAGGATCACACCCACACCAGGGATTTTACACACTGCTCATCCCCTGTGCCACCACAGCTCAGACTACTCTGTTAAAAGCTGGAAAATCACACCATTTGGCTCAGATTTGTGGTGGGTTAAACCCTCATGGGGTGTCACCGAGGCAAAATGGCTTTTGAGGAACATCCATGTGGATCACAGAGGGTTTCTCTGAGCCTGTGTCAGTGCAGGTTTGTGTTCACAAACCTGTGCCATCACTTCCATTACAGGCAAATATTCTCAGTGATGCATGTCTTGTCAGAAAAAATCATCTTAAAGCTGGGATTTGGCAGTGTGGGACTCATCCTGCGAGGTTTATAAAGGAAAAAAAAAATTGTAAAGCATACTTTGAAATAAAAATATTGATTTTAGCTGATTCCTGACTCAGTGGATAAATATGAGCTTTTATCTTGCTCTGGAAAGTTTGGGAATACAGAGTTTGGGTGTCCCTGTTGCAAAAGGAGATTGGCTGTCTCTGGAATTACACTATATTAGACCAAGGAAGCTGTTTGTTGATAAAGCCCCCAAGTTTGTTTCAATATTGCTTTTTCATCTCCTCCAGTTGCAACAACCCTACACATCTTTTTAAGGCAGGTTTTACTTCTCCCTAAAATGAGCAAATTCTTACGAGATTTCTTTCTGGAAATCATTCAAAAGACTACATGAAAACCATGGGCAGGAATTGTCCAGTTTTTGACATCAAAGGATTTGGATTTTCTGCCCTTTCCATCCTGTTGCCACCTCCATGTAACACATAGGGAGGGAGATGACCTTTAAAGGTCCCTTCCAACCCAAACCATTCTGTGATCCCATGATCTGAAAGGGTTCATTGCCCTGCCAGGGTGAGTTAGAGGATTTCCTGAGGGGCAGACATGCAGTTTCTACTAATTGGATTGAACTTTATATTCTGTGTGTGTGCTCTCCAGTATCACTCATTGGGATGCTCTTCCCTTCCCTTAAGTCAACACCAAAGGCAGACTGTCAGATGTGAAACAGCTTGATGAGGGAAAAAGTGAAGGAAAGTAGGGAAGAAATGAGGGAAGGTTTGCAAGAAAGATTAGAAGAAAATAAATCCAAAATCCAGTGTGATTTCTACAGCTGGAATCAAAAAAGGGGAGAAGCCCTTTTTGTGTCCAGAGGGGAGGAATGATGAGAGCTGGAAATCCAAGGCAACAGCACTGTTTGCAAATGAGGAAATATTGCAGAGATTTGCATTAAGACAAGCTCGATTTCTCTGCACTTAAAGCCATTTTTGAAGCCATTTTTTCCCCATTTCAAACAGTGTACCTGGAAGTAAAAGGAAGCTCCAGCAGCATCTGACATTTCCTGTGCCTCCAGATGTGGGGATGCTCCTCCTGCAGTTTCCTCACCTCCCAGGCCCAGAGGATGAGGAGGAATATCTCCTTGAAGCTAATTGAATTACACTGATTTCAAATGGAAATAAAGATTAGAAGAAAATAAATCCAAAATCCAGTGTGATTTCTACAGCTGGAATCAAAAAAGGGGAGAAGCCCTTTTTGTGTCCAGAGGGGAGGAATGATGAGAGCTGGAAATCCAAGGCAACAGCACTGTTTGCAAATGAGGAAATATTGCAGAGATTTGCATTAAGACAAGCTCGATTTCTCTGCACTTAAAGCCATTTTTGAAGCCATTTTTTCCCCATTTCAAACAGTGTACCTGGAAGTAAAAAGAAGCTCCAGCAGCATCTGGCTGTGGGGCTGAGGGACATTTCCTGTGCCTCCAGATGTGGGGATGCTCCTCCTGCAGTTTCCTCACCTCCCAGGCCCAGAGGATGAGGAGGAATATCTCCTTGAAGCTAATTGAATTACACTGATTTCAAATGGAAATTAAGAAAAAAAAACCAAAAACCTTTGTTAGTGATAATTAACATTTTTTCTTTCACATGAGAGAAAAAGATCAGCATTTTGTAGGGAATCAAATCCCATTTGTAGCTTTCTGTGCAAATCTTTAGGGGCTTTGGCTTTCACACAAATAACAAAAGTGGGGACTCAGAGTTAATTAAATAAAGCTAAAACTTCTGATGAAGAGCAGGAGATCCTCAACACTGGAAAAAGAAATCAGTCAGCAACTCCTTTAATTTTTCCCTCTTTACAGCTACCAGATCAATGAGGCACTCAGGGCTGCAGAGGAAATTCTTAACATGAACACTGTAAAAGCATTTTCATCTCCAGAGCTTGCCAAGAAAATGCAGGTGTTCCTGGAGCCCCAAGTAATAAAAACCCAGGGCTCATGGGTCTGGCTGACAGGGATTCCTGACAAAAGGAAGTCATCTTTCTGTGTGGGAGATAATTGCAGGTGATGTTTATTATGCCTTGGCTTGATAAAAATCAAAGAGTGATTAGGAACATAGACAAAACTTCACCACTTTCTTCTTTTCTGCCTTATAATTAGGTTTTGTGGCTAGAATCCCAGCTATCAGGTGAAATTTAATATAAGAAAAGTAAAAAAAGAAGTTCTAGAATATTATGATATAGAGGATATAACAGCTCACTTCAAAGTCTCTGTCCTCACTTGCTCCTTTCACAAATCTTATATCTTCCTGTGTGTTTGCTTTTTTCTTTTCTCATGATTTCTCTGAACCTTTATCAGAAGAATATTTTTAAAAGACAAATGGATTAACCAGCAGACATAGAAACAGTCTACATGAATGTGGATTCAATCAACTTTTTCCATGGGAAGAACTCACTTGAGACAGGTCAGGAGTCCTTGGTAAAATTAAACTGGAGTATCCCTGTTCATTTACAGCTAATAAATGCACAGTACTGCTGTGGACTGGGCAGCTTTCCAGATTTTGTCCATCAGGATCTTGCTGAGCTGGGACACCAGGCTGGTTCTGTCTCTGTCTGAGTTTTCTTCCATTCCAGGTAACCTACATGAGAGTGACCAATATTTCCTATTTCATTGTTTGGGTTATTTTAAACATTTACTGCTTTGGAAAAAAAAATTAAAGGGGATGACAAGGCAGAGTTGGAGTTGACTGAAAGGTTGTGACTATTTTTGAGCAGTTTTATCCCAGTTTTATACTAGCAGAGAGATGAGGGGCATTGCTGAGCTCCTGAGCACAAACACTCCAGCAGCTGCATCTTGGCAAAGGATGAAACTCCTGAAACCAGACCTCAGAACTCTTTAGGTTGAGCTACTAAATGAAAAAAACAATATTAATCCTTGTGGAATTTAACATAGCTCACCAGTTTTGCATTTGTAATTTTTTATGGAACGTGCTCTGCTCCAGGCCCGAGGAGAGCCATCACACAGGACCTGACATAAAATGAATCTCAGGATTTGCTCTTCCAGTTTATTGCCATCTTCATAATTTGATACATGAAGGCAAGATGTTTTCAAAGAGCAGCCACCGATCCTGGTAATCTTCCTGGATTACAAGGGAATGCCAGTACAGCTGCATTTCTGGTGGTTTCCATGTCTCAGAACCTGCTGGTTATGGTTGATGGACACAGGATTGTTTTGCATTAACATAGGAGCCATGTGTGGTGATTATACACCTCCTTTTGCCCTCCACTTACTCACAGAAGCTGTGGCTGCCCCTGGATCCCTGGCAGTGCCCAAGGCCGGGTTGGACATTGGGGCTTGGAGCAGCCTGGCACAGAGGAAGGTGTCCCTGCCATGGCTGGGGTGGGATGAGATGACCTTTAAGGTCCCTTCCAGCCCAAACCATTCTGTGATTCTATTTTGCTCGTGAAATATTGACTGAGATTTACAGGTTCTAACCAAAACCCTTTTACACTAATAACATTTCAAAATGAAAAAGCCAAACTGATGGCAAGGGCAGGCCACACCTCATTAATAGTTCTTCCCATACTATGGCCTGGAAATAACTTATGTATTTTTAAAAGGCTGCTGGGTTTATTGAAGGGATTGCATAATTTCTTCATTACCACAGTAAGCCAGTTAAATCAATAATTAAAATTAGAATTTCAAAGTCCTTAAACCTACTGGACTTGTAGAAAAGCTGCCAGGGAAACAAGCCTTATAAAACCTTGTCTATATATCACAGATCCAAGGGAATCACAACCCCAAAAGAACTGTTACAGGGACATAACTTAAGCCCTTAATAGACTGCTTTGCAGTGGGTTTTTTAGTCTCAGAGAGAATGAACTGCATGTCTCATTCCCTGAGCTAGAATAACATTAATGAGCTTTCCAGTATATTTAAATTAGCTGTGCAGAATTTGCAGGTGACACACAAGGAGTTGAGCCTGAAGTCCAAAATCCCAGCAGAGCAAGGGAGGCAAAGCAAAACCAAGCTCTGCAAAAAAAGTACATATGCTCATAGAAATTAAATGTATTTTTGAACCCAAACTCTTCTGCCCAGCCTTTGGCAAAGATCCAAATATCCTTCGTTAATAAAACAGATATGCTTGGTTAGATCATCCCCATATGTATCATAACCTCCTCCCCTGCAGAACTTATTAGAAGGAGCAGAAATGCTCTTCTGTTCAGTTAAAAAAAAAAAAAAAAACCAAAACAAAAAAAACCACGAACAAACCAAACCCCAAACCAGCCAAGATGCAAAAATCAAATATTGCAATCACAAGTGAACAGGATTAATAATGGACATGTCATGCAAAGAAGTGGATAGGTAAGAATATCCACAATAAATTGCTACAGTAGAGGAAATGGTGAGAAATAAAGTACTTAGCTAATTGCTAAATGGAAGTTTACAGGGGTGCATGCTCATGTATGACTTTTTATATAGAAGCAGGCACTGACATCTATGTATCATTTTGAAAGCCTTCTGTTCAAGCCTCTATTTTCATCTTTGCTGAGTGAGAAGGAGCCAGCCCAGTTTAAAACAAGAGGAAATTGAAATACCACACATCTAAAAAGAGCAAGTGTGACAAAAGTGATTTCTGCTCTGACATTTTGAAGGAGTACAGGGTGAAGTGAACAAGTTCTATCTAGAGCAGTGTAGATTTGACAGGTGTCACTTATATCACTTGTATCACATATAGGACCAATATAAAATGTAACATCTAGCAAATCCAGTCCTGCCTTTATTCCTAAAAAATTGGGAAATAATTTGCTTTACCTGTCTTCAGACAGCCAAGAATATTTGGGGTCTTTAAATTAGCAACTGTCTTCCTTCTTCCTCTGCATTTCAAACACCCAGTGCTTTGCCCAAGACAGTTTAAATCCCAGAGGGACAGCACATCATAGGTGGCATTATGAGAGGTCATCCTGAGGTTAATTCCGTTCCCTGAATAAAAACCTTCCAGTTCCATCACGTTCCCACTTGGATACAGGTCCCTAAATCTATTCAAGCCCTTTCCAGGTCCCCTGAGCAAGAACAAACTTCCCAAGGCAAAGCAAAGCTCAGGCTGTGGCATCAATTTACAAGGCAGCTCTGACTGCAAACACAATTCTCTTTCAGCTGCTGCAAGAAGCATCCTAGAGAGAAAGGGAAATGGGAAACTGGCACAGGGTGCCCAGAGCAGCTGTGGCTGCCCCTGGATCCCTGGCAGTGCCCAAGGCCAGGCTGGACATTGGGGTTGGAGCACCTGGGACAGGGGAAGGTGTCCCTGCTCATGGCAGGGTAGAACTGGATGAGCTTTCAGCTCCCTTCCAATCCAAGCCACTCTAAGATTCTATTTAGAATTATTATATTTTTATTATTATATTTCTAAGATATTATTTCAACAGTTCCTGGAGTCTGGAAATCATTCTTTCCAGAAAAGTTGGAAACAGAAAAGGTGTTGGTGTGTGCTGAATAACTCTACAGGCCGTGATATTATGGACATACTAATTGAATTCCATTTAAATAAGATGGAACTTTGTTTGTTTAATTGGAGTTTTTCAAGATCCCTCAAAGATGCTAATTTTCCCATTAGTTACTCTTTTATTCATTAGCACTAAGCAAGAGGCGAGGAGTAAAAATAGGTTGAGAACAAAAAAAAAAAAAAAAATCAGAAAACCAAACTAGAATTCTCTTATATCTTTAAAAGCATTAAAATGTAGCTAATTATTTTTTGTTAATAAATATTTCCCGGGGTGAGAAATGGCAATTAAAATCTAAAGCCCAAGCTCTATTTTGAGCCCCCCTTTTTGTCTTTGAGGTAAACCAAATAAAGCAGGTACATCCACGCACTCTCTCCTTTAAAAGAATGCTGTTCTTACAGAGCTCCATATGAAGATGAAGTGTGACTCAATATCTGCATCACTGATGGTGCTGATAGGGAGTGATTCTAAAATACGAATTGTGAACCATAGCCCCTGCTGGAATATGTCATTTAACATCCTGCATTTGCCAGAATAACACAGAGGGACCAAGTCACTGAGCCTGCTCATCCCCTAATTGGTCCCCAGGAAGGAAGGAAGCTCTCACCTGGCTCCAAAGGAGCTCAGGGAAGGAGAGAGTTCTCCTTCCATCCACCCACACACACATCCACCCACAACCCTCCCTGACTCAAATCTTCCCAGGGCTTTCTGCTCCTCCTGGCTTGATTTGATTTCCTTAGCTGCCCTGAGAGTCCTTAAAAACCCATCCAGCAGGCAGAAGTGCCAGGAGCACCAGCCATGTGCCTGATGTTTCTTTAATTCCATGAAGCAAAGCAGCAGCGACAGCCCGAGCGTGAATAATTCACCAGGAGGGTCTGGGGAGCAGCTGAGGAGCTGTCCTGCCACTCCCAGCTCCAGGGCTCTGAGGTGAAGCAGTGCAGGGCTTCTCTGCCCACATCCCCAGAGTGGTGGCCCATGAGAAGCCATCTGGCTGGCCAGGAGCTCCCAGTTAGTCCCAGTGTGCCACACACAGAACCTGCTGGAGAGGAGGGAGCCAGGCAAGAATCCACTGGGTGATGCTTGTTATCTGGGGATGGGGAGAGTAGGGGCTGAAGTAAATTAATTTCTGGTCAGGGAAGGTGACAGGGGAGGTATAAAGGTCACTTCTGGTGCCCCAAAGAGACACAGACCTGTGGCTTCTGTCTACATCAAGCAGCCATGCCAAGGGTCTGCATAGTACTGCCTGAGGAGAGACCAAAGTTTATGCACACGAGTGCCTAAAGAGCTTCCTTTTCTTCCCTGGACTCTGCTCCAAGGCCTTAGACTCTGGTCTCAGACTCTGTTCTAACCCAAATGACTCTGTTCCAACCCAAATGACTCAGTGATTCTATCCCAGGATTCCATCCCCTTGGAAAAGGGGAGTGACTGAGCAGAGCTCAGTTGCCAGCTGGGGTTAGCCCTCGACAGATGCCCGGCAGATTCTTTCCTCCTGATTTGTATAAAATGAAGCCATTTCATGGGTCCATCGTGCTCCCTTAGGTACACAAAATAAATAAGCCCAGAAGTGTTCAGCAAACCCCCTCTTACAGGAATTAGCAGCAGGGGAATTAGTTATGTAAATCACTTGGGCCTTCAGAACACAAAATACACACTGAGAAAAAAAACTTCAGCTTCCTCCTGATATCTACAAAGGTTTTCCCCTTGATTGTAGATTTTCCCCCAAATCTGACCTTCCATATTCCATCACAGCTTCACTGGACTCTCTCATTCTGCCTCCCATTATTTCACATCTATTGCCTAGGGAGAATCCTCTTTTCCCAACTATCATCCCTAATCCTTTTTCTCCGGGCATGAATTTCCTCCCCCACTGTTCACCCAGGCTTGACTCTGACGCCAGACCCCTGTCACAGCAGGGAATTACTCAGGAGCAGAGCTTTTCAATCCTGGAGGCACCACAGCTCACTAAGGGATAACAGCATGCTGCGTCAGGAAACCAGCCTGATAAACCCAGGGCCTCGTGCACTGGAGGCAGGGGAAAAGCCTGAATTCCCCAGTCCTTGGGGGTTTTGCAGGGTTCATTTGAGCCCAAGAAGAGGCTGAGTGTAGAGAGAAGAGCCGGAATCCCCTTGATGCCAAGTGGGGGTGAGTTTCCCCTTTAGCACTGAGTTCCTGCCTTTCATAAATGTATCACCAGAAGTCCCCATTTTTTTTCCCCGGTTCTTCCTAGCAAGTTTTCCCACATTTTTCTTCACAGTGGCTCTCAACTCACACAGCACCTCGCTGTGGTCCTGCAGCTGCTTCTGCCTGCTGAGATTGAAGGCTTTAAGCTGTCCCTGAGTGTCTCTTGGACAGCTGCCCAGGCTGTCGATGCCAGGGGACCCCTCTCAGCAGGGCTGCTGCTTCCTACCCAAGGAGGAAACTTGCTGAGGCTCTGGTGCTGTGAAGCAGCAGCAGCAAAACCTTCCTCTTCTCCCTCATTTCCTCAGTCCACCTCTCCTAAGAGGGTAACAAGCCCTGGTTTTTAAGGAAGGCATCACCTTTAGGCTTTTCTCATATAATCACTAAGGTTGGAAAATCCTTCTAAGATCATCAAGTCCAGCCATCAACTCAACACCTCCACCACGTTCACCACTAAGCCACGTCCTCAAACGCCACATCCACAGGGTTTTTGACCGCTCCCAGGGATGGTCACTCCACCACTTCACTGATTTTGGAAAGGAGACAAACCCTGTAGGTCTGTCTTCATCCCCTCAGCATGAGGAGTCCTGATCTGGAAACAGGGAGCTGTCAGACCCTGACCTGCTCCTTTCAGCCCTTTAAAGCCTGGCTTTTGAAAACAAAACAAACCAAAACTGAAGTGAAAGATGCTTTCTCTCCACCATGCCAAGCTCTGGGAGCGAGCAGGCTGCCAGCCCTGCTCCTCAGCTGCAGTGAACAGCTGCTGCTCGTGGAGATGACAGCTCTGGAGGCTCCGAGGGAAAACTGCCCAAGCACCGAGCTCTCCCACACGTGCAGAGGCACTTGCTAAGCCCCAATAACTGTGCTGCAGGGTATCTTTTGCCTTCTTATTGTGCAGGGATTAAAGCCTGGCTGCCTTGATCAGAAAACTGTCCTGATTGCTCACAAACTCTCAGCCTCCCCGGTTAAAACTGATATAAAGAGACAGGAAAAGCAATGAGAAATCAGCTCCTGCTCCGTCCTTTAAAACAAACTTAATTTTGACACCTAATTATGTGCAAGTCAGACTCATTCTTATTCCCTTTGCCAAGCTGCTTTTTTTGTGAGTTTTGATCTCACAGGGTGCTCACCCTCACAGCGAGGGAGGCTTTGATTAGGAGGAAGGAGGAACTCCTGGAGAGGGGAAAGGCTGAAGGAATAAAGGTACCTGCAGCACGATGCTGCCTCTGCCCCTCACCTGTTCTGTGACCTTGGGCTTGTGGCTCTGGCAGCTGAGCTTTGATTTCCCTGCTTTTAAAGGAAGGGAAGCAATCAGTTTCCTCCTCCACATGGTATTTGGAGACAACAAACTGCAAAGTGCTGAAGCCGAGGAGCAGTAAAACCATTCCCGTAGCCTAATGAAAGCTCCAGAGAAGAAGCAGAATATATCCATTTCCCCCATCTCTTTAAGCAGGGCTAAGGAAGAGAAAAGAAAGCCCCTGCCCTGGCTGAGAGCAAGAAGCAGCACTGCAAGTGATGCACTGAAAAGTAGGGAACACGCTGGAGTGCAGGAATTCATTTACAAGGCTAGTTTGCAAATTAATGGCTAAATCAATTAAATGAAAGCATGGGATTTCTCTTGAGGAAAGTCTAGTCACGGTGGCAGGGAGAAGGGGAGGGGTTGTGGAGCAGGGATGACATAATCACGTTTGCGAATCACCAGCAGTGTGCATGCTTTAATCCATTAATGGGGTTTTTATCTGTGATCATAAAAAGCAGGTTACATTCAGCCTGGAAGGGAGCGAGGGTTGGAGGCGAGGGGAGGGGAGAGAAAGACAGAGAGGGAGAGAGAGGCAGAAAGCAAGGGAGAAAGAGAGCACAATTCGCTCGGTGGATTGCTTGCGAGCTTGGGGCTGATAATTAGGGATCTCAGGAGAGCAGCTTCTCAGAACAACACGCTCTCCTCCAAATGGACCGACGGCAGACAGTGGTTCAGTCCTGCTGATATTTTTTAAGCCCTCCTTGCAGTTTGATGGGCATTCCCAGTGCTTTTGTGCACGTCTCGGGAAGCGTTGACGTGGAAAGGAGCAGTGAGGAGGGGGAGTTTGGAGGAGAAAACTGCAGCTCCTCTAAAAATACGGAGGGCATGCACGGGAGCGAGCAGGCTGGCGAGGAGGGCGAGGCGGGGGCACCTCGCACCATGGTCCCCCGGTGCCGGCGCGGCGCAGTTTCGGAGATGGCCCTGCTGTGACTGGACGCACCATGAGCATCTGGGAGCTGCTCCTGGCTTTCGTGGTGGTGGTGCTGATGCTCGTGGCCCTGCTGGCCAACGTGCTGGTGCTGATGTGCTTCCTGTACAGCGCCGACATCCGCAAGCAGGTCCCGGGATTGTTCATCCTCAACCTCACCTTCTGCAACCTGTTGATGGCCGTCTCGAGCATGCCCCTGACCTTGGCTGGGATCATTTACAAAAGTCAGCCAGCAGGAGATCAGGTCTGCCACGTTGTGGGCTTCCTGGAGACTTTCCTCACCACCAACTCCATGCTGAGCATGGCAGCTTTGAGCATTGACAGGTGGATTGCTGTGGTCTTCCCTCTAAGCTATCACTCCAAAATGAGGTACCGAGACGCCGCTCTCATTCTGAGCTACACGTGGTTGCACTCGGCGTCGTTCCCCATAGTGGCAGCTTCTCTCTCCTGGGTGGGTTTCCATCACCTCTACGCCTCCTGCACGCTCTACAACAAGAGACCAGAGGATAGGACACAGTTTGTGATTTTCACTGGGGTCTTTCACACCCTCAGCTTCCTCCTCTCCCTGGTAGTGCTGTGTTTCACATATCTCAAAGTGCTGAAGGTGGCACGGTTCCACTGTAAGCGCATCGACGTGATCACTATGCAGACCCTGGTGCTGCTTGTGGACATCCACCCCAGGTAAGCTTCCCCTGAGTTCAGCAGCTGTTCCTGGCAGAAGTGAGGAGGGGGCTCAGTGTTGTGTCAGGGAATGGATGGGGATGGGGAGGAAACAAAAATCCTCTCAGCCTGTTTCTGTCCTGCACGGTTCTTTTCACTTGTGTTTAATTCTCTGATTGCTGAACTCATTTTTTGTTAGGCTTAAGGACTTGTTTTGGGAAGGGGAGAAAATGAACAGGCAGTTTTGGCCAAGCATGCACTTCCCCTTGAGACAGTGATCAGATCACTGCCCTTTGTCTCTGAAGGTGGATTTAGTGGTCAATAGCTTTGCATATTTTGGGCAATGTCAGCCCCAAACCCTTTGCTGGATCCCTGAGAGGGAGGAGGCTGCACATGTCCCTTGGAGTTTGGAAGGGAAGCTGAGCGCTGCCTGCTGCTCCTTTTCCCAGCAGTTTCCCCAGTGCTGTGCTCTCTGTAACTTTTTCATTCCTGAAGGCAGAATCCTTAAGGGAATTACATCTGCAAAATTCATGTGCTCGAATGCCTGTACTTAGACCTTAAGTGAGAGAGAATTCAGTAGCAGTGTTAATGTGACAAACAAGGGATGTATAAAGCTCATTTCAAATGGGAGATTTTAGGCAAGTCCCTTGTGCCTTGAGACAAGAGGAGAAAAGTCCCCAGGGACCGGCAGGATTGTGGGCTGCAAGGCAAGAACCAAACAGGGAAAGGAATGTGTGCAGAAGGAATTATGCATAAGCCATAAATCTTGCATGAATAATTGATGTATAAGTCTGGAAGGGATGCAGGCTCCGTGTGTGATACAGGGAGGAAATCTGCCTGGAAGAGAGCAGAGCAGAGAGCAGACAGAGAGGGCAGTCCCATGCCACACATCCCATCTGAGCATCCCTGCTCCCCTTTGCTCCAGCAGCCTCTCCATCTGCAGCAGCCAGGAGCAGAGCTGCAGGGCTCAGAGCACATGTGGCTGTCCTCAAACACAGGTCATGGTTTGGGGATGCCTGAGGCTAAGACAAATAAGTCTGGAAGGATCAGGGCAGGGCAGCACATTTTAGAGGAACAGAAACATTTGCTCAGAATCCTCCTGTTAAGCTGTTTGAGCTGTCTCTTGACCAAGAATGCAGAGCAGAACTTTGGGCAAGCCTTGCTGCCGTTCTTGAGAAATACAGGGATAAATCTTCCCTTATTCACCAAGTCACACTGAGGAAAAAAACTCCCTCCTGTCCTTTGTGCTGTCTGCTTGATGGACTGTACCTCGACTACCTCAGTTCCTGCAGCATGAGGAGATGTGGTGCTTACTCCCAGGAAAGTGCCACAAACCCACCAGGGCTGTTTGAAACCCCACTCGTTTTGCCTAATGCTAAAAGTATGCCTGGACTGCACAGCAAAGTTTAGTAAAAGGGCAAAAATCTCAGTGTTGCTTCTCCTCCCCTGCATTTTTTCTGGTTGAGATTGATTTGAGGGTGCTTGTGCATTTTGTGATCCTCTCACTGCAGGGTGGATTCAGTGGGGCTGTGGGAATGATGCTTCCTCTCTTCAGGGCAGACAGAGCTGTGCAGGCACTTTGCTGTGTAACCTGCACCACTGCCTTTACCTCTGGCACCAGCTTATTCTGGTGTCTCTCTCTAAGAAAGGAGTTTTAGTTTCTTTGCTACCCTGCAGAGCTGGTGGCTGATTTGACCCCTGGAGGGGCTGCTTTAAGCAGTGACAGTTCCTACTGCTGGAAGGGGCAGATCTCGGGTCACCAAGCCTCCTGTGAGAGCTGCACAGGGGCTGCAGGTCTGCTGGCAGAGTCAGAGATGCTCAGAAAGGTCTGATAACAAAGGCATCATTTGCATTGTGTAACAGGCAATTTCAGGGGGCACTGTAGTACCTGACAGCACAGCTGTGGATGCTGGGAGAGCCCAAATGAGAGAGCAAAGTTTGCAATTCCACTTTAGGCTACTCTGACTCCTCTGGCTCACGGCAGGGTCCAGTTTCAACACTGGGAAATGTGTACAGACAATTTTCTGCTTCCCATGACTCAGAATCCACCCGCAGGGGGGTCTGGTGACAGGAGTTGTGACAGATGGCTTTATTACCTGTGACTTAGAAAGACACCAGCGATCTCCTGAAGATCATTCAGGACAGCACAAAGAAAATCTCCAAATACCCTGCAAATATGTGTGAATGTTTGGGGCACGGGGCATTTCAAGTTAGGCTTTTTTAGTGGATCCTGCTTTTTCTTTGTTCTTAAGACCAAAATATCTTGGGTATTGTGGGAGATTTGGGCAAAACTTCACTTAAATGCTTAACCCATCTATTTCCTAATTCAAATTATCTATACTATCTTTTTGGTGTATCCAGCTCTGCACATCTTAAGGTCCAATATCCCATAAACTTTGTTTAAAATACCAAACCTTCAAAGGGATATAGCTCAGATTTCCCAGGATATTAAAATCTTTAAATGAAAGCTTAGCCAATAATCCTGTTCTATTACTGATGTCACTACTAGAACTCACACGTTCTTATCTTAGTGCATGAAAGTGTGTGCAAAACCAAAATATTCATCTGTGTGCATGGTCTACATGAAAAAGTGAGATAAAATACCTTCCTCTGTGATGTGGTATTTATTGGATACATCTGGAAGGGTTGAACAAAAGAAATGGGTTTAAGTCTACCAGGACACTCATGGGTGAGCTCCAGGAGCGAGAGACAGATTTGCATGTGCCAGAAAGGAAAAGATGTAACTGAGGAAACAGAGACAAAAATTACACCACCCTCTCTTCCCTAACAACACCTCAATTGAACCTGGTTTGGAGATTCACTTTCCTGTATTGCCATGGGCTTGGGATATTCTGAATTTAAGAACACAGGTCTTAAACAAAGCTCATGAAACTCTCAGATCATTTTTCTGCACATAAAAATACTCCAAGTTCCCCAGCTCTTGCAGAATTGAAAGCACACAGGTTCCCTTGAAAAGGTGGATTTTTTTTTTTCCCTTCTCAGCTGTCATTTCTAGCTGCAAATAACTGACATGTAGCACATGCAACACCTTTAAACGTGTCATATTCTTTACTAGAAAGACAATTTTTTAGAAGAACAAACTTTTCCTCCAGTATTTATTTCATCACGTCATGATAGCTGCTCTGGGTCTGGCAATGTAAGACCAAATTTAGAAAGGAACAAAAGAAACACTTTTTCTTTAACAGAACCAAAGGAGCTCATTGCCACAGAGATCACTGAAACACACTGAGATCCTCAGGACACAGCATGTGTTTGGGTGTTGATAAAACATTTACAGAAGAAGTAAATAATGTAAGGGTATGGCCATGAGCCTCAGAGCTGTGAGAGTGTGGAGCCTGAGAGTGAGTCACCAATTAAAAATTTACAGCAAAAATGGAAAGACCGATGCCAAACAGTTGGGTTTAAAATATAGATATAGATATAGATGATTATATACAGATATAGATATAGATACAGATATAGATACAGATATAGAGAGATATATATAGATATAGATAGATATAGATCTATACAGATATAGATAGATATATATAGATATAGATATAGATAGAGATAGATCTATATAGATCTGTGGAAGGAGTCAGCAACTCTGCCATGGGCACAGAGAGGGGTCCAGGATGCCAGTCTGGCTTTGCTGTGCCCTTTCCAAAGGGATTAATTGAGGTACAGGCAGTCCTAGCACTGTGGGAGATAGCAGTGCTGCCCAATCCACCTGCCTGGAGCAGACAGGAGCTCATCCACTTCCCTCAGAAATCACAGGGAGCACAGGAGTCCCTCAAACAGACAGAGGAGGAGGATGAGCTTTCACACTAATCACTGATTTCACAAGCCAATGTGCTGATTTCAGGGATTTTTTTTTTGCACTGAAAGCAAGGTCTAGCCCTGTGCTCCTTGCTGGCACCTTGAGAGGATTCAGAACTCTCTGGTGGCCTGCTGAGACCACCAACAGAAAACTCAAAGGAAAAGCTCCTGTCTCAAAATAGCATAGGTAGGAAAGAAACCAAGGTGTGACTAATTTGTACTTGTTTAGTTCGAAACAGGGCTGGTTTGAGGTGAGGAATGAGGCTATCCCAGACTGTGGATTTGTGAAACAGTTCCAGCTTTGTGGAGCATTCAGCCCTGCAGATCTGATGGGATGTTTATGGCCACACAGCTCAATGGGACACAGGAGAGCTCCCATGTTGGGCTGGAGGTTCAGTGTTCTTTTTCCCATCATGATGTTGTTGTTTTGTTGGTTATCTTGCTGGGGTGTTTCTCCTCTCCAAGGCAGTGGTGTTGGAATTGCTGTTTCTAGGGAGGAAGCATGCTGCCTATCCCACTCTGGATATATGGGGATTTTTGAAGGAATTTTGAATGAGTTAGAGACAGACCTCTGAATTGTTTTTGATTATGTGGTTTATTTTCTTATCTTCTACAAAGGAAGGGTGAGCTCAGCTCACATCTTCACTGCATGGTTCATAAGGTCACAAGACTTCTAGTTGCAAGACATTTTAAGGAGTTATTGACCAATTAAACACTGCCATCAAGGATATTTATGTTTTTGACCCAATCCTTAAATATTTCATCTTATGGACTCATGCTACAGTGTGAGCTTTCTTAGCCAATCATGTTATGGCACACAAACTTACAGTACTGCATTGTAAACTCCTCCTTTACCTTTGTAACTACTTTTATTTCTTCTATACCTTAAACTCTTAAAACTCTAAACTTATTCTTTTTAACTTGACATGTCTCTGCTTTAAACTATAAATCCACATTCTTGCTTCCAGCACCTAAGTTTGGAAGCTTTTCCAAGGTCTCAGATCAAATCCTGTGTTTAATTCTAAGCTTTGGCTTACAAGCCCAAAGTTCTGAGAATTCCCTGCATTTTGGATTCCAACAGGATATTTTCCAAACCTCTAAGTATCATCTTGCCTCCAAATACAGGTTACAGTAGTTCAAGAAGAAGCTGCAAACTGAATTCAAGCATGAATTCCACCAATTTTTATATAGATCAAGTGATATAATGGGGATATGTGCACACAAACATACAACCACGTATTTGTCAGTAACTTTTTGGAGGGTAAGATGAACAGACAATGCATTAATGTTTGGTTTTATCCCACTTAAACACAGTGCACTACTGGTTTACACAGCTAAAACAGATTGTTGTCCATCATTCCATGGTGAAGGCACGGGGAATTGTTACCTGGTGTTATTTGTGGCTGATGTTGTGTTTGAATGTCACGCAGCGTGCGAGAGCGTTGTCTCGAGGAGCAGAGGCGGCGGAGGCAGCGGGCCACGAAGAAAATCAGTACCTTCATTGGTACCTTCATACTTTGCTTTGCCCCTTATGTAATCACAAGGTAAGTGTGAACCTACATCCTGGAAAAGGCTGCTGAGATGCACTCCTGGCTCAGGGAAGCAGGGCACTCTGAGCCAGAACAGGATTCCAGTCTCCTGGGGAAATCTGACACGCCGTTTCCTCTCCTGCAGCAGAGGTGGCATTTACTGAGCTAACAAATGATGTAAAATGTCCCAGTGCCTTCTCCCCTCAGTCCTGATGCAGTCTGAGGGTCAGACTCTGCTCACTCAGCCCAGTCAATGTGCTGCTTGCATGGGAGGGATTTAGGAAGTCACTCCATAAGGTTTTGCTAACTCTTTCCAGCCTCTGCTCTAGGGCAGCCTTCACAAGGCATCAGAGACATTTTTTGTTGTCACCTACTGCTCTGACTGACTTCCCAGTCCAGGGGTTGATCTCCAGGGAAACTCTCACCTGAATAGCTCAGACTGTAAAAATTTGGTCAGCAAGATTCTACTGAGGTGAAAACAAGGTCCACAGACTTAAACAACAGTTTTGTCTGATTGGGTAGGGTTTATTAGTCATAAATATCAAATATCAAAGCTGTGCTGGCTCATAACTGAAAAATCTTCTCATGATTTATGGTAGATATCTATCCAGCAGGTTATCTTTGGAAATGGCTCCTGTGGGAAACACTAAATTACTTCTGTGAAATAAAAAGTGTTAGAAAGTGACTACATCCAGAAAAACGTTATCTAGCTGTTAACGGAAATTTACAGCTTGCATTCCTTATTATAAGATTTTGGAAAAACTGAGATGCTGCTATGCACAACAGAGAAAGAAAAAAAAATTAAGGTAACTCCTATTCCAATAGTATTAAGTAGAAATTAGTGGGGCTGACCTCATCCAAACTCAGACCCACCTTGAAAAAATAATTGAAAAATCTGGACTAAGAGTCAATATAATTGAAGATTTGGCCAACCTTGAGCTTTTCAAATTCAGTGTAATACCCTGAATTCCCAGAATTAGAAAATTTAAGTAATTTACTAGAATTACCTTCACTTTCACTTCATGGCCACAAGACACCACAGCAAGCCATGCACTTAAATGGTATGAAAGGCTTTGTAATTAAGGACATTTATCCTTAATTCTCAAGCTGTAAGATATTAAAGTATTTGTCTTTTTGCAAATGGTTAATTTTCATTTCATGTTAGGACTCTGAACTTACTGAAAATCCTCCCAGTCACAGAATAGCTGGCAGCTCATCCTGAGTGACACCGAGTGCTCTAAACAGAGCTGTCAGGAGTATTTTTGTGCTCCTCCAAAGGCATCTCAGCACTCAGGCACCACCTCCCCATCTCCTCTTCACTCCGTGGCATCCCAATTTGTGTCCCAGTAGCCTTAAAATACAGAAGAGGAGGTAGAAAATCCTGAGCCTCCTCCCTTTAGTCTGTACAAGGATCACTTCAATGTTCTCTGCTGAGGAACAGCTTCTCCACAGAGGGTGATGGTGAGGAGAGGGAAATTGCAGGGTCCTGGATGCATGAGGACATTTTGGGGTAGGGTGGGAGCTGGTCAGACATGTCAGGAGGAGTGAAGTCTCCCACATTCCTTGCCTTTTCAATTCTGACATGTGTAAAAAGATCACTGCATATCATTGTCACCCCTAATAATGAAGGGATGGGACTATTTTCAGGCTAAGAACGATTTATTGCTCAGACAAACACCAGTCTCAGAGGCTGTGAGATTTTAGAGGATCAAGCATTCGGCCACAGCTCAAGAGCAGTCACAAGTTCTTTGTTACAAGGCAATACAGAACTCTCTAACCCAATGGACAGATATTCCTGGATATTCCAGGACACCCATCTCTGCCTGTCCTGGGCCTCACACTCAGGGCTGAGCACCCAGACACCGAGAGGATTGGGGGAATTGAAGTTTAATTGTGTGAGCAAGTGTGTAATTGTGTGTAATTTCTGGACCACGTCCAGTGCTTTGCATTCTCAAAGGGACATGATCAATCAGTGCAAGCTGTGGACAGAAGTCAGGAGAGGGAGTGCCTCGCTCAGCCTCTCCTAATCAGCAATATATTTCAGTTAAACATGATTTTAAGTACTCCCTGAGCTGGGGGCTGACAGCAGCAAATCACAAGGTTTCACTACAACATCTTCCTGTCTCCACACTAAAAATATTCCATGAAGGAGTGAAGGGGTTGTACTCATGAACCCAGGCAGATAAATGCTTCTCTGGGTAAACCTGAGTTTTTCAGATCACATTGAGGCAACAATCAGATTAGGCACTTCATTTATCAAGACAACACCCTTCTAATTAGCTCAGTAGATGACCTAAAGCAATGTATCAGAATCTGATTGCCATTGACCCAGTGTTTCCACTTTACCAGCATGACAGGTGTAATCCCTCCATTATATATTTCTAGGCATAAATTGCTTCTTGTTTTCTTAAATAATCTACTGGTACACAT
Organism: Pyrgilauda ruficollis; assembly: GCF_017590135.1. NCBI lineage: Eukaryota > Metazoa > Chordata > Aves > Passeriformes > Passeridae > Pyrgilauda > Pyrgilauda ruficollis. The sequence continues at coordinate 3,705,046 of NW_024513654.1, read as the reverse complement.
TTCTTCCTTTGCTGTATTTATCATTATGCAATTAAATATATTTGTTCCAAACCTCTTTTCTCCAAGGAACGTTTTCATAAGAAAAATGAAGAAAAGTCATACAAGTTCCTAAAATTTCCAGGCATTTCATACTGAAATACAGAACTTTGCTCATGCAAGTTAATAAGTGCTGTTGATGTGTGAGGAAATTGGCCTTAAATTAAAAATCCTGAAGTAATAGCAGGCAGAAGTTCATAATCCCATGCCCTCAGGTTACAGAGGAGGATGGTGGAACAGGCAGAAGATGATTAAAATTCTGTTGTATCATCCCTGGGGGATATGGGGGTAAGCAAACCCTGGTTTTAAACTGTTTTTCGCCCTCTGCATATGCAGATCCTGCTTGGGCACACAAGAAGCTCAGAATTCTTCTGCAATTTGTGTTCTTCAGCATCCCAGCTGGGTGGGCACACGTTCAGTGAAATATTTTAGTGTAGTGATCAACTGCACATGTAAATAAAGGATTTCCAGTGTGCATTTTGTGTGTAGAGATCAAGGTCACACTCTTCAACATGGCATTCTTGTTTGTTTACTGAAGGGGAAATAAAATAATTGGATAGCCATGTTAAATGACACACTCTACAGAGCTGTAAGTTTCTAAAATATGACCAAAACATCACAGAAAAAGAGCTTACAGCTTTGAAATAAAAAGGGCAGACAGTAGAAAAGAGGCTTATGAAAGCAAGCCAGGGAATTATGTTGATACTGTAAAATTTAATTTACAGGTAGCACTGAAATATTAATGTTCATTCACTGAAAATGTCTTCTTTTAGTCTGAAACATTTCATGAAAATGGAAGCTGTGCATATAATTTCCCTCACAAATGAGAAACAAAACCTTTCAAAGGCAATAAATTCTGTGATGTGCCTTGAAAGGCTGACATTTAATTGTTTGTACATGAAATGGAAATGCATAGCTCAGGGTTTTGCTACATTTCTGTGTTTGCTGCTTGATAACAGCAAATGTAATTTACTGTAAAAAACAATGCATGGGAATTGAAAAATGTGTAAATGTCAAGGAGGCTTACAGAACGCAAGGAAAATATTTAAGATCTTGTTAATAAAAGTGTAGGCTTTTCATTTGATCAGTCAATGAAGGTAAAATTAGCAAGTCTAGGCTTGCAACCCTGAAGTGTCTGCTTGATGTGCTTTAAATGGAGATTGTTAATGTCTCATAGAACTGACTGACAGAGCCTCAGACACAAATTTGTCATATTTTGGTTATTCAAGGCATCCGCTGAATTTAATTAAACGTAATCAAATTCACATCTGTAAAGCACTCAGTAAAAATAAATCATCCAAATGAGATTCAACATGGTGAAATTCAAAACGTGAAGCAGGCATCAAATAAATGAAGTGGAGAACAACAAGGATGGCTCATGGTAGATTACAAAGCAAATATGACTCAGTAGATGATTAATTTCAAAATTGTCAATTCTCATTTTAGAACACGTTAACGTAGATGCCATGAGTTGCATTTTATTAAAGAAGAGAGAATACACCAGATGAGACCACCTGGAAGCTCGAGCAGATGAAAATTATGTCTCAGTTCTGATCCTTGTGGGAAAGATAACAACCGTGAATTACAGGGAGAGGCTGAAAGAATGTTTGTTTATTTGAGATGAGAGAGAAATGGGACAGATGAGGGCTCTTTGGAGACCTCAGAGCTGCTGAGCCAAGCAGCACCAGTGGAGTGGCACCAACAATTCCCAAGTATTTTCATTCCCTGGTCACCTGAACTGTCCCTCACATTGACTGGACTGTGACATCTGCCAGCATTATTTTAAATAATATGTTGTAGTGAAAGGTTATGAAATGGGAATGACTGAGGAAAAAAAATCCTCATCTCTAAACTGTTTGAAGTACCAACATTATTGTCATTGCTGCTGCAGGAACCACCCTCCAGAATGCTCCTTGGAAGTGGAGCTTTGTCTGCAGAAACGCGAGCAACTGAAGCATTTCCCAGATTTAAGAACATCTGCTGCTGCAGACAGGTCCAGCAAAGACCTGACCTGCCATGTGGGGCTCTGAAACAGCACACGTGGCTGTTTGACCTCTAAAAAAATCAATAGTTTCTAACAGCTATAGAGGCATATTGAACAGAGCTGCCCTTTGATGTGCTCAAAGGCGTGGGGAGTTATCAATATTTCCCTGTCAAAAATGCTCTCATCTGGGCTAGTGTAGGTATGAGGAGTATATTTCCTCCTCCCATAACAATTTAAAAGTTTTGTCTTGCCATATTTGTTTCAAAGGTGAATCCTTGCCCCTTGAACTGGCCAGTTTTTAAATTCAAGGTACAATATGCCATCTCTCAGTGATGAATTTTCCATGTGTGCTTCTACAACTCAGACAAATTGTTCTGTTCAAAGGCATCAACTCTTTTTAGGAGCTGGACTGTCCCAGAGAGCTGGTTAGCCCTGGTGAGGTGACTCAGATGCTCTAGAGGGGACCCAGAACCAAGAGTTCAGACTGATGCTGGGTTTTTACATTGCTCATAGTAGAGGAATTTGACTCCCCTGAGACCAAGCAATGGCACTTTGTCAAGCAGGCCTCAAATTTACCTTTCCAGCCTTTAAAATTTCTAAGAGGAGGACAACATACACATTTTCACAAGTAGGGCTTTCTTTCCTTTAGTTTTGTTGCAACTGCCCAGCAATAATTTGTGGGTTTGGGGCGGGTTAATGTAATTTTTAATGTTTTAATGTTTCACCCCCCCTCTTTCCCCAGACTTGTTGAATTATCCTCCGTGGTCCACATCAGCTCCCACTGGGGGATCATTTCCAAGTGCTTAGCTTACAGCAAAGCTGTTTCAGACCCTTTTGTGTACTCTTTGCTACGGCACCAGTACAAGAAGACGTGGAAGGACATCATAAACAAGATCCTCAAGAGAAGCTCCATCAACTCCTCGGCGCTGGCGGGCGAGCCGCACAACCGGAACCTTCCGCAGCTGAACGAATGAGGAGCCTGGCACGGCACCTGTCTAGGGATATTTGTGAAACAACAGCAACTGGCCCACCCCTAGTAGCTCTCCTCAGCTGCCCAGGTTTTGGGAGGCAGCTGTGGGCAGGGTGAAGCCCAGACCGTGTCCCTCCAGCAGCCCGTGTCACATCCAGGCCGCTCTGGACCTCCTCCCTCCGACTGGAAGAGCGCTATTGACCCGTGGTCCTGCAGGCTCCACAAATACAAATCTCCCATTGATTTCCATCAGCAGCTGCATCTAGAGATAAAAAAACCAGTCCTCAGCAGAGGGATTCATGAAGGTAATGGGAGCAAACTGCTGCTGGTGTAAGATTATTCTGAAAAGCTGCGCAGGGATATTTGTGCTGTGTTTGTCGTTGGCTGCAGGTAGAGCTCCTTCTGATGTAGCTGCCAACGTGGTTTTACAAAAACCACCACACCCTAGTGGCTTGAGAAGGTTGTTTGTAGAAAATATCTTAATGGGAAAAGCTTAAAAAAAATAAATCTAAACAGTCATCCAGCGCCCAATGCAGTTCAGCCTTTTCTGATACATATTTTAGGAAGAATCCTGTAGAATTGAAAGGAAGAGTAAAACCACTTCTGGAGTGTGCTGGATTCAGCCATGTCTTCTCTAAATTTTAAAAGTTATTTACATAGAATTCCACTAATATTCTCCCCATTAAATTTCAGGAAAATACAAATGGTAGACAGGGTGGAAAGGTCAGGATGCCTCCTGCCTACCTTCCATATATCTGAGCTCTGAGTAGCTGGATTTTGCCCAAAGCTGCAGATCTGGGCCCTGTGCCCAGGAGGAAAAATAACAAATCTCTTTTTCTGAGGAGTTATTAATCATGGGGCTTTTTCCTACTTAAAGGAAAGATGAGCCTAAATCTGAGTTTCAAGTATAATTTCCAAAGCAAGTGGAGCACAAATAATAGGCCCCCCTCTCCACCATGAAAGTGGAACCAATAATGTGAAGCCACATCTGAATGTGCAAATCTCTGGAGGTGTCAGTACAAATCTTTATAGCTCTGGATTGCAGTTCTGCATAGGAACATTATTAACATTTACCATGCACTCAGATGCCTGCCCAGATTTTAAAATAGGCTTGGTTAATTAGGCTTCATGAATGCAATGGCAGCTTCAATAACAGCTGACACAACTGGCTGTCCTGCCATTTATCCCTGCTCATATTCCATCTGTCAATGCCATTCTGAGAAAATAAGGCCTCAAGTTGTAAAAAATGTGGGATTACTTTTTAGTTGCCACCTTCTCTCATGCAAGAGAAGGGCTTGGTGTGTTGCAAAAAATGTCCACTGTTGGATTTTCTGGGCTCTGATTCAGTGGGGACTCAGTGAGAGGCTTCACCCCAAAGTCAGTGAATGTAGGGTAACACCTCAGTTATTATCTGAAGATTATCAGCTGCCATGTAAATAAAAATTTTCAGCTTAATTCTTAATTTCAGTTATAAAAAATACCATAATTACAATAAAATCCACATGTAATTATAGCCACATAATTTAAGGAAACTTTTAAAACACTGCATTCAAATGAGCCCTTAGCCAGATTAAATAGTCTACCTCATCTTAATCATTTTGCTTCTTAGGCTTAACATAATTTTCTCAGGTGCAATAGATAAAAACACCCAGTTGAATACTTGTTTCTTAAGAAATCCAAGACATACTGATGATTGGATTGTATCAGACTATAGGATGTTAGAAAGTTGAATATTATTGAGTTTAAAAAGCTCCATATTGAGCATGTTTGGCTTAAACTGAACCAGGAAAGGCCACAGCTGTTGTAAACTTACACATGGAGCGGATGCCAAAGCCAATGGGAGGTTTGTATGTCAATAAGGGCAGCTCCAGAAACATTTAAACCTTCAAATTCAAAGAGAGTAAGCTAATTTCCCAGGAGAAAAAAGCATAATCCATGTAGGATGTCTAGTAAAAGATGGAGAACACAGCACTGGACGTGTCTCATTATGCTTGTGTATCACAGTCAGTCACTGGTTGATTTATATCCCACCATGAGCAATAAATCTCTCCCCTTGTATGTGTTTAAAAATTTGTCTCTCTTTCATGGTGCCTTTCTTCCCTGATTAATCTTGTAACAGAGAATAGATATGATTTCCCCTTCCTTGCATCAGCTCTCTGTCATATTTTGACCATCTGAAGCAAGCAGGAGTTGTAAATGCTGGTGCTTGACAAACTGCCTCAGTACACGAAATAAAAATATCACCCCAACATTTCCTGATGACATTTTATAGGATACTCGAAATATGATGCTGTGGCTTGTTAAGTGCTAGATTTTCAGCTGAATTCTTATAGGCAACTGGCAAAATTTTTTAAAATGTGTGTCTCAGTGATGAATGTAGATATGAGTAACTATCTGTCTGCTGAGTATTATATGTACTACACAACGCTCTGGCTGGAGTGAGTTAAAATCATGCTGGTAAATGTAATGCACAGTATTTATTACCTCTGCTCATGAAGCAGAGCTGTTCTCTTGTCTAACACACGTGTGTGCAAGGGGGAGGGGGGGGTGGGGAAATTTCCATTTGTTACTTCAATATTTTTGAAAAAAAGTTTGTCAAGTTTGGCTGCAACCTGTGCCCAAAATCTGGAGCTGCATGTGCAAAATCTGGGCAGCTGCTTAGGCAATATGCAGATTTCTGTTTGTTGTATCTGTGACCCATATGCAATATCTACTCCTCACACGCATGTTCAATTAACATTTCCTTCAGAGCTTGTGAATTTGGCAGGCAGAGCACTGGCAGATGATTAAGAGAATGTAGTCCACCACGTTGTTTTGTGGATTCTGAGCTTTTCCCTTTGTTCATTTGAACGGTTTTTACACCATTTCAGAGCCCTCACTGTGAGCTGTGATGCTGGTTCCTGTTTTTCTCTTGAGCCAGTTTGAATGTGAAAATCTGGGTAATTGCAGCTGGCAAAAACTATGAGATAAGGATTGTTGAACAATTATTAAGTACCAGGCCCTCTCTTTACATAAATCAAAATAATGGTGGTTTCACCTGAGGATTGGGTCCATTAGGTGACTTTATCCAGGGTTTATAGATTTCTTCTCTATGTGTAGGGCCCTGGTTTTATGGTACTTACAAATGGAAGGATGTGAACAGGATTTAGGGAGTTCCTCTGATGTGCAAGTGCTCACTTCCAATGTCAGGTAGTCACGTAACTAATTAAGTTCTATCCCTGTTCTTACACTTTGGGTAGATGACCCTAAAAACCTCTTTTCAGTAGCCCTAAGTCAGACTTTTTAGAACTTCCCTGATGTCTGAAAAATAAAAAAAAATCCTACAAACCTAGAGATGAAAAATGTTTCAGACAAATCCTGATGGAGCCTGATGGCTGCTGCAGCTGTAGCCACACATGTCACAGCATCCCAGACCAGCTGAGGTTGGAAGGAACCTCAAAAAGCCCCCAAAAGCCCCCAAAAGCCCCCAAAAGCCCCATCCCTGCCTCTGGCAATGATTTACTCTCTCAGCTTTGCCAAAGCACCTAGAAAATTATCTTGGTCTGCTTCAGGTCAACAGTAAAATCTTCTGGCAAGGATATTTTTTTAAAAATAACTTTGAGAAGACATTTTAGACTAAACTTCAAATCCCAGCTGTACCAGAACATCTTTAGGAGGCTCCAAAAGTGAGGCAGGAATGGATGTGAATGGGAGGCTGGGAAGTACAAACTGCTGCAATGGTTTGGGATTCCTTGGCTGCAGTGAGTTTTTCCCAGTGCTCTCTTTCCACCCTGAGAGCTCTCTAAGTCTCTCAGACATTCACTCATTCCAAAGAAAAAGGTGAAAATCCTGTCGAAGCCCTGTAGCTGTGCCATAGATTGGGCTGAGAGCTGCCATGAGAGGATATTTTGGGATTTGGGAAGACTCTTATGGTCTTCAGATGGTTTTTATGGAAACTACTCACATAGTTTGAATGACCAGAGTCTAATTCTTAAAGTCCAGGAGGTTTAGGTCACCTGCAGAATGTGAATTTTTCTGGACCTACATGCCCAAGGTTTCATAGTTCCCTCACCTCTTAATCCTAAATGAAGAAGGCTCTGAATATCTCGTCCTATACATTTTTATGTGCACAGTGAATATCTCTGGAATAACCCTTTGGAAATTGCTTTTCAGTGCTGTTAGATCTGTCTTCTCCCCACACTCAGTGTTCTTCTGATTAAACAAAGCTTAAAAGCAAAGACAGAGAGTTCACACCTCTGTCAGCTCGCTGTTACTTGACTCTGAAAGTCACTGATCAGCACGGAAAGCTCAGTTAGATCCTGACCCAGAGTCACTGGGTGTTTGCTTTGCTGGATTGTGAGGGCTGAGCACAGGCTTTTGTGTCTGCAGAATCAGGGATTATGTCTTTGTAACCTGCCCAGACCTGAATAAGTGAGAACAACGACATCGTAGCCTTAAATCTATTTATTTTTAATTTGCTTCTTATGCTTTCAGTATTCAATACAGTGAAAATTTTCGATGGGTGAAGTATTTTTTTTTTTTAGGAAAACCATCCTGCTCCAAAAGGCAGCTATCCCTGTTGGGAGGGTATAGAAGTTTACACAGAGAAAAGAGCTGCTGCAGTCTTTGTAAAATGTCAGCTTCTTACCTGTACTCCTGGTGTGTTTGGTGTAAATATGTATTTAGGATTGTTGTTTTTTAAGCAAATACTGATGATCTATGAGATGAAGAAGTCGCTCTAGTTTATCATATATGTCTATATTTCTAAGGAGGAGGATTAGCCCTACAGGCTCTAAGTGCCCTTCAGAAATGTGTGTGCCAAGAAGCAAAAGCATCAGGGGTGTGACAGCAGGGGTGGCAATTGAGGAGTAAAATAACATTTTTTTTTGTTGAAGAAATGCTATTTGACATGGTTTCAATATACCCAAAGGCACAAGTCCATATGGCTGATTATTTACACACAAAGTCATGTTAGGGAAAGGATTTCCATCTGGAATTATTATTGAGTCAGACAATCATGGAGGGGTTTTGGGTTGGAAGGGACCTTAAATCCCATCCCATTCCTACCCCTGCCATGGCAGGGACACCTTCCACTGTCCCAGGTGCTCCCAGTCCCAGTGTCCAGCCTGGCCTTGGGCACTGCCAGGGATCCAGGGGCAGCCACAGCTGGCTGTGCCAGGGCCTGCCCACCCTCACAGGGAGGAATTCCTGCCCAAAATCCCATCTAAATCTCTGTCACTTTGAATCCATTTCCCTTTGTCCTGTCCCTGCTCTGGTCCAAAGTCCCTCTCCATCTTTCTGTTTTCTAGTCACTGTAATTCTACAGTCAGAGTTTTAAAACAAATATTTTTTAAAAGTCATGCAAAGAGAAAAAAAATCAGAAGTCCCCATTCCCCTGGGATTTGGATCCAGTGATTTTTAGTGCAATGCCAGAGCATCCCAGTGAGGTTTTAGTGGGAGTGCAGCAGGTCCATGGTGCAGAACTGGCTGCAGCCTTCCCCCTCTGCCCATCCCACTGTCCTGCTCTCCATTGCACCCTGAGCTCTTGAACAAAAACTTCAAAAAGCCCTGTCAGATACCAAAGTGTTTTAATTTACCTCCTGACCACTAAACCCTTGTGCACAGACAGGTAAATTCTCCTCCTGTTTTGCTAATGGGATCAACGACCAACAGAGGGGGAAAAAAACACAAAGGAAGAATTCTCTTTAGTTGAGTGACTTTTGTGAGGAAAAAGTCAGAGAAATGCTCAGTGCCCTCAGGGTCACGCAGCAAATGTGACAAGGTTGGGGACAAGTTCTCTGTGCTTTGTGCCCAGCCTCATTAAAAAATAGTAAAATAAAGCTACCTGAATCAGCCAGACTAAAGAATGGGTCTTTTTATAGCAGAAACCATAGGGCTTCCCAGAAGAGACATTTGAAAACTATTATCACATATTGCCTTGGAAAATAGAAATAGGTAACTAAGAGGTGCCTTGATTAACTTTATTTATACACAGGGCATTTTTCTAATCCTCAGAAATTTTTTTTTCACAGCATTTTCAGTTTTGAAGATTATTTTAGGATTAAAATTTCCATATACTTGGCAATCACTGATCGTTCCCTTCTGAATTCTTGCAGGAATGTAACCTATTACCAATCCTCCCAGATACAGTTGGATATAACCTTTTGTCCCTAGATTAGACCAATAGAAGATTATTTGATTTTTTTAAAAAGTTGTTAGGAGCTGGTTTTACAACTCCTTGCTGCAAGGACAGTGGGTTTGCTTGGATGAGTAAGGACCATTCATATCAGGAGAGGTGTAAAAAGGTCAGTCTGTGTATTTAAAGTATTTATTTTGTTTTGCAAATATTGAAAAAATAGATGGTTTCCTATTTCTAAAAGCACCTAGAGCCAGTCTGAAGGAAGATAGTTATGAAATAACATTAATAGCTGCTGTAGATAGGGCATGTTTGATTATATTATTATAAATATATCACTATAATTTATTGCATTTAACTTTTTTTTTTTTTTTTTTTTTTTTTTTTTTTTTTTTTGTATAACAATGGGGTGTAATTGCAGGGGCTATTTATTTAGGGGGAAAATGGGAATATAAATGAAACCTTTCTAAGTTGCATGGATAAAGGGATGCACAGACCCCTTTGTAATGACAACACACTTAAGAGTGCCACGAGTTAACATGGATTTTAGGGTCCCAGGAAAGATAAACTCTGAGAGTCTCCTAAGAGATATTCCAGAGAAACAATTCCATTAATGCAAAGGCAGACACATAAAATCCCCTGTGTCTACAGTTTAAAGGAACACAACAATATAATTATTATTCCTGAGTTCAGATTTTGAATAATGGGGCCTGTGCTGTCTGTTCTGTTTACAATGGCTTGTGCTTTGTGGATACATATCAAATGTTGTAATATATTTTTATTACATAGAGTTAATGGTTAATACAAAGTGACATATATAAATAAATACATACTAAATCTGTATATTGTGATTTTGTTAACTTTACTGTTAATGAAATGTGATTATGACAAATGACTTGGCATGAGCTATTTTTTCATATAAAATTAATGTTTTAAAAAGCCTGTTTCACTTCATTGTTGCAAAAGTCAAGCCTGTGGTGTCATTGCAATGCTATGACCTGGTCAGCCCCTCCCATTTTTTGGGAAACAGCAACAAAGTCCGTTGCAGTGGAATATTACTTCATTCCAATATGAGCAACACAAGTGGAAGAATTGGAGAATCTGAGTACACAATGCTTATGTCTAATCTTGGGTATATGTTTGGCCTTGGTATGTGTGATTCTACTTAAGTTGAGTTCTTCCCTGACATCTTGGGCAGGTTTCAGGGTTGATGTGAAACCAAGCTTGAGTGGCTTCCTTCTCCTCCTTCCTGAACATCCTCCCCTACTCAGAGTTCCCACAGAAAGGCTGAAGACTTCCTCAACACCACCCAAGTGGTTTGCACCCTGCACAGCGCAAAATTCTGGTCCTCAGAGAGCAGAGTCTTTCATTGCCCATGTAAAGTCCAAATTCTTGGTCCCCAAATGGGTTTTACTGATTTACAGGGATTCATCATTAATAATTTAATAATTAATTTTATTAACAACATAGACTCACAGAATGGTTTGGTTTGGGGTGGGCCTTAAAGGTCATCTCATTCCACCCCCTGCCACGGGCAGACACCTTCCACTCCCTGGAATCAGCAACATTTCCAGTCTTCTTCCTGTGATCTCCAGACACATTTGAGCTGAAGATTAAATTCCACTCCAGTGCACAGATTAGGCCTCTTAAGGGCTCTTTTGCTTCCCATCCAGGTGTTAAATCTCCACTGTAGAAAAGCAGAAGACATCCCAGAAGAGCTGAAAATTCTCAGACATCAAATAATTTCTGATTTAACCAACACGATTACTTTGTGCTGCGCCTTTTATTCCCACTTCTCCCCATTATTTTAAATAACTGTTTTCCCCACATTTCTCTGTCCATGCCCCACCTCCCTGCCAGGCACACATCAACAGGAATGTCCACAGATGAACACCCTGCTCTCACAAAGGCTGGCAGGGCTGGCTGAGGTAAATCATTTATTCACATTCAGCCTGCAGCCACTTTTAATTCGTCCTGAGAGCAAGGCACAAATCAGGCTCCAAATGCAAAGATTTCACTGTTATCTTTGAAAGGAGAAGCTGGCTCTGCAAACCTCAGTACAACAGTGGTGTTCTCACATGGGGGGAAAGGCATTTCCCAGGATCACAGCTCCATCCTGGGCTCCAGGCTCCAACAAACAGGCACAGGAAGGCTGCTAACACCATGTGAGAGATTCCGGGATGCTGTTCCCTCTCTGAATCTGTGGGAGGTTTTATTTTGCTCTGGTCTCCATTACAGCTTTTTTTCCCCATCCCTTAGGAAGGACCTAAATATTGTCTTTCACAGTACAAAGGCAAATGCAAAGGAATATTAATTCCTGGAAAGTTTTGCCTGGAGATTTAGAACAGAGACAGAATAATTACCCTGGAAAAATGCAAGGAAGTGTAGTTTCAAAGGACTTACCATCCACATCATTACATAACATTTTTCTTTTAACAGCATCATGCTAGAACCAAGTTAAAAGCCTCATGCCAACTTCTCTGGCCTGGCTCTGGGAGGAAAGCAGCTGCAATGCCAGCAAGACAATGGGCACGTTCCAGCACCTCCAACAATGCCAATATTTGTTTGAATCTTTTGTACTTAGTAGCACGTGCTGTGCAGAAGAGGAGCCCAGCCAGAGCTGCAGGAGTCCCACCATGAAATAAAGAGCTCAGGTGTGTCCCTGAGCCTCTCTGGTCCCTGGCACTGGAGCAGCTCAGCAAATCTCAGCACAGCACCAGGGACCCAAGAGACCTCTGAGGGGAAAAGGCTGGGAGCCATTCAGTGGCCTCCGGGACGTCTGGTGACAAGCAGCTGACCTAAACTGACATTACATCTCTTTGTGGGGTTGCACAGACTGTTTTCCAGTGGGTGTGCTGGAATATGCTGTGCAAACATCACAGAAATATCCATTTTGAGCAGAGGGATGGAGGGACAGACACAGGGAATGGCTCCCACTGCCAGAGGGCAGGGATGGATGGGATATTGGGAATTAGGAATTGTTCCCTGGGAGGGTGGTATTGTCCCTTGTCCTGTCACCAGCTGCCTGTATGCAGTGTCCCTCTCCCTCCCTCCTATAACCCCCTTTAGGGTACAGAACAACCCAGAGACAAACCTGGCAGGACTCTGAGGGTCAGGACTGATCCATGCTGAGCTTTTTTCTGAACTTGGGTAGAAGAGTAGAGCCAGGGTTGCACTTTCCTCCATTAATATTTACAAAGACCTACACTGTCTCAGGTTTGCAAATTCTTGTTTTATCGCTATGAGAAAAACCCCTGAGATATAGAGTTTTTTAAAAATCATCATTTGTTAGTTTGTGGAAGGCTACTTTTCCTTCCATTTTTTTCTGATCTAAAGATTGCTTTCAGTGCTTTGTCATCTGTCCTCATTTAATCCATTTCAAAATTTATCCTTGCAGCATGAAACGTTGCTGTTGATCCCATTAACTGTCTTCTAATAATTGCAGGGTTTAAGAAAGCTAAGGACAAAAACTGACTGAAATTAAGCTTGAAATGAATAAGAACATGAAAAAAAAAATGAGTAGGAGTATGGTAATTACATGCTTATGACTGTGACATTAGGCAAAAGAAAACAGAGCAGCAGATGGTATCTGAATCTAAAGAAAAATGTAAATGATGATGAACTCACACCATTCCTTAAATAATGGTGTGTTCAGCAGCAGGTAGATGTTCCATGTAAAGAAGTGCTGCTAGATAATTCAAGGACATAAATCCAACCCAGGAGGGACATACCAGCATCCTTCATTAGATGAGAAATCACTTTCTCAGTTTCTGTGTACTGCAGGGCCTGTGCCTCACTCTCCTGGCCATCTCTACCATTGTGCTTGTCAATAAACTCACATTAGTGTTGATATTTGTCACTGGTAATCACATAAAACATCATCTTCTCCCCTGACCTTGGTAGCCTTAACACAGTAATTGCAGCCTGGGTGGGTTTGTTACAGATATTTTTCCCATAATTTGTCCCTTCTTTGCAATGCAAAAGAAAGAAGAGGAAAGGAATATATATATATGCATTTTTTCCTATTTATATACTTCTATATTTGTAGCACCTATAAATATGTATGGCCTTTACAAGCATATTCCTCTGAAGGAATACTACAAAGGCAATAAAATCTATTATCTGTTAAAAATTTATCAATTAATTTTATAGAAGATATTAGTACTTTGTAATTATAATCTTCACTTCTTCCATGTCAAGAAGACTGAAAGACTGTTTCTGCCTAGCAGCAAACAATGAATATACATGGGCAGTGAGATCATCTCAGAAGAACTTGTAGTTACTTTGGATTGTTTTCTCCTCTATTTTTTTGGCCAGTGTTCACAGATTCCTTCCAGGAACTGAGGCATGTTCTTGTTATGGTAAAAATGGGCAGAGTGGATGGAGTTGATTAGGTGACATTGATACTACTGATGCCTCAGGTTCTAGCATTTCTATTTTTCAGATTCTGTGCTGCTTCAGTGTGTGGGTCTGGGTTCACATCAGGGGATGGTGAGCTCTGTGCACAGAGCAGGGAGACAAAACAATTCCTGCTCCAGCTGGGCACCAAGGACAAATGATCCAAATCTCAGCCCAAGAGCACAAACCCCGTGGGCTGGAGAGAGAAAAACAAGCAGGATGGGAGTGCAGGGGCTGAGCTGGAATTGGACACTGAACTGCAATGTGCACATGGAGCAGAGCTGATCCCAGGGAGAGACCCCGTGAGCACTCGTGCATTTTGGGACCATTTGGGTTCATCTTGGGTGCAGCCCTGGCTGGGCTCTTGTGCTGCCCACGGTGCATCCATGGAGGAGATCCTTTGAATCAATCCCTGCTTTATTTTGTAACTGTCCAGCTCCTGTTCTAGGGAAGCCTGCACAAGGCATATTTTGTAACTCTGTCCAGCCTCTGTTCTAGGGCAGCCTTCACAAGACAGTACTACCTGTGCCTTTCTAATTTTACTTTTTTTTCCTCCATAACCCAAATTCCATGTGTGTTCCAAAACCTCCATCAGTTTTAGGAGTGTGGCCCCATGTGAGCTTCATCACGCCATCCCAGGCTGTCCTACAGTGTATTTTCTCTTTTCTCTGTCCACCCCAGTTCCCACCAGCTCTTCCCATGCCCCACAGATGGGCTGGTGAGTTACAGCTCATTATTCCCTATATTGTGCTCCTTTTAATGGATGCAGGTGCACACACTGCTGCACTGCTTTCCCCAGGAGCCCACAGCTCTTCATCATCCTATTAAACTGATTCCATTTTTGCCATCATTTTCACATTAAGATGATCTGCTTTGACTGCACACACAGAGATGTTCAAATTATTTGTTGTGAACAGCTGATAGAATTTAGGTCTGTTTGCTCACAAATTACCCCCTGCCTGTTTGAAGGGTTGGAGAGCTGCTGAGTCACTGGAGTTATCCAAGATATTTCAGGTATTTTGGGCCAGAGGGGCACCACTGTTGCTTACAGAGAGCTGATGTGACAAAGTGTGGCTGGAATGCCAAGGGGCGCTTTGTGGGGATCACCTTGGCTGGTGGCAATGCCTGATCTTCAGGAGGTTATCAGAGCTCTAATCATCATTAATTCAGGTGTGCACAGAGCAGCAGTGCAACACAAACAGCCCCAGTGCTAACCAGCAGCCCTGTCAACAGAGCACTGAGGTATTAAGCCATTAAAAAACATATTATTGTCCCTGCTGTGGCCTCAGGAGCAGGGCAGTGCCTGTCCCCTGTGCTGGGGCTGCTGAGGGACCTAAATCCTTGTCCAGTTCTGGGTCCTTCATGACAAGGCTGGAGTGTATGCAGGGAAGGGAATGGAGCAGGGGAAGGCTCTGGAGCCCCAGGAGGGGCTGAGGGAGCTGGGAAGGGGCTCAGCCTGGAGAAAAGGAGGCTCAGGGGGCCCTTGTGGCTCTGCACAGCTCCTGCCAGGAGGGGACAGCCGGGGGGTCGGGCTGTGCTCCAGGGAACAGGGACAGGAGCAGAGGGAACGGCCTCAGGCTGGGCCAGGGCAGCTCAGGGTGGATATTGGGACAAATTCCTTCATGGAAAGGTTTGTCCAGGCCTGGCACAGCTGCCCAGGGCAGTGGTGGAGCCCCTATCCCTGGAGGGATTTAAAGCTCTGTAGATGTGGTACTTGGGGACACAGGGACAGCCCTGACAGTAGGAATGGTTGGACTCACAGACCTCAGAGGGCTTCTCCAGCCTGAACAATTCTATTACATGAAAGGCTCTATAAATTTAAGAATATACCTCAAATTACATTTTTGTTAGTGGTTTGTTTCCAGCAGCACCCACAATGTGCTGGACTTCTATGAACATCCAGGTGTGGATGGGTCATGAAATTTGATTAGAAAATCCTCCTACTTTCCCAGGGGGAATCAGATAAACAGTGACTCTTGGCAAGCTTTGGGATGCTGATAAAGAAGCCTATCAAACGCAGTGCCAAAGGGGCTGGGCAGTTTTATCTTGACATCAGGCTTTGTATGGTTTCAGCAGATGAGAATCTGTTTCCTCTCTCAAGTCTCTTTACCTGGCATGAACTGTGGCCAAATTCCCAAATATTTCAAGGTAACATTTTCAGATACAGAAGTCACAGGAGATTCTGGGGTTTCATCAGCAGGGTGGGGATTCTGTTTTGTTTGTTTTCTTTTCCCCTCTTTTCTTTTTTTGGATGGTGGGAGGGATGTTATAACCACTATTTTACATCCTGAGCTCTTAGGCTCACTGAAATTCGAGGAGATGCAATCAGGGAAGCAGATAAACACTGGGGACTCCTACACTGCTCTGACTGTTACTATATTAAGGCTGCATTTGTACAATTTGGGGTTTCTAATGTGGAACAATTGGCAGCTCTGCAGTGCTGATGCCCCCCGAGGGCTGCCTGCCCTCTCATTTCTTGTGTGCCCACACAAACACACACCCCACTGCTGGTGTGGGTCACAGAGATTCATTTCTACTTCATTTTTAACACTCTGATTTGCTCCTTCCTGCCCCTTCAGAGTTTATATTTTTCTTTCTAATGACAGGCATTTATGTTATTTTAAACTGGAAATGGGTGATTTCAACATCCTCAACATTTCAATCAACTGTTGATTGTCAAATCACAAACTCATTGAAGGAATGCTGCTCTGACCATCCCATTTCCCACCCTGGGCTTTTATCAGTTTCGAAGTCCTTTGGTGTGAAAAAAAAAAAAAAAACCAAAAAAACCCCACTCAGCTTTCTGCCAGATCCCAAATTTCAGAGTAATTTTCTGTTTGATGATAAACTCGCTATCAGCATTTGCTGAAATATAATTTGGCACCATCTGCTTCTGAACTCTCTGGCTTGGACTGGCAATCTTGAAATGCCACCACTTACGATGTCCTTTGTTGTTCACCTCAGTGGCTGCTTCAGGAACATGGACTATTTGAAAATTCAGGAAAAAGGAAATTAATTCAGAAAAAGTAGGGGGACTAGAAGACTTCAGCTGCAATCTTCTTTTCCACCTTTCAGTTTTCCCTCTGTAATAGGGGGTCTGTTTCTCCCATCCCAATCTCACACTTCTTCTGGTCTCATTTCCCAAAAATCTACCAAGTTGCCTGCAGAAGACAGGGAAGAGTTCTAGGGAAGCTCTATTGGTTTATATTTATATTAAATCAATCATGCAGCAGCCAAGGTCTTAATAGTACATCTAAAGACTGTGATAATCTGAAAAGTACCCTCTGGAGACTCATACTGCCTTAAGAATGACACATTACTTCTGCAGCTGAGATGGAAATCAGCAATTAATTTCTATGGACACTTTCATTAGTGAGAAACACATTTTAAAATGCTGGATTTTCTCCAAATCAGGTATGTTCTGCACACAGTGCTGAGACTGCATTGAGTGAGGGAGGACAGGACAGGACCTTCAGTACCCAAATTTACAGTGACTCAGAGTCATCAAACTGGTCCTTGATGACCTTTTTAGGGCAAAAGTCCACAGCAAGTGTGTAAGTAAAAGCAGGTAAATACCTCTGAAGAACTACTCTCAAAGTTCTAACACTCAAGGAATTTGTTTTAGTATTTTAAAAGGACCATACAGCAGCCAGCAGTAGCAAAGCCTTTAGAATTAAACTGAATAAGGAGATTAAACAGCTTATGTCTCTCTGGTGGTGCTGTTGATTGATTGTCTTGGTCCTTCAGTGCAATCATTGGGGTTTGGATGTTCCCAGAAATCATTATGTTCATTACAGTGGCTCCAGCTGCCCTTCATTAGCCAAATATAGAAAAATAAGGCAGATACAGGGTGGATCATAGAAACAGATTTTTTTCCTTTCACTTCCCATTCCTCTCCCAAGTATTCTGTAAATTCACCTGTTCTACTTGTGAGGACAACCTTGGAGGCAGGTGATGATCCCTGAGCTGAGCCAAACCCAAATTAATGATTCCATTCACCCGAGAGTTGCAGGGCTCACAAAACTGTAATAAATAGCAATGTGATGTTACCACTTTTTACACTGAGGTCATGGAACCAGATCCAGGTCTTTGTGGCAAGAAACAGATCTCAGATTTAAACCCCCCCTGGTTTGGTTAAGTGAGATTATGCTGCCATTGCTCCTTATTAACCCAGGTATTGAATTTCTGTCACGTCTAAACCACAAAAAGTAATTCAATTTCTCATATTTTTACTTGCTGACAATGAGGCTAGATGAATGTTTAATCTTTAAATGGCAGTTTACTCTGAATGCTCTTTATTGTTGCTTTTGGGACAGCAGAGCTAATAAGAATGATTGGGCTGTTGACATAAGTGATGTATTGAATTTTAGAAAGCAGCTGCTGCAAATTAAGGGAGAGAGCTAATGACTGGAATAATTAAAATATCAGGTGGTTGAGATTAGTGTAATAATAGGTGGGAATTTTTACTGTTTTCCCTAAACACTACCAGTATTTCAGAATACACAGTGCAATGCTCTTTTGTAGTGTTTTGGTGGAAAAAATCACTTTCAAAAGTGCTGCTGTGATGTGAAAATCCAAGTGTTCTCTGCTGGCAGCCCAGCCATGCTCCAGGGACCTTCCCCTGGGAGAGGCAAGTGCTTGAAAGGGGTCTGCTCTGAAGATCAGTTTAGCAAAGAGCAGAAAACTGTGGGACATTGGTTAATCCAGCCTGTGGAAATCACCAAACGCCAGCGAGGGGAAGGTGGATTTAACACCTCTGAGTGTGACTCCCAGCAGGTGAACAAAGGCACTCAAACTCCTGAAAAGGCAGATTAAATGTTAAAAATATGTACCTGTAAAGTACCTTTGTGTTCGCTGCCTGCAGTTTTTTTACAAGCTGTCAAAAATCCAGTTATTGTCATTTTTTACTGATGAAAGCACTCATTTACCTGTTAAGTTGAAAGGTTCCACCAAAAATAGTTGAGTCTGAAATTTGTGAAATGTATAAAATATCCTTTATGTGCCTAATGAGAAAAACTCATTATGAGTTTCTCTCATTAAACTCATGAGATGATAATTAAACTCAAGCATGTTAGCAATGTTTAAAATGTTAATGGAAACTGTAATCTCCATCAAAATCAAATTGAGTCTCTTGTCAGGTTAAGAGGACAGAGAAGCCATAAAAGTGATCAACAAACTGTTCTGCAAATCTCAGTGTGGACTTGGTGGATTTGTAAACCTCACCTAGCTATAAAGTGACCATGGATGCTGCAAAATGTTGATTTTTACCAATGGAAGATTGCAGAGAATGGTTATTTAGTGACAAGATTGCATTCGCTGTTATGGCTTCATTGAATGCAAATTTTTTCTGCTAAAAAATCTTATAACATTACAGTGAAATACAAAAATGTCATCTGAAGTTTAATGACCTTCAAAAACCAATTAAAGACCAGTAAACACTTCAAATTAAGTGTATAGATATTATTTAAACTTGGACTATTAAGGAGATATTGGAAGAAAACACTAAAACTTCTAGAAGTTAATCACCTGAAGCCAAGAGGATTCACAGCTGTTTATTAAGGGCTGGAAAGAGCCAAAAATCCTGTTTGTCTCTATGATAACACAAAGCAGCACAGCCAAAAGTGGTCACAAAAGTACCCATGAAATCGAGGGTAAAAAATCACTGATTCTTTCTCCAGGTGTGCAGCTGCTGCAGTAGGAGAGGAAAGGGCTTTGAAAAGTTGTGTCCTCAGGGAGTGGGAAGCAGCAGAGCTTCCCTGGGCTCTGGCTGGAGGTGTGCACAGAGCTGGCCGTCCTGCAGCAGGAGGTGATGCCACCACAATTCAATTTATCTGTGCTTTTACACTTCCCCCTCAGGCTTAGGGTTGCTGCCTGAATTCACTCAGAGCCTGGTGACAAAATAAAAGGTAAAAAAAGCTCCAAACTTGGGCTTTTTCAGACCCACGGCAAAGGCATGGCATGCCAGTTTTTAAAGGTTAACTCGTGGAAGAATTGGTGTGAATCCACTGGTGTTCCGTTTCAAATTCATCTGTGTTTTGGTGTTTCTCACAAAGGTCAAGCACCTGCCACAGTGTGACAAAAGAGACAAGGAAATCTGGCTGGGTCTGTCACTCACTGCTGAAATCCACTTTGGGGACATGTCCCAAATTCTGTGAGAATAATGAGCTGAAGTTAGAGGAAAAAACCACAACTATACGTGGCTAAGAGAAGGGAAAGTGGATGGTGACAGAAGCTGAAAATATGTGACAGCTTAAAATATCCAATGAAAAAAATGTACTTCCTAACTAGCATAGACAATTATTTCAGTCACATTCATTTTCATCAGTGTCTTACCCAAACAAGGTTCAACCTCCTGGGAAAAGCCATACTCAGGCATTCCTAAAACCCTTCTGCTGCCAGTAAATTAAACTTGGATTAGAGATTACCAAACGGCACCACATGTCTACCAACATGTGTAAGCAGATATTGTTTCTGTAGATTCCCAGCCTGACTCACCCATTCCTGGAAGTGTCCAAAGCCAGGCTGGACAGGACTTGGAGCATCCTGGGATCGTGGAAGGTGTCCCTGCCATGGCAGGGGTGGAATGAGATGGAGTTTAAGATCCTCCCAACCCAAACCAGTCTGGGATTTGCAGGTACTGAGAGCTGTTTTTAAGATGTTACTGCACTTGTGGTTATCAGGCTGGATGAGAAAAACCCAGATGATAATGAAACCAATAAAAATGAGCAGCTGGATAACCTGACAGGGATAGTTAAGGAGAAGCCAGGCAGCTCCCACTGTGTTTTATGATTGTCAGGGCTCTGCATGGAAGCAGATGACTGATGGTTGGCATTATCAAGCAGAATGGAATATCTCCTGTTTTAACCTTTCATTTGTTTAACCTTTCCTGTGTGGGTGAGGTTGTGCAGCTGAATTTCTTATTACTTGGAAGGGATTATATTTTTCTCTTTTATATCAGGGATGATCAAGATTTAGCAAAGTTCTCACATAAGAGAACTGCTATAAGGTGTTCAAATGGATCTGTAATTACAAAAGGGCTGAATCCACCCTAAAGTTTTTTTTCTTGGCATCTCTGCAGGGCTGTCTGTCTTCCTACAACACTAAAAGGAAAAGAGATTTAAAGCACAGACTTTAGGAAAAAAAAATTACCTGTTCTAAAGAGGTGGAAAAGGCAGCTAAATAGAAAACACTGGTATCCAGATTTACTGGTTTGTGGCTTGGATGAGTCTGAAGGTAAAATAATGGTGCTGTGTATTTCAAAGGAAAGGAACATTTTAACTGCATAACTACAGCAGTAAATAGAGCACACATCAGTTTGCCATCATTACATACAGGGCAGGCATAAACAGCACAAGATATTCACACATCTGATATTCCTGGTAAAACTCCTTGGAGCCTGAGTGTTTTCCAGTGCTGGACAATCAGAAAATAATTGCACAGACAAGTCCACTTGAGAGCTATTAGGCCATTTATTTAGGAATGCCTGGACTAAAATGGAGTAAGGTCACCTGCATTAGTCCCAGTTCTGCTGTGCCCAAACTCGTGTAAGCACTAGTGACAGCCAGGAAAGAGCACCAAAGCCACTGTCCCCAGCACCTGAGGCCTTCAGCAGTCAGAGTCCATCCAGTCTTAGCCAACAGATGTCCAAGAATTCCCCATCAAATCCATTCCTTCTGATCAAATGAAAAATAATTTCTCATAGGAAGAACCTCGGTTCTGAGAACAACGCACAGGAACCTCAAGGTTTGTAAAGTTAAACTCTCACACCATTCATTATCTCAAGGTAGAAGGACCTCACCTGCCAGGACTAAAGCAGTGCTTTCCACCTCCAATCCCATTTAAATTTGGCTATTTTGTTCCACTTCTGCCAGTGCATTCCAACCACCCACAAAGTTGCCTTTGTGGGACTCCAGAGAGAATCCACCCAAAGATCTCCATTCATAACCCAAAAAAATCTTGTGTGCTCTTGATCTACTATGATGGTAACAAAATCTACATATGCCAGTGAACACAACAAATTTAACTGCAAACAAATTGTCTGCTGTCATTACTCCATATTCCAAAATTATCCCACTTTGTTACCTGCACAAAGACATCATTAATCCTTTCTCAAGAAAAAAAAATATCCCTTCTTGACAAACTGAAGTTATATTTGCTATACAGAAATATATGGCATAGAGGATGCTGTAAGGGTGCAAAGAGGGTGAAATTAGTAAAATATAATTCCACATGATGGAATGATTGGACGAGTTGTTTACTTCTGTTACTTAATTGAAATGATACTGACTTGGAGGCGTTCCATAATTTCAGTCACAGAGAATTAAAAGTGCACTCTTCTGTTTTATTGGAGCCTTTCCTGTTATTTAATGGTATATGCAGAACAAGGAAGGGCTGAAATTGTCTAAGAAATTTAGGAATATGATTATTTACTATGCGAGGGCTCTAGATTATGTTTTTCATTTTTCAGTCTTTTACCATTTATGTGTTTCCTTCATTCCTTGACAAAAAAAAAATAATTAATACAGATGGCACGTGGTATTTTTACAGTAACTTTTCTCCTCATGATTTATTTTTTCCTCAGCTTCAAAGAATCCTATCAAACTGGCAAAAACTGTAAATAGCAATCAAAATGTTTAAAACAGAATTGTATTTGGAAGAGTATGCTGCAGTCTGCAGAGATGTTTATTTAGCCACAGACTGGCTAAAATCATGCAGCTGACTCTATTTTTTTAGGTATAATTTAGGTCATAACATTGAAGCTAATGGAGCAAAGCTGTATTTTCATCAGCTGGCACTTTGCCCTGTGTTGATTCTTTCCTAGATTTGCTCTGCATCTTTCCTGAACCTCAATCTTGTCCTGCTGTACAATTTTACTACTCAAAAGCCAACAATAAAGCACAACTCCTGCTCCCAAAGAGGCATAGGGGCAAAAAAGCAGCAGCAAGAGGAAGAGGCCTGCAGAGGAGCCCAGAACCCCTTGCATGTCACAGAAGACAGTGGCATGAGATGTGCAGGAGCACAAAAAGCACTTCAAGTCAGGCCAAAAATTAAGAAAAAATGGTATCAGAGGGTTTGTGAATTAAGCAGCTCTCAGTGACTAAGCCTCTCCTCTCACACATGACACAAGTGGCTGTATCCTCAGGAAAAGCTTTGTTCAGGTCCTTCTCCCACATCAGGGAAGAAATGCCACACCCCAGTGGTCCTGATCCCAAAACCTTTTGTCAGGTTTAGTTCATGGAATAAAATTGCAGCCTTAAAAAGCCAGAGGAGAAAACACTCCTGGCATTAAACTCTGGCAGCACAAAGCATCCTTAAATCTAAACAACCCAAGCAAGAAAGCAAAGGTGGGTTATTCACTGCAGGCTTTTTTCCTGAAATATAGTGCTTATCAAAAGGGGAACTTTCAGAGAAAGAGAGAAATCCTGACACAAGTTTTAATCACATTAAACAGAAACTGTCGCCTCTCAGCTTTTCCTCCCATATGAGAATAAAACATAAAGAGTGTCAAAACTTTTTTGAGTTGCAAAAATATACCAATTTCATACTTTAGATACATTTTTCAATTTTTCATTCAGAACACTTTTCCTTTATAATTATCTCTTTGTTGTTGTTGTTTTTTATCCTTTCTCTTAAATTTTTAAAGAAAACAGCTTGACAAAGGATTAAACAACCCAACAAACAAAACATTTCATTCCAGCTCAACTCAAAACACCTTCCTCCATTCTCCCTGTCTCTCCCCTCAACCAGGGTCTCCTTTCGGTTCGACTTGAACTCCATTTCTGATTCTTTTCCCACCAAAAATGAGAATCCCCCGAGCATCCATCCAGCTCCACAAACAGAAAGGCCTCGTGCAGAGAAAAAGGCATGAAGAGACGGGCTATGTAACTCTCACTACGACTACAGCCAGGCTGAGAGAAGCAGAGCTGGCGCCGAGCTCTACAGCCGCTGCCACCGCCGCGCCCGCTGCCGCAGCCGGCGCGCCGACAGGCTGAGGGGCTGCTTCCCAAACTTCCTCATGATCTCCTTGATCCTCGCCAGGTTGGTCTTGGAGATGGTGAAGTCGCACTGGGTGGCCCCCATGTCGTAGCCCACCTCGCAGGTCTTGGTGGCGGTGGTGTAGCCCTCGGCCTTGACGCCCACCACGTACTCGCCTGGGTTGAGGAGACGCCAGTAATCCCCGTCAGCTCCTGGTGGGGGAAAAAAGATGGTTTTCAGGATTTTGGTCCTTTCTCCTCGAGGATAGTGGTGTTTATAAAGAATTGCTGAGGTTGGAAAACATCTCTAACACTCTCAAGTCCAACCATCAACCATCACCACCATGTTGACCACCCAACCATGTCCTCATGTGCCATGACTACGGATTTTTAGAACACTTCCAAAGATGGGGACTCCACCACATCCCTGGGCAGTCTGCTCCAGTTTTTTAAAACCCTTCCCATGAAGAAATTTGCATTCAAACCTTTCCTGGGGCAACCTGAGTCCATTAGATGAGGACACAGAATCACATGGGATAAGCTGATTTGGAAGAGACCCACAAGGACCATCGGGTCCAACTCCCAGCCCTGCAGCATCCCCAGGAGAAGTCCTTGGCCATGGGTAAGATGACACCACAGGTAGAACCCTCCACCCTCACACTAGGAGGGTGTCCAAAGGGCTGCCCCCACCACAAATACCCCTTCTCATCCTGCCAACCCTAGAGAAAAACACACCTCAACCATATTTTCCAAATGATGCAAAAAGGCTCCAAACCAGCTGTAGGTTTTTGGCAGTTGGAAAGGCCTGAGGAAAAATCTGGTGATTCCCATGGGGTAGAAAAGACCTTTCCCAAACTAATCCTAACTGAGGGATCCAGAGGGGCCCCAGTGAAATATCCACATCACACAACCATGATCAGACTGCCAGGACACAGATTTTGGTGCTATTTATTAGGAAAAGTGTGTGAATACATAATACCAACTCACTTTCAGGTGTAAGTAAATATTCCCTTCTATTAAGCCTTACGTTGGGGTTTATTACACTGATTTTACTACGAAGTGAATTCACCAGGACATTTAACCACCTGGTTAAATGTAAATGCACAAACCAAGCTCCTGCAATCAACTAAACTACTCATAAAAATGTATTTTAACACCTCGTTGAATTAGGAGTTTTTGGTTTCTTCTTTTTCCCCATGAATGATCTCAGATATACCCATTTTATGTACCCATATGTGCATCAGGATCGTTTTAGGCTTCTTTTAAATATGATTTTAACCACTGAGTATTCTTAGCTGTGAATTGAAAAAGGGGAAAAACTATTACCTAAAATTAGTTTTGCACTCTGTCCTGGAGAAACTCCCTGTGAATGAAAATAAATATTCAAATATGAAATTCCATGTAAAAATAGAAATGGAACATCTCCTGCATGAGGAGGGGTTGGGGTTTTTTAGCACTGATGAGACCTGACAGCCTTACTAACACCAGCCTGGGCTCACTGGCAGTGCAGAGTGGAACAAAAACTGAAGATGATTTGCATAAAAATATTTTATTTGGGGAAGGATCAGGCTGGTCAGCCTCTGCTTAAAGAAACAGTGTTTTAATTTAGGGTTTGGTAAAATAAAAAATCTGTTTGCAAACAGATTAACAGCAAGTGTTAACAAATGGCAATATGGACCCTGATAGTGCAGCCTCTGAGTGTGCCACAATTGTCCCTGATCAGGTGCATTCTTGCATCCCAATATGATCAGGGGGTTTCTAAGTCAACTTGACCACATTTGGGGTGATAATATGAACACATTTTCTGTTCCTCATGACTCGGGCGTTTTTAGGAAAGGCTCTAAGACAGGCTCTTTATTCAGTTCTCCCTCACCACTGGGTCTGTTGGAAGCTGAACAAAAGGCCAAACCACAAATCTGCCCAAATTCCTCATATTTATCCCCAAGGGCTCATTTTTAGCTGTAAATGCTCTGGCAATACCCCGGGGCAGGCAGAGGGCTCTGGATCCCCCGTGTGTGATCACATCCCTGCTCCCAGCCTGGCTTTAGCCCCAGGACTGCAAACCTGACCCACATTTTCCTGACATATTTAGCAGTCAGTTCATCACAACCCCACACAGGGCCAGGAATAAACCTACACATTCACACCCCACTGGGAATTTATTGCAAAGCTGGGCATTAAGCCTTCAGCAGGATGCACTTTTCCTGCTTTCCATTTAGAAGCAAGCAGACAGGAGTATTTCTGTCAGCTGTCAGTGCCCAGAATTTAATACCAGGCTAAAAGGTTGGGGTTTTTTTGAAAATCAGATTAAATCCAGTAAAAAAAAAATATTTCAGAACAGATGGCAAAGAGAAACACAATTAAAAACACAGATAAATTTAGTAAATAATAGGTTTGCTGAAATAATAGGTTCCAGTGGGAGCAGGCTGGAGGCAGACTGCATCCATACCCACCTACTGGGGCTAGAAAAGGATTGCCATGTCTGCTTAGATAAAATAACAGTGCATTACAGGACAAAGATAGCATTGCTATGAATTTAATATGTCAGACTACTCCATAAATTCTGCAATTAAATGTCCTTTGAGCCTGATAGGACAGACCTTAGTTACAATTAAGCAATTGTAAAAGTGCAAAAGCAATTTTTACATTTAAATGTGCCAAACGGCACTGACTTAAATACATTATAAAAATCTTTCTAATGCTTTTTTTTTATCAACAAAAGACTCTCCAGGAAACCTGGCCATAGTGCTGCAAACCCAAAGCATGTAACAACTTAAACTCAAATTTTCTGTATGGACCAGGAAGCCAGGAGTGAGGCTGGAGAGTTGTAATACCAGAATTATGCTTAGCTTGGACTAATTAAATAAATATTTAATATAGAGATATATTTAATATATTAAATATTACTAAATGTTACTTCAAAGTCCTTGGGTTTTAGTACATAAAGTAAACTGAAAACACTGCGAACTTACCAAGATATTAATAAAAATTTCTCTGGACACTGTGTGAAATTAAATTAATTACACCTTAATTCAAAAACCACACAGAAGTACCTATCTTTGAAGTCTGGTTGTGACACAGAAGTGTTTCACCAGGAAGAAACTGCACACTTCTCCATCAATATTCATTTTGTCATTTCACAAATTATAGGAAGCAACCCCCAAAACTGCCTTGACACCATGGATGAGGAAAGGTGCATTTGTTCACCCAAGTGAACTCTTTTTGCAGAGGTTTTCTCACAGAGTCCAGCCCAAATCTGACTGTAACAACATGGAATCACTCAGACTTAATCAATAGTTACATCTGCATTGAGGGAAAATGGAATAATTCCCCACAAAGCTCTTGCTCTTGGAATCAATGCCTTCAATTAGCCCATTATTGGTGTTAGCTGAATGTCAGCATCCCTCTCCTTCCATCAGGGATATTGTATCCAGCAGAAAGCCAAACCAATCTGCTTTTATTTCAGTCCACAGGAAGAAGCAAAGGAATTTTCTCAAACCTTTAAATGTTATTACAGGGCTTTTACAGGCAACTTCTGTCTGGCTCTGCGGGGCAGCTGACCACGTTAATGCAGCAGTGGAACAGCAGAGCTCTGCTCACTTGAAACAAAACTTTTGTGAATAGAGATTCTGGCCATAATTCTTCTCCTGCTTGGCCTATTTTTACATCAAGGCAACTCAGAGGTTTAAATGGGCACATTTTTCATTTTAAAAGGTATAAATGACAGAAGACTGCTGACAATTTGCCTTCTTTCTCTGGAGTTATACATGTCATTTTAGCTTTTTGGCTCCAGCATAAATCCTCTAGTTTCAGGGACTAATGAGACATGTATTGTTATCTGAATAATATGAAACAAGATAGAACCTTTATGTTCCCATCTCCACAGTGATTCCAGAGTGTGAGCTTAAACGTCTCATTAAAAAGAAAAATTAACGGGAATGAAATAAGTACTTTTATTTTTATTAACAAGTGCAGATGGCCTTGAGCCATAGAGGCTCAGCAATAAGTCAACATGTAAATAGCTGCAAGATTCCCTGAGTGCTACAAGGTGGATTTTGGGATCTTGCACATTTATTGCACTTTATTTTTTTTTCACATGACAATCCAGAGTACAGAGAGCTGTAGATTAATCACTTATTGCATTAACTCAGAGCAGTACATTAATTTTGTTAACAGAGTAATACAACCCACACTTTATGACAGACTTTCAGCACTGCCAAGGCTTCCAAGACAGGAAAAAACAGCTGATTACTTTAATTCCCACTGTCATTTCCCAGTGGTCCCATTTTGAAATATTTAAGGCAGAATCATTATTGCCTAATTAAGTATCTGTCATTCAATGCTTTCTTTTCATTTTTTCACAATGGAGACACAGTAGCACTGAAATTAATTATAAACTAAGTTACATATTCCAAGATTCATTATTGGCTCAGATCACCTCTTGTGGCAAACATTAAAGATTTGGAAGTCACAAAGCTCTATGATATTCCATGGCCTGAAATCAGTTTATGTGTCCAAATCTTCCTCACTCTGTACCTCAGTGGCAAAGCACATGTAAGTGGCAGCAAATGAAGAGCACAGAACACCAGTAAAGAGATAAAACCCCATAAAATCAGCATTCAAAACACATGTGGATGTGGTACTTAGGAGCATGGTTCAGTGGGTTTGTTTTTAAACCACAAATCTGTTCTTTTGCACTGATGTTTTGTATTTTTTTTTTTTTTCACCTGTGCGAATGTCATGGTTAACGCCTTCCACTGAAATAACAGCATTTGGGATTCCCTTTCCATGCACATCTTTCACAATGCCTTTGATGCCACGATGGACCTGGGAAGAGAATAAAAAAAACAAGTAAATATTGCACAGCAAAGAACAGTAGTATTCCTACAAATCTTTAATTCCATAAGTGAATTCTTTAATTATATTCCTGCTTTATGGCTCAAAAAATTGTGGAACATCATTATTAAGCCTGTAGCAGCCTTTCAGGCATTAACTTGTGAATCAGTTTGTGAATTTTGTTAGGATTCCTGAGGCAACAAATTCAAGATACAAATAAAAATAACAGATGAAGCAGCAGACACAATATTGGGGTCTTTTTCCAGCAGCCCTTCCTGGCAAGCTCAGCACCCACATCACATTTTCAGAAGCTTCACTGCTTTATTCCCTGAAGTCAAAGCAGCCTGGCTGAAGTGCTGTGTCTATCAAAAATACCGATAACCACATAATTAGTCATGCAAGAAAAACAGTAGGCGTTGGAACCCTAGTTGCTAAGAATTTTAGACTCTCTGTACTATGAGGCACTGACCCCCAAAAAACCACTACATTTAACCTAAAACCATAAAAAAATCCAAAATTAAATAATAAAACTAAAATTATAAGCATGTAGTTCAAATAAAAGTGTATAATATTACACAATAGAAAACTTAAAGTTTTGGAATATAATTATATATATAAAATAAAAATTTTAAAACAGAAAGTAATCCTTCTTCTTTACCTTCTTCGTCACCTTCTTCTTCATAAATTTAAGTAGTATTATATAATTAAATAAAAAAGTCCACATTACAAAACACAATTAATTAAGTTAAAAAAACCTTAAGTATCATTTCTTAATTAGACAATTTATCCTTAAAAAACCTTATAAAAAAAACACAACTCCATTTTTAAGTTGAATAATAAAATACTATAAAACCCAAGAATTTATAAAACTGTAATATGAATAAAAACTAATAAATATCTAAATCGAAACAAAAAAAAAGAAGGTGAATACCTGTTCCATAAAAACAATCAGGGACTCTCGGTTGTTTTCCCACTCCTCTGGCAGCTCGCTCTCGTGGGGGTATTTGTCACAGCCAACATAGATGGAGAGCTCAAAGCAGTTCGTGTGCAGGTAGCTGAAGTCATTGATGCCTGCCAATATTTGGGGAAAAGGGAACAACTTCATGGCCTTTTTAATCTATTTTTAATCTATTTTTTTAATCTATTTTTTTTAATCTACTGATCAGATCTGAGTTTTTACACAAATTAATGTACCTTCTGTAAACATAAGTTGGGTATTCATCCAGCTGGCTTAGCCCGCAGATTTGGAAGGGCAAAAAGTTTTTAGAAATGCCAAATGTTTTGTAACAGCAGAGTGCTCAAGACCAGGTTGGACAGGTGTCCTGGGTCAGCTCCTGCTCTCACTCTGGCAGTGTTGTTCTGTATTACTGCATTTTAAATTTTATTTTTATTTTCTTCCCTAGTAAAGAACTATTATTCTTGCTCCCATTGTTTTGCCTGAGAGCACCTTAGTTTCAAAATTATAATAATTCAGAGGGAGGGGGTTTACATTTTCAATTTCAGGGGAGGCTCCTGCCTTCCTTAGCAGACACCTGTCTTCTCAAACCAAGACAACAGGGCTTGGAGCAATCTGGGATTGTGAAAAGTTGCTCCACGCAGGGGTGGAACTCCATGGGCTTTAAGGAGCCTTCCAACCCAAACCCTTCTGGAAATCTATTGATGTAGAACCAGGAGAAAGGTCTCTCTCTACAAGAAAAAATTGTGCTTTTTTAAGAAAGCACTAAACATTCCTAATCCTGGACATTACCCACAGAGCAGCTCTCCTTTATGGCTGCCCTGAGTGGAAATTGAATTGTCTGTGTTGGGTTGCTGGGAGGTGCAGTTTTTTACCCAATTCACAGAATTCCCATTTGACAGAACCCTCAATGCCAGGACACAGAGCTATGTGCTCACAGGGGTTGTTATGTAAAAGTGATTTATCAGAGCAGTTGGTGAAATAGTTCCTCAGTCTGTTTTCCTCCCTGAGTAATCTAACAGATAGAAAAGCCAGAAAAATCAAGGCAGTAATAATTCTTTTATGTTACATATGGTGTCTGTAGTTTGTAAGAAATGAAAGAGTCTCTTTTCTCCCTGTCACAGTGCTGCAGAAGACTGCGATCTGCACTGTTGCTCTGCAATAGGGATCTCCACCAGAAATATATCCTAATCAAGCCCCAGGAACCTCAGTGCCTCCAGTCTCTGAGGAGCTGCAGTTTAATTCTGCATTTCAGAGACCACTGTAACCTTTGCAAAGGTCAGGAGCACTAAGGAGGGCTGTCTTTACATACAGAGCTCGAGCATTTCCATCCTCCAGGTTTCTCTCCTGTTTCTCACCATTATTTTTCCTCCTTACTAATTCTCCACTCACACAGATAATGAGATACAGAACATGAACACTAGAGGAAGAAATTCTATGAGCTTCATTTTGTGTTCAGCCTGCACTTTGAACAAGAATATATTTTAAAAAACTGTTTGTTAATGATCATTAATTGTTATGTTTTAAATAGCAAAGATTAGCAGGAGTTGCATTCACCGAGTGCTTCTGACCAAGAAGAGTTAAACCAAAATCCCTGTTCCTGTCCAATTAGCACGGAGCAGTAGTCAAGTATTTAATGAGCCCTCAGTGCCTTCTGGAAGCAGAGCAGGAGGATTATATAATACAGATGTTAAACTTTTCACTTTTGTTGATGGGGGAAACCTAAACATCAGCCAGTGGCATATGCTACTCTGCATAAATGTTCTTCCCCTCCACTTGAGAAACAGCCACAATTATTTTCCCCTCACATACTGTATAACATTCTGATTAATCTGCTGTGAAATGTTTTGCCATACACACTAATTGCTCAGTTTTAATACATGCATTTAAGAAAGTGGCTTTGCGTTGCCAAGAGTGACTCTTTCCTAGTGCCTGAACATGCAAATCCAGCCTCAAAAACACGGGAAATAAAATTAAATTAATCCCTTTTTTGCTTCTGTGCAGTTCATCCAGTGCAGAAACTTTACATGTAAAATTGCTGGAGAACTTGCATTCACTGCAGTCAAAATAATGTGCAGGAAATATCATGGCTGGGTTTTAAAGGCATGAGGACTGAAATGAAATTAGAAAAATCCCATTTAAATTTTCCCATGGCATAAGCAGTGAAAAGTTTCTGTGCAGGACCACTGCAAGGAAGCAGATGGATGAGGAGGGGGCAGTTTCAAGGTGTGGTACAATGAGGAGATGCCACCCACACAAAAGGATGGGTGGGAGAGCTTCTGCAAGCACTTTGATGGAGGTCTTACCATCACGTAACAGAGCAGGACATAAATCATAAGTAAAACATCATCAAGAAATAAAGCAAATCAGATGAAATAAATCCAAAATGTAATTGGTCCTAAGAAATCAGGGTAATATTCAGCATCTATATTGTCCATCTTTACTAATGGAACTCAGTGTGACAGCTATTAGTGACAAGGCCAGTGTCATATTTTCTGAATTGATTCATAATGATGTTTCTTGTAGCACTTAGGAAAATTAAATTCATAAATTAGATAATTAAGTGGTCAAGTTAGCTCTCAGAGAATGCTTTAGAATCTGCAGAAATGCACGGGAATGTACTGTCAGACCTAAGAGTTCAAGGTTTCCCCCCAAACTCACCCAACACTTTTTAACCTCCTGAAAAAATATTTGAAAAGCTAATTCTCGACTGTAGCCTTTAAAAGCTGGCCAGCACTAACTCCACATGGGCCAACATCAAAGCCATAAAAGCCAGGTCCAAAATCCCAAAATGTTTATGCAGTGGAAGTACCTGCAAATTCCAAACATGAGCCAGGTTCAGCTAAACCTGGGTTTCAGAGACACTGACCTGCATCTGTTTGCCATTAGTGCTGTTCCTGTTGTCAGCCCACTGGTGGCAGATGCCTGTCTCCTTTCCTAATTTCAGGAAATATGTTGCTTGACTGATGCACTTAGAAAAACACAAGGATTTTGAGCAAAGGCAAATGTGCCTAATGCTGTTAAAAATGGGCTTCTAATTGGTCTTTGCTGGAAATCGAGGTTTTGGCCACACCACAGGCCATGGCTTCCCCTCTGTGCTGCTTAATAGGGTGACAGGCTTGGGTGTGTGGAGATTGATCCAGGCTGTGGTTTATCCTGGCAGCAGGAATAACTGAGGAGCCCATGCAAAATTTAAGTGTAAGGACATCCAGGTGTTCTAGAAACAGGAGAGTAGCAGGGAAACAGTAGCTTTTTGTGGCACTTCATTGCAGCTCCCAGTGAATGTGAGTGAGGGCTGATCTGAGGCTGAGTTCAGTCAGCAGGAGGCTGCAATCTGGATTTCCTTATCTGAGAGCCACTGGAATCTCTCCTTGAAGCCCCTGCTTCAGCTCTGACACTGGCTGTGGTGCTTGGCAGCAGTTTTCTTCTTGTCAGCTTGTGTGGGGGTTTGGGCTGGGTTGGTTTCTTCCTGACAAACTATCTTGAGTGCACAGGGTTCTTAAAGCTAATGTTCTACATGTGCATTTTTGGAAAACTTGGCTGCAAAAGAAGCAGTCACTGGGTATTAATGACAGTAATGACATCTGGAAATATTTCTCTTAGAACACACCACCATTTTACCACCATTGCTGCTGCAACGTACACCAGGCAGCGCTGGCTTTCCCCTAATTAGCAAGGTAACACTAATTGGAGCTTCTACCACTTACTTCCAGCCACGGTGTGCCACGAGGCTCCGTTCACAGTGCCATCCTCCTTCTGGAAGTCCTCAGTGTGGCAGGCTCTCCTCCTGGCATCCGTCATCAGGCGGTGCGTGGAGGCGTAGGAATAGGCCAGCCAGCGGAACACGTGGTCGTCCGGGGTGGGCGTGTAATCCTGGGTTTTCCACATGGACCTCACCATGTCGTAGGGATAGGCCACCACCAGCTCTCCCCCCTGCAAGTTGCCACCCAGCACAAAAGGGATTTTTTCCATCCAGGCGATGATTGCCCGCGTCTCCACTGCCACCTGGGAGGAGAAGTGACAGCAGATCTGGGTCAGCGTGGAAATCTGATTGTGCTGCTTCAAAGGGAGAGCAGGCTCAGGAGTTCCTGAGCATGAGGGGCAAGGAGAAGGCCTTCTTTAAATTATGGTGCTTGTCAGCCATCTCTGGGAGGTCACAGACAGCCTGTAAGAACTAACAAAACCTTCACATCAGCAATTTACGGAACAGGAACATCTATGTGGAGTGAGCCAAGAGCAGGAACTGACAGAGGTATCAGGTAGTGACATTGCTTCCCCTCTCTGTTTACAAAATAAGGGATTGTAAATATAGAAATAAAGGACATAAATTAAAACACAGGAAGTTTCAACTCAAACTTTTCCATGAGGCTGGCAGAGCACTGGAACAGCTGCTCAGGGAGGTCATGGAGTCTCCCTCTCTGGAAACATTCCAAACTCACTGCATGTGTTCCTGTGTCTCCTGCTCCAGGTGACCCTGCCTTGGATTGATCTCCAGAGGCCCCTTTAAACTGTAACTAATCCATGATTGCGTGATTTTAAAGTATTAAAAACTGCCACAGTGAAGTTGCTATTAATAGCTGTCATTATAATTCAAAGGTCAGGCCAAAATAAGTTAAATTTCTGGCACTACAATCCAATAAACAACTTTAACAGAAGGCACAGCACTGGGTTTGCATATGCCTGATGATTCAAGGTAAGAATATATTTCAAGTAAGAAAATCCCAGGACAAATCTGTGAGTGAGTTTTCGAAGAGCTCATCTGTGCCACAAAACTTGGGAGAAGCCATCTCCACATGGCTGAGCTCATGCTGTGCTTCTCCTTGTCTACCTTGCTGCCTAAAATTTGGGTTTTGGGTTCTCCAGGTTCTTGCAATAGCTGATGGAAAAGAAAATCCTCTAGGAAACAGTTTCTTCCTCAAGACCTGCCTCTAAATCCTAGGGGGGAATGGTGCTTTTGTGGTGCATTTTTATTTCCACTGACATAAAGGGAATTATTGACTTAGACCAGGTGTGGAACTTCACTCCCAGGTTATTCATTTCTTGAGAAATGTAAATCTTGCTCTCTCAGCACATCCCAGCCTTTGTGTCCCCTCTCCTGGCCTTACTCACAGTAGCATTTTCGGACAGGTACCAGTCAGGGATCGGGATGTGATGGTTTGGAACTTTTCTTTTACTCTTCTTCTGATCTTCTGACTCCCAGAGCAGAGAGTTTAGGTCAGGGAAGTTATTGTTGATGTCAATGCCGTCCTGAGTCCATCGTCCTAGAGACCAGCCCCCAAGTTCTGAACCCTTAAATTAAAAAAAAAAAGAAAGAAAAAGAAAGAAAATTAAAAATTAATTTTCATTCAGAATCCAGAATCCTGGATTCACAGAAACCTGTGAACCCCTTCAGAATGTTTGGGAATGTGCCAGAGGTAATTCTGTAGAAAGAAATGAAAGATTAATTATTTAATTAACTGAATTAAACCACTGGCTCTTTAAAAAAAAATTGCATGAAATCTTGAATGAAGTGAAGGAAAACCCATGAAAATTTACTTGAGGTTAGCCAAAACATATCTCTCAATGGAGACAGCAGACATTCCCTCCCATGACTATGATTTTGACTTTCCTGTTCCAGTCTCCTGCAGACTGCTCTGGAAGATTTTCCAGTGCATTTGACCAGCCCCTACAATTTTTCCTGGTGTCTGTCTTCATCCAGACTGAATTATTATGATGCCCAACACATCATGCTCTCCTTAAAGGCACACTATAAAATTTCAGCTGTGGAGGAATGCAAATTTTCACGTGCTGAGCTTGGTTTCTCATGAGAAACGGATTGCATGGATTTTCCATTTTCCATAATGGTGTTCCCATGGCTCTGCACACCTCAGGATGGTTTGCTCTGGCAGTCTTTGTGACCCTCCTTTCATGAACATTTTCCTGTTAGCCAACATCACATCAAATACTGTTTCTTTCAGCTTTTTCCCAAGATGGTTTATGTTTACTTTGATGTGCCCATCTTTTAATTTTTAAATTTTGATTGCTCGCAAAACGCGATCTTTGAAGAAAATAAAGACAAGAGGAGCATTTTTGGTTCATCTACTGGAAAGAAAAGAATTCCTTGATGTGTTCATCATCCTAATTACCGCTTTGTAGGCCTTGTCATATCCATCAGGGTTCACTGAGGGCAGCAGGTGGATTCTGGTGTCCTGGATGAGATGCACAATGCGTGGGTTCCCAGCCAGGTATTCCTGGCACATGAACTGCATTAGCAGAAGGATTAGCTCTCGTCCAAGCACTTCATTCCCATGAGCTCCTGCAATGTAGTGGAATTCTGGCTCCCCTGTAGGGAAAAAAACCACAGAGCAGAATTGTAGTCAGAGCAGCAAATCAAATCTCTGTCAAATGGCATTGATGTCAATCAGCAGCATTTCACTTAAGGAGTGAGGAGAAATGTCTCAGCTGCACAGATGAGAGGTGAAAATGTCACTTTGGAGAAATAAATTGCTTTTTGTTGCTATTTTAGAACTGGCTTATGTATTAGTGATATCTAAAGCCACTGTGTAAAACGTTTAAAACCCATATTTAATTAAACAGACCTTTAATTATACTCACAACTTCAGCATGTTATAGGTATATTTTTAACAGTTTTGAAGGTCTAAAAGTCCCATGAAAAACACTTTGCTAGAAGAGAATTTTCCTAACAACCAATCTAAACACATTATCAGGGTATTCATGGATACAGCAAAGCACAAAATTCCTTTATTCCAACTGCTGTCCCAGGCACTATCACAGTGAGAAGGACCAAAGACTGAATGAGTTTCTATGCTGAAGAATTATATCATGGTAGGAAATTGAACCCCAGACCTCATGAGTAAAAAATTATTTGGAGATTTGACCTGTCCCTGCCTGCAATGCACTCACCCCACACAAAAAAGGTAAATTTCTATCCAAAGCTACATCAATCCCATAACTAAAATCCATCCCCCAGTATTAAAGTTCACTTTATTTTATTACTGTGAAGAATGATCATTAAAGACTTTGATCCCACATTCAAAATGTCCTCTATTTGTGCTCACTCTCCCCTTCCCAATTTAGAAATACAGCACTGAGGTTCCTCCCACATACATTTGAAATCTTTGCTGCCATGAATATAATTCCATCAGTGATAATTAGTGCAGATATGGAAAAAGAGGAGGGGGAAAAAAGCCAAATCCCAACACCCCTTCAACAGATTTAGCTAAGATTAAAATCCTAACCAACTTCGTGTTCTCCTGGGTTGTCAGAAATCTCAACTGCATACAGCTTCAGTCCTTGGTTGCTTTTTCCAATATTGTAAATTCTTGTTATATTTGGGCACATTTTATTCACAGTTTTCATCAGCTGCCAACAAAAAAAAAGAAGAATATATTTAGACAATGCAGCATCAAAATAGATCCACAATGAATTGGTTCATTCTAAACTGGATGGCACCAACTCTTCATTTGCTTCTCTGATTACTTTTTAGTTGTAAAAACTTTATGTTTAGTTCATGAATTTATAGCTCTGCTATCTCATTTTTAAAACATTATGCTATGGAGAGTAATTAAATAACGGAGAGTGATTAAAACAACCACACTCTGTGAGGCACTGCAAGATAAGGGACTTGAGGTGACCCAGGGTGTCAGTGCACAGAAATGTATTTATTTTGCAGGTTGCCACATTTCAATAGAAATATGAATTTTCCCACTCTGCCAGCGAGCAGAGATATTGCATTAAAAGCAGTTCTATTTTAGCTAAAGGCTAAACCCCTACTGTATAAATAATGTTAGTGACTCAGACCTGTGTTTACTAATTTCTCTCCTCACACCTTCTGCAAATTGAAGCAAACTGAGCTGGCTGATGTTTCCCTGCATCCATGCAGCTCCACAAGCTGAGGAATGGGGAATGTGAGCCTTTGTCTCAGGGCTCCTCTGAAACTCCTGACTCTGAAACTTCCACGTGCAGAATTTCCTGACCTGCCTGGCACTCCAGTGCTCACAGGATACCAGGAACATCAATTTAGAAAAGTGGTTGAAAGTATGGAAATGCTCATTAATAGTGAGAAAAATGCCCAGAACCAAGTTCAAAGTCCATTACATTCAGTGGAAATATTTGTATTGGCCTCAGCAAACTCCCCATCATGTCTTTAATTGCAAACATGTGATTATTTTCGGAGTCAAAGAACTTTTCCTGCATTAGAGCCTTTGTAGTAACATTTACTGTGACTCTTTGGTAACATGTAATGCAGTGGTGTTAATGGAATAAAATGCTGAAAATCAACACATTTCATATTTGATCTTCTCATTCCCATTTCCTACAAATGGCACAATATTTCACCTATGATCTGGGTTTGTTGTCTCAAAGACAAGGTTGTACTCAAATATCCACATCAAACATGTAGCAGCTTCCTGTACCACATGAGTATATACAAATACATACATAGCAATGAACAAATATAAAATATTTTGGGCTGTGAAACAATCCTGCACACAAAACACAGTGAGGGCTCCCATTGACTGGAAGAAGAATATTGAATGCTCTTTTACAAGGAGAAAACTGGAGCTGCACATTTCATCTTCCTAACCAGAGAGTTCTATTAAAATAACCTGACACTGAGAAAATCCCTCCCTCTCACAAATACTTGACTTATGGCAACGAAATGTGATGCTTCCAAAACATGGCCCAGGGAACACCATCTCCTCCTCCTTCAGTATTGACAATAAATAAAAGAACAGCATTTTTCTAAGATGGTTTGTGGTGAAGTAGCCATGAAAAGTGAAAATAATGCATATTTTGGGGGTTGGGGATGTATTTGATTGTTGTTTTTGTTTGGTTGTTTCTTTTTAATAAGAAGTTTACTGTGAAAGTTATTATTCTACATTGCACTGAAGTTTTGAGAATAGTTTTGGGAATATAAGACTGGTTGCAATGCAACCCATAATATTCTGCCCATCAGCAATTAAAATCCAATTGGCTCTAAAAAATTAACTGTTTTGACACAGAAGAAAACAGAAATTGGGAGAGCACACAGTTCACAATGCTCAACCACAGTCACAGATTTTGCATTTGTATGAAGAGTGCAAAAACATTCTGGTTTAAAGCTGTGTTTTTTTTCCCCAAGATATTTCTAACCTGACCAACCTGTCTTTCTGCAATGACAACATAAATACATTTTATTTTATTGTTCCTGACAGTAATTATGCCAATTGAGTTCCTACTCGTCTAATCCTTGTGCTAAGAAATATAGGCCATGAAATCTCTACCAAAATAAACGTGTGACTCAGTACACAATTGCTCAATAAAACCCAGTGGTGATTCATGCAGTATAAATACACTGAAAATCCAGCACACAGCAAGTGATTCACACACATCAAGTCCAAACATATTATCTTTATATTTGAAGAGAAAGTAGGCAGAAATATTTCTTCAGGACAAACCCACACTTGTGTCTGTGGTGATATGAAGCAAGATTAAAAACAATAACAAAACCAAGAACTTGTCTGAAGTTACAGGAACAAAATTAACAATGCTGGTAGGTTTAAAATTATACTAGCAGAGGTTTTTTCCTGGTGTTTCTGGTGAATTTTTGCTGATTTTCACAACTGTGAATATGGAATTGGACTCTAGAGTTTATTCTGATTATTCAAACTCACAGAAACAGATGAGAAAACTGATGGCTAAATCAGAGTCAAATCTAGAAGGAGAAATCACTGTGTCATTCACCACTCAAATACATATGGAAGAAAAAGAGTGGCACATTATATGAAAATACTTCCTCTGCCACAGAGTGTCACCTCTTCCAGGTTAATTTATGTACAAATTAAGACTTTGGGACTTTATTGGACTGCTTCTTTTAATAGATGAAACCAGAGAAAATATTTTAAAACCATATTGCAGACAGAGTTTAATAATATTTTTAAATGAAAGTAATATTTTAATTTTTGTGGAATTCAGATTCCACAGGGCTGAAAAGCCTACACCCATCCACCCTCCATCATACACCATCCTTCTTTGCCTACCTGCCTCATTTCCTTGTAGTTGTGATGCTTAAAGTCCAGATTATCAGTGGTTGTCATTTCATTTCTTCTGTGGTAATAATTGTTTGGGTCTGAGAAAAGAAAAAAAGGAGTTTACTCATGCTTAGGCATTTCAAATATAGAAGTGCCTTTGGCACAATGCATGTAAGAAATGTGGAAATCTGAATTCCACTGTCCTGTGTGTATCTAAAACAGGTTTCAAAAACAAAACTCAGAGAAACAACTAATTTGAAATCTTCCTAATTGCTGCACAATCAATTCATAGAGATCTAAACAAAAGCAAGGAGGCACCAGCTTTCCAGACAGCTCCTCTGCACAAAAAACCTAAACTTCAACAGAAAAGCAGAAGGGCAGCCTTAGGCTGCAGAGGAGGGAAAAAGTCATTGGGAAATGATGAGTCAGATACAAGATAAAAGAGTGGAAGAAAAATCAAATCAGAGGAAAAAGCCACAGTAAATGCTTTGTGTCCACTTGATTAATTTACTAGTGCAAGGAATTTTAGTTTTCCTGATGAGTATTTTCCAAGTCCATGCACTGATTGCAAAACATGGAAAGGAATAATTTGGCATATTAAGCATTCCTAATTATCTTCCAAAAGAGTTCCTGTAGAAGTCCGAGGTGTTTGTTACTAAAAATTTACATATTCACTTATTTATGGATATTATTTATAGTTTGTTCATTTTGAAGTATCAAAGGAGGATATGTGGTTAGAAAATAATCTTTTGTCTCCTTGACATTTCAGGCCCTTCACCTGGAAAAAAATCCCAAAAACAAACAGGCCAAGACTGTTATGGCTCAGCTTTGGAGTTCCTGATAAATGTGCTCCTAGCCTAATCTATTATGATGTATTTTCAGAGACAAACAAGTCTATTTGGAAAACATCAGACACATTCCTTAACTTGCCACATCTGGGATGTCTGGAATTTTGAGTAATCATTTGTCAAGCCAGTGGCTGTCAGGCCTGTATGAAAAATTGTTTCCCTTCACACAAAATCATCTTCATTGGTTTCCAATTATTAGAGGAAAAGTGAAATATGAAAAAGCCTAAATATCATCCTGTCTTATTGCAACACAAAAAGACATTGTCCCTAGAGAAAAAAAATGGTTTTAAACAGTATCACCTGTCAGCTGTGACTTTTTTAGGTGGGGGGAAAAAAGAACAATTCTGAGTAGGAAAAATATGTAGTTACCATCCCACAGCAACAAATCCTTACTGAAATTATGGAAAAACTCACAACAGTGCAAAATACTTTATAACAGTTTTAAGTTTTATATTTCTGGTGTTAAAACCACTAAATATTCCCATAAAATTCTAAATTGTTGGGGGTCTTTTGCACTATTTAAGTTATTTATGAAATGAAACATGCAAGTCCCATTAAGCTTCCCAGTAACATGACCCATCCTTGTCTCCATTTCCATTTCCTAATCTACAGCAGAGATGCTGGAAGGTCATTTGAAGGCTGCTCTATAAATATGAAAAATGTCCAAAAAATCTTGTCTCATCAAAACCCATGTTAATTTGTAGAAATTACTCATTAATATACTGATGAGAAATGGAAATCATAAGGAAAATCCCCACTTCTTCTCAAAAGAGACAATGTGTTCAATGCCCCACAGAATATCTTCATCACTGAAAAAATACCTCCACGTTGTAAAAATATAAAAATAAACGTCATAAAACTGCCAGGATGTTGAAAGTTTTCTGTATCCCCATGAGCCAAAATATACAGCAACCGATTTTTTTCCCTGATACTTTAATCCCATGCCTTTCAAAGCCTGGCTCTTTTTCCATACATCAAACACTAATATCATGGGAATGATTGTGAATGCTGTAGAGTTGGTGGAAACTTAAAAAAGCTGTGCAGTGAGAATGATGGTATCTCTGGCCCTTCCTCAACAACAGAGCTCAATTTGACAGTTCTCTGGGGAATTAACACTCATACTCTGCCAGGCTCTGCTGCAGCCTGCTTGGATCGCTGGATTTCTGCTGCAGCAGGAATACAGATTAGAACATTAAAAACTAAAATGTAGAAAGGCAAACAAGGCTTGCACACAGCTGGATGGGTCCACTTTGGCAATTTTTTTTTCTTTTTTTTTAAAAATAAAACTGAGAATGAGAGACTGAAAAGCTCAAACCACAGAAGAGTTATAAGAGAAATATACTGGTTTATTCACAGAAATTCTGGATAAAGTCTCTCTTTCTTCCATGGAGAAAAGATCCTGCAAATCTGTGGTACTCATGTTTATACAGAGGGATATATTAGCTTTTTT
This sequence comes from Pyrgilauda ruficollis, assembly GCF_017590135.1. Classification (NCBI taxonomy): domain Eukaryota; kingdom Metazoa; phylum Chordata; class Aves; order Passeriformes; family Passeridae; genus Pyrgilauda; species Pyrgilauda ruficollis. The sequence continues at coordinate 3,663,470 of NW_024513654.1, read as the reverse complement.
CTACCACTAATCTGTCTGTACATCACAAGTAGAGGTAATGAAGTTTGCTGGTAGAGGCACCTTGTGCCCTTCATCCTTCCCATCTTGTAAAGATGAACAAGTGACTGAAGCTGTTAAACAACAGATTCATAGCAATACAGAATGGCCTGGTTTGGAAGGGACCTTAAATCCCATCCATTCCCACCCCTGCCAGGGCAGGGACACCTTCCCCTGTCCCAGGTGCTCCCAGCCCTGTCCAGCCTGGCCTTGGGCACTGCCAGGGATCCAGGGGCAGCCACAGCTGCTCTGGGCACCCTGTGCCAGGGCCTGCCCACCCTCCCAGGGAACAATTCCTTCCCAAATTCCCATCTAATCCTGCCCCCTGCCATTGGGAAGGCATTTCCTTGTCCTGACACTCCAGCTCTTGTCCAAAGTCTCTCTCTCCATCGTTTTTGTAGCTTCCCTCAGGCCCTGGAAGGCCACAGTTACATCACCCCAAGGCCTTCTCCTCTCCAGGCTGGACAATCCCTGTTCCCTCAGCTTTTCCTCACAGCAGAACTGCTCCATCCCTCTGATCATCTCTGAGGTCTCCAACAGCTCTATGCCCTTCTGATGTCTCAGGTTTAGCTTTTCTATTTTTCAGATTCTATTCTGCTTTAGTGTGTGGGTCTGGGCTTCGTATTGGGGGATGGTGAGCTCTGTGCACAGAGCAGGGAGACAAAACAATTCCTGCTCCAGCTGGGCACCAAGGACAAATGATCCAAATCTCAGCCCAAGAGCACAAACCCCGTGGGCTGGAGAGAGAAAAACAAGCAGGATGGGAGTGCAGGGGCTGAGCTGGAATTGGACACTGAACTGCAATGTGCACATGGAGCAGAGCTGATCCCAGGGAGAGACCCCGTGACCATCGTGCATTTTGGGACCATTTGGGTTCATCCTGGGTGCAGCCCTGGCTGGGCTCTTGTGCTGCCCAAGGTGGATCCATGGAGGAGATCCTTGGAATCAATCCCTGCTTTATTCTGGAACTCTGCCCAGCCTCTGCTCTAGGGCAGCCTGCACAAGGCATCACTTCCTGAGCTGGGGATCCCAAAACTCCAAGTGGGCTCATGCCCAATGACTCTGCAGCATGAGGGCTCTGAAAACTGCCCAGAAAAAGTACCAGAAAGGACCAATTGCTTGGCAGTTGATGAAAAAAGGGCATTTTCACTTATTACAGCTCTACAGCACCTCAACCAGTGAGGCCCTGATGCTTCCAGCGCATTTCAGCTTCTCAGAAGTGCTGCTCCAAATGTAGAGCATAACGAAGGCAATCCAAGGGATTCAGAGAAGTTTTTAATAAAAAGAATATTCTGGTTTAAATCCCTTAGACTGCCTTAAAAACCCCAATGTGCTATTTCACAAATGACTGGGTTTTTTTTTTTAATTTCCATGCAATTTAAGTGAATTTGACTTGTCTTCACCAAATTGAACATCTCACAGACAGCACATGTGTAATCTTGAAATAAATCCTCTGGCAGCCACATCAGGTGATCCTAAGTTTTTTTCCACATGATCTATTTCATGGCAGCCTCATAAGCATTGCTCATGAGCATTAACATCACACATGAAATCAGCAATGAAATAATATTTTTCAACTATAAACTGATTCTATTCTTCTTTTATTCTCAGAAGTAGATGCTGGATTTAGAACTGCTGTTTACATGGACATTTATAATGAAAGATACTTGTAAAAAGTCACATTTTTATCAAGAAATGAACAGAACTTTAGACTTGACCAGGTAGCCTGGCACTAAGAGAGAAGCAGTAAAAATAAGACTGAAGCCACTGCAAAACACAGTACTCCATTACAGAGCTGTTAAAATTCTTTTTTTATCTTGGGTTCAAAGTAATGGCATGATCATGGTACCAGTGATAGTTTTCTATATAAGAGCTATTAAAAATTAAATTCCATCACAAATTTATTCTGTTAAAATAATTGTCTCTTGTCTTGAATACTCTACAATATAAATAAATTCATGAAGAACTCAACTAATTTTCTCTCTCCAATCTCTGGGTGCTTTTGATCACATGCAATTTCATTTTGACCTTCCTTAGGTTTGAGAAAGAGAAGGCAAGGAAAGCACATCCATCCCTCTGAGGCAACTGCAAAAGACTGTATGTGTCAGCCTCTATGTAAATACCAGCATTTTTGGAAAGTGGAGAGGGAATTAAATGTTTTTGGGTTTTGTCCTCTTTTTGCCCTCTTTTTTGAGACATGGCAGCACTGATTGTTGTTACAGGTAAGATTTTTTGGCATCTTTCCTCCATGGAGAAATGTCTTTCTCTTGGTGAAACAGCAAATCCTTTCTGTTGCCCAAAGATAGCACTGACATAGTTGGACAACACAGCTTTTTTTCTTACCTTTTTTCAGAGCTACTACTAAGATACAACAAAAATGTATGTTATGGATAAGATATAAGCATTTCACTGATAAAAATTGCAATTATCTTAAATAATACTGCTTAGATAAGTTCCAGTTGTCTAGTGTTTTATCGTGATTTATCCAATTCTTAGTGCATCTAGCACATGCAGCAGGTTTTATAGACAGAGCCCTACCCACAGGAATGGTTCTGTCTTTAACCATTTCCATCTCATTCAGACAATGCTAACCTAGAATATCAATCTTATTCAGATTTTTTATTTTTCTTTTATCCTTTCTCCTTATTCCTTTATTACCCTCCCTTGTGAGCTTTCTTGATGGAAAGGTGATACAGAGCACAGACTGAATGCAAATGGTTTAATATATTCAGGGATTAATGAAGGCATAAACCCTAAAATCACAAGCCTAGACGACATGAAAAGAAATTCAGAGTTATGAAAAATGTGTTTCTTTCCTTCCACCCTCCTTTAGTTGTTGGGGCATTTCCCTATGCCCCGGGCTTTGGAAAGGCTAGAAGTGTGTGTACTAACAGAGCTCCACCTCCTGATTTTAGTGAATTTAGGAAAATTGGTAATTTTTATTAAAAAAAAAAAAAAAAACAACCAAAAATTGTCAGAAAAGAAGAGCACTTATTTCCAGTCCCACAGTCAATACAGAGTGTTAGATCAGCACTGTCAAAGTCACTGCTCCTACAGCCAAACCATCCAGATATTTAATTTGGAATGAGCAAAATGACACCAATAAAGGGTGAGGAATCCACTTGGAGGGAGCTGCAAAAACATGTCCCATCCTAGAGGAAGAAAACATCCGTGGAAAAGCCTCTGGAGCCTGAGGAACAGCTTTGTCCCGGGCACCTCGCGTGCAACGCGCAAAATGAGCATGGAGAAAGAAATGCCAGCTCTTTCTGAGCTAAAAAGATGGGTCAGCACTTATCAAAACCTATTAGTTCTTCAGTCCAATTACATTTTGAATGAACACACCCCATTCCCATTGTGCTTCTCAATGAATGATTCTGGTATTTTCTTTCAGGAATATACTGAATCAGCCACTGCGGGCAATTAACTCAATAAATGACTACCAGGGGGATGCTCTGATGCTGTTTCCATGTGAATCCAAGATCTGTGAAAAGCTGGAAGAGCACTCAGCAGGACAGTGCTGAAAGTGGGGATGTGTTCCCAGCTTCACCCACTGACACAGACCCATGAAGCTGTAGGGTAACAAATGCCAGCACTGCCAAATAGAATCTGGCCGTGGATGGGTGTAAAGTCAGTAAGAAAACAGGGTAAAAAACTGCTGCACTCAATAAAAATCACCTTTCCAAATACTGACATTTTTGCTTTTCTCCTCTTAAGATGCAGTTTTCAGGGAGAGAAAGGGATCATGATAATTTACATACAAATTGCCCTAGAAAACAGTTAGATCACACATGCAATCTTGTTTTTTTTTAATAAAGGCACTTGCAGATACTATGGCTTGCATATCACAAGTTATCCTGATACTGTCTGTGGGCTCGGGCAGATATTTCAGTCTCTTTTTGCACAACCCTACTCACTAAAATATTACACCAAAAGCAAAGCTATACAAAGGAAATGCAGTTTTTAAGTCTTGCCACAGGCAGCCATGCCAACATGAATTAACAAAGGCTCTCACCTGGCAAGGGGCAGCCCAGGATTTCCAGTCTCATGCAGATGCTGCCCTCCTGGAACCAGGAGCGGGGGTTGATGCGGATGTAACGCGCCACCAGCGGCACCGGCAGCATGTTCAGCACTGGGATCTCCTTCTCGCTGTTCCCTTCAAAAATCTGGCCAGGCCAAACAGGGGGAAAGGGCATCAGTGCTTCAAACTGTCCCGGAGTGGTTTTGGTAAGAGAAATGTAAAATCACCTTTCAGGTCCAGGCTGGTGGTGGCTCGGGCCAGAACTGCTCTTCGAGGATGGCAATCCCCCCATTTCCCTTGGGCAATTCTGATTCTGTACCTTGAGATTTGCTCTTAAAATCAATGGGACCACTGACTAATCTGTGGCCAGCCCCTGCTTTCCCACCTCTGCTCTTCCTCATAAAACATGTTTTGTTCTACTCACCACATCTCCAGATTCGTTCCTGACAGCAGTCCAGGCGTGGCTGTCATTGCTCACCAACACTCGGTAAGAGGTCACCCAGTTACTCCTTGAAAAAGAGAATAAATAAATTACTTTTCATAACTTAGAATGACTGCACATTATTTAATATAATCAAGCTTATAAGGCTGCTAGCAGTGGAAATCCCATTTGGCAAAGTCATGCCAATCTGGATTCAACAGACTGTTCAAAAAGCCTAGCACATAGAAGCAAAATCCTGGTGAGATAATATTCTGGGATTCCAGGGGGTGAGAGACTTGCTGCTCTCCTCTCCTTTTATATGCAGAGTTTGGGATAAATGGCTTATCTAGAACAGATTTATGCAGTCTTCAAAGATCATCTTTTCAGCTGCAGAACATTTATTAGTTCTGCTGTTATTATCAGAGAGGATGGGAAAAAAGTAATAAATCCTCAAGGATGAAACATCTGTGAATTTCAACCAGCAAAATTTCCATTTCTTTCAACAGAAGAATAACTGGTGCCTGCAGTTATTCTTGTATTTATTAGCAAGAGATAGCGACAGAGAGACAATTGATCACAGGACTACTGCACTCCTACACCATCCTGATCAATCCCCAATAGTCTGTTTTTTTTAATATCACCTGATTTACAGCAAAATCCCCTTTCATCTAAAAAAGTCAAATACTTCAGTTATGCCTCATCTGGATCCAGCTAAAAAAGAGTATGAGCAAATGTAAAATGCTGCTTCCTATGTTCTGGATTAACGCTGTGGAGTTTCCCACTGCTGGGGCATTACCTGTGGAAATGTGTGTACAGGGCAGGAGAAGGCTGGAGAAGGCAATGCCCAACTCTCCTCTCCCATTTGTTACTCAGAAAGGGCAACAGTGATTTATTTTTTCCCCTAACACCTGGTTTCAGTAGGCAGGGACTTGGAGGAGAGTTGTGGCTTGGAGGAACATTTGGACTGTGAAGTCAGTCCAGGATGATTAAATTCCTGGACAAAAATTAAATTTATGTGCAAGCATCAGGGCTCTGGAGCTGCTCTTCTTCAGCACAGGTTCTCAGCTAAGCTACAGTCTGCGAGTGAAACCAGGGTTAGGAAAGCTCTTGGCACTGGAAAGAAGAAAAGGGGACTTTGGGGCAGGTATTGGAGAAGCAGCAGAACATAAAAATTGGAGATCAGCAGTGCCTGGAAGGACAGACACACCAAAGAACTTCCCCAGGTACTGCTCCTGTACAAATACAACTTTGATTTGTTTTTTCTTTTAAAATCAACTAATAATAGCAAACTACCTATGAACACACACACCCACACTGAACCCACTGTGCCTGTGTTTAAAGGACAAATCAGCCTTTATGTGCTCACTAAAGAGAGTCAGGCTTTTAATGAAGACCAAAAAGGGACAAGGATGGAACAAGAGTAAAACCATCAGCCCCAGTTCACCCAGCCTTGTACAAAACAGAAAACTGAGGTTTTTTTACACATCTAAAAATAAAGATGAGGTAGATATTTAGTAGGATTTGGAAAATCACTTCTGGACATTCTATAGTAATGCCCCCAAAAGTTAAAAAAAAAAAAAAAAGAGATTTTGAAAAAAAAAAGAAAAAAAAAACCACAAAAACAATTGAACAAACCCAGCTCTGTTTTAGACACTAAACCAGTCCTTTGCAACTCTTTCACCAGCCTCCTTCAGTGAATAGATTTTGCCATTCATGTTAGATTAAATGGAAAAATCTCGATTATTGCCAAGCAGACAACTTTTTGTTATCGCAATGAAAAGAAGGGTACATCTATCACTTGTAATGCACACAACTTTAGTATTTGGTAAACAACTGTAACAAGTGAGCAGCACTCTGAAAATCCTAATTGTCTGCCTTTTAGTGGAAGGGCTCCTGGGGTAGGAGATTTGCTGCAGAGCTGAGAAGTGCCATGCTGGCGTCTCTAAAATTTGGCTGTAAAATGATAAATGACACACCACAAAATAAACAGTGACTTCAGCATGCTGGATAAGTTTCTCCTGACTCTTGCAAAGAACTTTCTTCCCTCAGCTTCTCTGTGTTCTCAAGTTGAAGAAGGGCTGATTTACTGCTGTCAAATAAAGGAGCTGACAAGAGGGAAGGAGAGGGACTTGTGACAAGGACATGGAGTGCCAGGACAGGGGTGATGAAAGAAAGTAGGTTTGGATCAGATATTGGAAAGAAATTCTTGGTTGTGAGGGTGGTGAGGCCCTGGCACAGGGTGCCCAGAGCAGCCGTGGCTGCCCCTGGATCCCTGGCAGTGCCCAAGGCCAGGCTGGACACTGGGGCTGGGAGCACCTGGGACAGTGGAACGTGTCCCTGCCATGGCAGGGGCTGATATGAGATGAGCTTTAAGGTCCCTTCCAGCTCAAACCATGCTATAAAATGGCCAACAGCAAAACTCTAAGAAGAGGAAGATAGCTTTTTCTGAATTACTAGAAAAATGTAAGCTTGAGAACAAAACTGCTGGACTTGAAGGAGGGTGCTGGTGGCATGGTACATGTTCAATGCACGTAAAATTATATTGGGCTTTTTGCTGTTTTTTTTAAATTTTTTTTTTATTTCTTGCTCATTTTTGGGAGGGTTGCATGAGCTTTGCATAATTGGTGTTTTTACTATTCTTGGTCATCTCCCAAAATCAGGCTAAAGGACCAAAAGAGACAACGCCACAAACCAAATAACATCATTGCTTCTGAAGTATTACAGAGCTTTTTTCACTTCAACTGCACAAATCAGGTTAGGAGGGCAAACACAACACATCCATATTCATTGCTCAACATTTGCAGAAGAAATTCAGAGTACTAAAGTCACATAAAACCGCAACAGCTATGGACAGACTTTTGTAAGAAGATCATGGCACATATAGGATGTTTTAAAAGAACATCCTTGCTTTACTGGCATGAGAAAATGTTGCTGTCACAGTAACATTCCTAAGCTGGGACTTTGATTTAACATATTTTGATTTTCTCACTCCCTAGCATTACAAAAGTTCAAACTTCTCCCAAAGGAAAACATATACAAGTAGTCCTGCACATTTTCCATCTTGAGTGGCAACAAGTAGCGTGCTATGGAGAGGCAGAATGCAATTAAAATCCTAATGGACTGCATCCAGTCTAGGATAGAAGGACCTCAGAGGGTCATGGATGAGGTAAATCAGTGCAATGTATGAAGGTACACACCATACATTATTCACTGTGTTTGCCTGTGAGGAAAAAGCAGAATAAAAACATCACAGGGGGTCAGATCCTTCTGTCACTGGCACTGCATGCAAAGTTACCTCCAGGGGCTTAAATCTTTCCCATTTTTTCCCCCAATGCCATAATAAAACTAGCTCCTGATAATATTAAGAAGGCTCCTGTAAATTCAGACTCCCCTGAGAAACGGCACCTTCTCCTTAAAAGCCACATCCACGCTGCAGAAGGGGAGCTCTGGGTGTGTTCTTGTGGTCAGAGGATCTGGAAAAAAAACTAGCAAAGCCTAATGCTCAGGGCTTTGACTGTCTTCAAATCCCAGAGACTTCTACAGCTCCAGAGCAGAGAAGAACACCCAACTCACTAAATCCTCCCAAGAGCTGCAGTTTTCCCACCCGTGTGTTGCACAGGAGGGCTGCTGACCCCAGGAAGCAGCTGGATGTGTGGTGCTCCAAGAACAGCATTTCCTGGGATCCAGGAGCTCCAGAAACACCTGGTTTATTCATGTAGGCACTGAAATCTAAAGCTTTTTTGTGGCAATCGATCAGAGGAACACACAGCCTTGTGCTAGGAGAAGTGTTGGGGAATTTTGCCTGTGTGATCACCTAGTGACACCAAGATCCATCTCCTCGGGTTTGGGATTTGCAGACAGGGATCTCTGTCACATCCAGTCTCTTTGGGGCCCATCAGCACTGAACAATAAAGCTGTCTAAGGAAGGCTGAAATAAAGCTGTAATGTTTTCCAAGACTCTGGATGTCCCTGCTGTTTTTTCAGAGAAGCTTTTCTGCTTTCACTCTATAAAATCTCTCAGGACCTACCACTGCACTCCTAAGAGAAAAATACAGATTTTTGCTGGGTTTATAGAGCTGAGGAGACGAATTCCAGGGAAGTCCTAGGCCAGCATTCAAGAAAGAGTGCATTAATTATGGAGCTGTTTCTTGGCACAAGGCAAGGCAATCCAGAAGGCATTGTGTGACAATCCAGGAGTGTTTGAGGTTACCCCCAGCCCATCGCCCTCTGCCACAAAGTGCCCGTTCTGCCTCACAAACTTCCTCCATGCTGGAAAAAGATCACAAGGTACATATTTGACAGGGAACCTTTGGATTCAGGTGCATCCCTTTAAAATAATCCCTTTTAAAATTTATGGCAGCCTTATCTCTTCAGAAGCAGCCTATCTGAAAAATCTCAGTATCCACTGACAATATTAATAAATTCTTTTCAGAGATAATAAATGCAAAAATCAAAATATTATTCAAATTCACTTAATGTGGCAGATCTTTGAATTATTACTAATTATTTGATTTTTATCTGTAATGCACTGGCCTTAGACAAAGCTTATTTGAACACCTTCAATTTCAAATTCAGTCTTTTGTGATGCATGGAAATGTCCTTCTTTTCCATTTTCATCCAAAAAAAAAAAAAAGCTGAGGGATTAAATAACTTGCCCAGGGACAGAAAGAGTAAACCTGAATCAAAGCAAAGAATTAAAAGCAGATCTCCTACAGCTTTGGCAGATTCCTGTCCCAATAATCAGCTTTTCCTTATCTAACCACAGCATCAGCTCCTGAGCAAAAAGATCATGGGCAGCACCAGAACAATAAAACATCTTCCAGCAGGGATGGATGGGATCTTGGGAAGGAATTGTTCCCTGGGTGGGACTGGAATGGATTTCCCAGAGAAGCTGTGCCTGCCCCTGGATCTATGGAAGTGCCCAAGCCCAGGCTGGATGGGGCTTGGAGCACCCAGGGATAGTGGAAGGTGCCTGTGGCAGGGGGATTGGAGCAGGATGACTTTTAATGTCCTTTCTAACCCAAACTATTCCATGATTCTCTGACATTCTTGGAACGAGAGCAGCAAACACCAGCAGAGCTCCCATGAACAGCAGACCTGGCTCCAACTGAGCATTTTATTCTTCTGCTGTCAGGCCAACCTGATTTATCTGCAACAGAAACCCCTAAAATTAATATAAAATAGACCCAGTCAGGCAAATAAATGTGTACCCAGCAATAATAAATAAATTGCCACACCAAAATACTTGATATAGCAAAATCTTTATACCAAAAAAAATGCTGGACAAGCCTTATACTAAATGATACTCATGCAACAGAATCAGCATGCTGGCAATTAAATGGCTTTCTACTTGAAAAATTAATTTGTACTCTCATGCAATTAAATGTAAAACCATTAATATTAATATTCTATAATAATATTTATGCTGATAAAATTTTAAATTACTCACTGCCAAACAGCTTCCAAATCAGCAAATTCAAAAAATGCCCAGGCAAACCACAGGTAGCCCAGCAAGTTTTGCAAACTAATTAAAATAAATATGATTTAGGAGATGAAGATTGACTAGCCAGCAAGGGTTTTTTTTTAATAATGGAAATCTTTGAATCTTTAATTTTTAAAATTGCTTCTAGCTGACTGAAATGAATGTACTGCTGTGAAATCCATCTCTTTGGAGGCCCAATGAAGAAAAGCTCAGAGCCAGAATTTCACTTGCTTGAAACTGAATTCAGCACAGATTTTTCAAAGCTTTACTCAATAAACAGGAGTTGGGGTTGCAAACACCTTTCCAACCCAACATCTGCAACTTACAGCCAGGTTTTTACATGAATTTTATGACATTCTAGAAAATCTGGTGCCAGCTGTGGATGTTTCTTTTTTTGCTGTTGTACATTCAGCCAGTAATGCCTGAAGGTGCCAGGGTTAGAGACATCCTCTTCCCCAAACATTTTGGCCTTAAAACCCCTCATTTTGGGCCACTCTTTGCAATGAGATCTGTGTGAGTTTGAAATTCTTTCTGCACCAGATCCTCTGTATCTGCTAAATACAACCAAGCTGTGATGCCTTGTCTTCTGAACCTCTTTTTGTGGCATTCCTAATTGTCCATTCTCTTTTTTTGTGCCTACCTCACCTTTGTAAATCAGTCATGTAACTGAGGAGAAAACCCCAGACTTTCCAGGCAATGCCCCACTTCATGAATGTTAAAATACAGGAAAATGAAAAGCCCTGAGAGTAACCAGCAAACAAGCACTGCCACTTCTGTCCACAGCTGAGAGAACATTTACAGCAATGCTGAAGGCTGTCACCCTTGGGCTACCAAGCCCACAGAGAGGTGGCCAAGTGCCACTCAGAGCGAGCAGAAGGGACACTGGTTTGGGAAGGGCACAAGTGGAGGGACAAGGAGCCTGATGACCCCAACGTGACCCCCACCCAACCACTCTCATTGCACCAAGTCATCGTGCACGTGCCAGAGACACAAACGCAGGCTGTGATGAGTAAGGGTGAGCAATCAGCTGCAGCAGGTGCCCAAATCCACTGGAAGTTGCCTTTTCCAAAAGGATTCGGCTCATTTGATTTCAAGTCCCTTCCAAGGAGGTTAAAAAGCTTTCCTTCCTCTTCTGAGCATGCCCACGGTGCAGGGCAGGTTCTGTTCCCTCCTCAGCCCCCTCTGAGGGTGCAGAGTGACCAGGCAGGAGCTGTCCCTGGGGTGGCAGTGACCTGCTCCCTGCCACTGAGTGACGGAGGCTCGGGCAGAGGATCCCCGTGACAAATCAGAGCCACAACAGCAGCATCAGCTCTGACATTTCTGTCAAACAAACTTGTGAAAGCATCAATCTGTCCCCGGGTGTGCTGTCAGCACCCCACCCACTCAGGATCACCCCAGCTGGTCACCGAGGCAGCTCCCCAGAGCCAGGGGGAGGTGGGGAGGGCTCATCAGGGTGACCAAGGCTGTGACAAAATCCTGGGCAGGGGGCAAGAACTGAGCTGGAAAATCAACAAGGCACAGGGGCTGAACTTAAACAAATAGATGGAGAGCCCTGGGGGTGCAGCTGCCAAAGGCTGGCTCATGAAAGCCCATGAGAAGGATTCACCAAGCCACGCCAAGAGAAAATCTAACTTATTAGGTAAACCCATCATAAACATTAGTATAACACATAACTGCTGACATTATTATCTCAAGGGAGCTCTTCCTGCAATGAGATCAGGTTGTTTTATAACTCCCATCAATGCACTTGATATGATTTCTATGGATTTGGAACGATTCACCCCATGAGGCTGACTTTGGGAAAGCTGTAATCATCTCTACAGTCCTGTCACCCAGTCAGGGCAAATAACAGTTTGCTCTGATTTAATGCACCAGAATTACTCGAGTCTGCACACAGCAGCTGCTTCTTTTGTTACATGATCTGGATAAAACATCGAGACATATCCCCTGAACTTGTTGAAGTTTCACCAGGGTGTGTTTTCACAGCCTCTGCACGGGGACAGGAGGAGCTGCTCTGGAAGTCAGAGCCAGCATTGTCTGTTGTACTTGTGAGCTGGGCAGGGTTTAGGGTTTATCCTTCTCTGCTCTCACAAGCAGCACTGCACTGCTGAATTTCAACCCTTCATGTGTACAGTGCAAAATTCTGTTCTCTTAGAGTGTAGTAGCAGCTCAAAATACCTGTGAATATCCACTCCATTTTCCTGAACGCTATCCCAGTGTCACTGGAAGGATTATCACTGCTCTTTCTTCTGTTATTGTTGGAATACTGAAGATGCTCATGTGATTACCTCTTCAGGACACCAGTGTTACTACTGAGACCATGACCTTAGCACCAGGAATAGCTGAAAAGACCCTGGCAGTGCTGGACTTGATGATCTTAGAGGCATTTTCCAACCTTGATTCTATGACTCTGCTTTTTACTGCCTTGCAAGCAAGGAGGTTTTGCCCTTGCCATAGAGACTGCCTAAAAACCAAAACTGAGCTTCTGAGAAACTGCCAGTGAGTGCAGCAGTAAGTTGGAATGTGGGGCAGCACATTCATTCTGTGACTGAAGAGCAGAACGCCGTACCACCGAAATTAGAAGCAAGCAGGCAAATTGCACTGACCTAAATTTATCCTCAACTGCATCTCTGGAAGGCACCCAGCTTGTTACAGACCTACAATTCCCTCAGGACAGATTGTCAAAAGGGATGCTGGGGCATCGTGAAGAGCTACACTGCACACAGGGAAGGCTGAGGTCGAGGGTGTACTACCAAAAGAAATTGCAAAATCATTCCCCTATTCAATCACAAGGATCTTGTCTGCAGCAAAAGCATGATCAGACACAAAATCCAATCTGCTGGGTATTTATTATTTGCTATCCTTACGGAGCAGCACAGGGAAATCAAAGTGCCACAATAGGGAGTGTGCAATGGTGTCTACACCAGCTTCTGGTTAAAATGTTTCTTCAGCACTAATACAAATAAGTGACCAGCTTGAAAGGGTGTCAGTTTAGAACCAGGCAATACATGAAAGTCATTCTTTCCAGCCAGCAGCAGCACTGATTTGGTGTCTCCTCAAACTTTTTAAGAGCTATTGCAATTTTAGAAGACACAGGGAATAACTTCTACCCAAATCAGACTTGAAAAAATTAAGATGTTCCCTCTACATTTTTTTTTCCTAAAGACAAATATCTTGCATAAAAGTAAAAAAATCTTCAATATTTTTATGAAGCTGAAAGGTCTAAAAGAGAACATGCTTGAAAGTAAGCCTATTTTGATTTTTCTCTAAAAATTTCCTAATTTTGCTGCAGAACTCCAACTTTCTGCACAGATCATTTCATCCATGCTTTTCCTTATTGTTGTCATTTTGTCATTCCATGGTATGGAGTGATAGTTCACAACTTACCATGACTGAAAGGTTAATTTTTAGAAAATACATCTCACTCACTGCAACATTACATCCTCTCCTGAAAACCAAAACATCCTCTGCCTTCACACAGCCTGAAGCTTTACATTACTGTCAGCAGACACTGACTCTATTTTGACATGTGGGTTTTCTCTTGATACAAAAGATGATGCTGAATTATCAGAAGAGAGTTTGGTTTGTGGGAAACAAGTTTACTCTGTTTTTCAAATTGCTGCCAAACTGCTAAGAGTGATTAATACTTTCTTTCCCTCTGTCAAGAGAGTGCATATTTTAAACTACCACATCATTGCTTTAAATCCTTGGCTCAGTTCCACAGAGATGCTTCCAGTGTCCCACTCTACAGCCTTGAACAGTTCTTTAAAAGATATTTGGTTCCTAAAACTGGAAGATGTATTGGCAGCAATATGAAGAATTACATATATTATTATTTCATGTATTATTATACATATATTATTATTATTTAAGAATTACTTAATATTAAGAATTGCATATTATTATTGCAGATAATATTTCTCCCCCAAAGCAAGAGATATCCTGCTCACTTTCAAGGCACAGGATTTTATTCCTATTAATCAGCACTTGTGGCAGTCCTGATTTTTTTGATATCTTCAGTGTAAAAATCAAAAAGAAGTCCTGGTTCTTGCAACTGGGCTCCATTTTTTCTGTGAATTCATCATCTGCAGATCTTCTGGATGATCTAAGCAGATTTGCCCATTTATGGTGGCAAAAGAACACTTTTCCATGATTTCAGGTTTCCCAGGAATGACTGAGGTGCCTGAACAGCAGCAGCCCTCAAGCTCTCGTGCTTGCTTTGACTGGTAAAAGGAAGGACTCCACAAATCTAGGATTTTTTGTTCAAAACCTGTTTTTGTTTCTTTCAGGCTTAAAAAAGAGAAGAGAAAGATTTGATTCACAGAATTCACAGCCGAGCATAAAATTCGACTCAGAAGTGCTTTTCCTCAAAAAGGAAATGATGAAACAATCCAAGTATTCACTACAAACCAGGCTCAGTTTCTTTCTCTCCTGTCAGATCATCTGTGTTTCCAAGAGCTGCTTCTGCAACTCGGCCTCTTTCTCCTCCAGGCTCTCCTGTCTCAAGCCTGGCATGGACCAGGGGAGCCACAATCCACAGAGACACACGGGGAACAGCAGGAGAGGAAGGGCTGAGCAGAAGCAGCTCCTGCCAGTGCACAGGCAGCAGAAACCCCGAGCATTTTTGTGCTTTTTGCATTGTGTGAAGTGTAACCTTCGGTTCATCATTGCCCAGAAAGCCCAAAAAACCCCCAGTGTGCAAAGCTGAATGTGAGCAGATCGTGTCTGACCGGAGTGGTCGTGAACAAAATCAGGCTCCAGGTGCCAGAGCTGCCCCAAAGGAGGAAGAGGATGAGTCCAGCAGCAGCAAAAGAGCTCTGGCTGCAGCATCACACACAGGAGAGCAAAGGCCAGACTGCTGGGAGCTCAAGTGTTGCAGCTTTGCAGTGAAGGGCAAAGATGTTTGAGAGGATTCAGCAGGGTGTCCTTGCCTGCCTTCCCTGGCATTTTAAATGTCCTCATTAGGTCAGCAGCAGGAAACTACAGGGACCAGGACAGGTACAGATCTGATCTAGGCACATCTTCCAGTGAAGTACAGTTTTTTCATTTTGTTAAACATTCTTGTTCAATAAAAAGAGTTGGTTTAGTGGTTCTGTATACCAGTGTAATGGAATCACAGAATGCTTTAGGTTGGAAGGGACCTTAAAGCCCATCCTGTTCCATCCCTGCCATGGGCAGGGACACCTTCCACCTTCCATCCCAGGTGGCTCCAAGCCCCAGTGTCCAATCTTGGATCTCCAGGGATCCAGGGGCAGCCACAGCTGCTCTGAGCACCCTGTGCCAGGGCCTCCCACCCTCACAGGAAAGAATTTCTTCCTAATATCTAATATAAGCCAGCCCTCCTACAGTGCCTTGATTTTTTTATTATTTTTAAAATATAAAGCTGGGAAAGTCTCCAAGGCTTTGGACTAAATAAAAATCTTACCTCGGCTCCCCTGCTTGGCAGGTTTTCACTTCTAATAGAACACAGATCAGAGAGGTGTTTTTTTGGCTCTCATACCTACAATAAGATTATTCTCCAGCATATGTTTCCATCAGTCATGAAAGCACTCTCTTCTTGTTACACAGCCTCATAAAGCTGGGAAGGTGCCTCAGGTAACAGAAGGGCATCTTTTGGTACAAACTTTCCTATCACAAACAATCCTTTTTGATACCATCCCTGTCAGCAGCTGAGGGTCAGGGAAGGAAGCTGATGAGACTTTTTTTTTTCTGAGCCAAACAGGCACAAAGGAACCTGCCCACCCCAAAACAAGTCCTACCCCACTCCTTTTCTGTCCCTTACTGGGACTGTTTCTCCCCACTGCCCTGCTCCTTCCATGGGGCACAGCTCAGTCCTCCAGGAGGTGTTTTCAGGAGACATTAACCTGCCCCACAGCACAGCTGGTCCTGGTGAAACCATCTTTGCTCCTGTCAGGCAGAAATGTGCCTGGTTTCCTCAGATCTCAGTAGTAATCCAGGAGGAGCCTGGACCTGCTCTGCCAGCATCAATCCTGCTCTTCCTGCAGACCCTCAGGGCTCTGCCCACCAATTCTTTATGGGGAAAGAGGCAAAACCAAAATTCCCTGCCCATGGCAGGGAAGTTGAAACTCAATGATCTTTAAGGTCCATTTCCAACCCAAACCTTTCTGTGATTTGGTGTTTCTACAGCTCAAAAAAACCCCAAAACCCCAACATGACTGTGAATACCAGCTATAAATAGAGTGTCAAGATCTGCTGTAAACTCCTAACAGAGCTGAACTAAAAATAGAAGCCTGACAGGATGAAGCAGTGCAGCTCTGGCGTTGAGAGGAACAGCAATGTCAAGAGGATGAATAAAAAGAGTAAGGCTTTGCTACAGTAATTACCTACCTACCCCAGAACAATGTGGAATAAATACAGAAACCTTATTGCCAAATAAGCACCTACTCCTACAAGCACCTTAAAAGAAATTAAAAAAAAAAAAAAAAAAACACCAAAAAAAAAAAAAAAAAAAACCACTCACAGGAAATTCAGCTGTTGAAAAGAAAATATTCTTTCTCAAAGATACAGTGGCATTTTTTCTGGTTTACCTTCAATTACATGCCACATTCATTTTCTAAAGGAGAGTTCTGACAGAATGGATCTCTCAGAGTGGTTGTGCATCTCCTGCACACTTATGCAAAAGGTCCAGCAGCACAAGGGCAATTATCTGCTCACATAAAGCTGTGAAACTCAGTGACAAATTGAAAGGCCAAACAAAGATGTAAAGAGCAGGAAGAAAACCCAAATCCTCGCCTCCTGTTCCTGCATCCCTCATATACACTCCACAACAGTCACAGAGGAGTAAATGCAGACAAATCTGGGCAAAACACTTACTGCTCAGTGCCATGAGACACTCTCTAGAACAAGCAGTGGCAAGAAAGCTGAATAATAGTATATTTATATACATACTGTATATATATCTGCATAATTATATGCAGATATGTAATTAATATTTTAAATAAAATTCATTCTAAACAGATATACATTTATAAATAATATATATGTATTCACATATATAATATATATGTGTATACATATATATATACACACACATATATATATATAGTACTGTGAAGTTTGTTTTACCTGCTCACATAAAAATCATGTTGTTTTGGAATTACAGCAATTACTTGGGGATTACCTAGGGATTAAGACATCCCAAAGAGGCATGGTTATTTGAAACTGAATTAAAAATATAACCTGAGCTAACCAAGTTAAATACTGGAAAAGAATAAGGAACTTTAACACAAGCAAATATGACAAGGTGAGTGTAAAGACCCAGATGTAGACTATGACTGCAGAAGTTTGCTACCCTTAAACTTCTATCTTATGCCATATATAATGACTTTGCCTTATATATATATGTAACTATATATATTATATTATTATTTTATATATTATATATATTTAAAGTATATATTTTGTATATATATATACACAAAATATATATACAGTATATATAAAATATATATATAGTATATATAATGACTTCGCCTTTTATATATATAAATATACATTATATTATCTATATATTTGTATAATATATATTTTTAATTTTAAAAAATATGTATATATAATTACTTTGCCTTATAGATAATGATTGTTGCCCCATTCAATGATTGATGTCTCACAGCATTTCCAATGTATTTTTTTTTTTTTCTTGAAGAACCAAAGCACATCAGGACATGGATTCCTTGGTCTGAAAGCTCAGAGTTCCATGGAGAAAAGTCAGGTACTTACGACCAGAGGGAGTTTCTTCCCTGGGTGATGACTCCAGTGAATTTTGTCAGCCTTCGAGCATCTACTTCAATCCACTGGTAGGGGTCATTTCTTCCTGCACACCAAGCACCATCATAAAAATCATTTTCGTTAACACCTGCCTGAAAAGAAGGCAAAGCTGACCATAAATCAGAGCTAAGAAACTGAAGGTTTTCCATGGGGGAAAGAAAGGAACACATCATTCATCCCCCTCACCTTAAGACCCTTGAGGCCCTCACCAAAATATTTCCTTACTCAAGGCAGGGCAGGAAATTCTGGGAAGTCCCTTTGAAAACTAAGAATGTTTACAGATGAATTTAAGTCAGAAAAGATAAACAGAGCTTCAGTCTGTTCTTGTGGCCTGATAGAGCCACAGATCCAGAGCCACATTCTTTATCCAGAACAAATTACCCACATGGTCTGCAGAGTTTGGAAAGTCCTAAAAAGCCAGCTGCAGCCCATGTAAATAATGGTCAGTGATTAGAAAAATCTTTTCCCTGGAAGCAGCAAAGCAGAGTGCAGGGCATAAGGAAACAGTAGCACTACTTCCCACCAGAACCAACATTATTAATTTTCATAGCAAGGGTGGCAAAGGTTAAAAATTCAGGAATATCTGGCTGCTCCCCAGCTTGAGCACCAACCTGTATCCCAATTTCTGCTGGGAAACCCACCACAAACAGCCTTCCCAGCATTTCAAACAAACAGCTGAAGGTATTTTGGGTAAGCTGTTTTCCAAATAAATCTGAACTAGAATTTAATGAAACATAGCATCTGAAGCCTTCAGAGATTTATTTTCCTTCCAAAGCCCAGGAAATGTTTGGCACCAAGCTGAATACTGCCATAAAGAGCACAGAAGCTTTGCCATGTGGTCCTCTGAGGACCTACTTGTATTTTTGTGGTATTTCATCTGTGGTTTATGTGGATTTATCACTGCCATCCATGTAATTCCAGGAATGGATATCATTAAATATTTCCCAAATGAGAGGTTTACAGACTTTTTCTACCCAAATGGGTGGCTCTAACTCAGAGAGGATGCAGTGGTTAATCCCTTTTCCCAGTGTGGCATCTGAAGGAAGTGCTACAAAACACAAGACACTGATTCAATTCCTAAAACTTCTCATTTTCTCATTTTCAGGTCTGAGATAAAGCAGCTTAAAAATTACCTGTTTTCCTACATCTACCAAAATTAAATTAAGCCCCCTACTTCTCCAGGAATGGATATCATTAAATATTTCCCAAATGAAAATGTAGAGGTTTACAGACTTTTTCTACCCAAATGGGTGGCTCTAACTCAGAGAGGATGCAGTGGTTAATCTCTTTTCCCAGTGTGGCATCTGAAGGAAGTGCTGCAAAACACAAGACACTGATTCAATTCCTAAAACTTCTCATTTTCAGGTCTGAGATAAAGCAGCTTAAAAATTACCTTTTTTCCTACATCTACCAAAATTAAATTAAGCCCCCTATTTCTATGTGTTAGTTCTGATATTTTAAGGAGAAGTTCGTATAAAAGTCAAAGAAAAAAAAAAACACAGAGAAAAAGCCTGTTAACAATGGGAGATAAATTCTTCAGGGAGAACAGAACAATGGGAAAACATGAGAATACAAACATGGTCACTGACCTGAGTTATAACCCTTGGCAAGAAAAGGTTTCAATGCATTTTAAAGTAAGATGGAATTTGAAGTAGCCTGAGGCTTTAAAACCTTGCCAGGAAATGTTAATATCTGCAGAGCACCTTGAACCAGCATCCTGCTAATCCCTTCACACTGGAAATTCCACCAGTTCCTGCAGAATAAGTGCCCCTATCTCCCAGTCCCTGGTGCTTTTTAAACTGAGGATATTTCCCTTGGTGTGATGCTCATCAGGGAATAAACCTCTCCTCCAGATTGGAATGAGAAGTGGAAAGTAGAGGAAAAAATATGGAAAAAGTGCTTATTAAAATAAAAAACCTTCCCACCTAAATTACATTCTTGAGTATCCATGGTTTCAACTGGGTTTAAATAAATTTCAGCTTAAGTTGATTATAAAATATGGGAAGTTTTAGTTATCCACAGCTTGAAATACTCTGGCCTTAAATAGGGGCAAAGATACCATAAAAAAATAAAATAAAAAGAAGAAGCAGAAGAGGAAAAAGAAGAGGAAGAAGATGAAAACCCATACTGCTACTTCTCCCTGCTCTCTAATTTTCTGATATCAGCTTATCTGAAGCTAAAAAAAAAAGCTTTTACTGGGTAAAAAGAAGCAGGTGTCTGTGTCTAATCAGCACAAAATACTATGTGAAAAACAGGAGTTTAATCAATGAGAAGTTCTTCTTAGAAATGTTTCTGAAGGAAAATAAAGAAATTTATGCTACAATTTCTCTTCTCAAGCTTCAAGTCTATTTTTTTTTTTTTCTGAAGGTGCTTTATTTCCCTATGGCCACTTCAGAATACTGTTTCTAGAAAATAAAAACTTATAGACTCAATTATTTAGTAATTAGATTTCCTATTAAATTTCTGTGGGAAAATTATCATTCCTAGGAGATGGGTACAGTTATCACCAAGTATTCTATCAAATAATATGGACCAAGATCTTTCCTCAGTAAGGTGTTTACTTGAATTTTAAAAATCCATATTGAATTACTGGAAAAAGCAGATTGAACTTATGCCATGGGTACTTAAATTATCTTCATAAGCAGGAGACTGAAGCAGCTAATGAAAATTGGAAGCCAGGGCTAAGTATTTTTCCCTTCACAGAATATTCAAGAATAACTCCAAGCCTAACCCAGTTTGTGTTTCACTTGCAGCCAAATGCAAAAATATTTCTCAATATACAATATCTTATGAAAAAAAAACAAACAAAACCCAAGCCTTTTGGACAGAGGAAAAGGGACTTTTTTCTGTCACTCATAAATCAGTTATTCCCAAGTGTCAAAGCTGAAGAATGTAATTCAGCTAAACTAAATGAGCTGCTTATTAGGTATCCAGAACATAATATGGAAGTTACAAATGCCTTTACAAATACTATGACTTTGCATTTTAATTCATGTTTCTCTTCCAAATTAGATATGTGCAAGGCAGAATAAAAACTTGCTCACAGTATCAGTGTTCTAAAAGCCTTCTTCTATAATGAGGAGAAAGATGATACTACCAAAATGTACTCAAATAAAGAAAGAAACTCCAGTCTTCTGCCACAAATCAGCTGGAGCAGCAGTAAAAATACATCAAATATCAAACCACCTCTGCTTAAATTCTTTTCCATTCCCAGCAGGATGATCAAAAAATCATTTTACCATAGGAAGTTTGGGAGGGGAAAAAAAAAAAAAAAACATTACTCATCACAGGTATTTATAGCAACCACTGCCAGTAGGGAAGAGCTAAAACACACAGGCTGCAAGTTAATCTTCAATAATTTTGTCTTTTCCTTGTGATTTGATAATGCAGCTTTTCAAAGGGAACAAAGATGTGGAAAGACAATCATGGAACCATGGAATGGGTTGGGTTGGAAGGGACATCAAATCCCACCCAGTGCCACCCCTGCCAGGGCAGGGACACCTTCCCCTGTCCCAGGCTGCTCCAAGCCCTGTCCAGCCTGGCCTTGGACACTCCAGGGATCCAGGGGCAGCCACAGCTGCTCTGGGAAATCCAACTCACCCCCTCCCTACCTTCACAGGAAACAATTCCTTCCCAATATCCCATCCAACCCTGCCCTCTGGCAGTGGGAGCCATTCCCTGTGTCTGTCCCTCCATCCCTTGTCCCCAGTCCCTCTCCAGCTCTCCTGGAGCCCCTTCAGGCACAGGGAGGTCTCCTTTAGACACAAATAATCCACCCCTGCCCCTGGCAGTGGGAGCCATTCCCTGTGTCTGTCCCTCCATCCCTTGTCCCCAGTCCCTCTCCAGCTCTCCTGGAGCCCCTTTAGGCACAGGGAGGTCTCCTTTGGACACAAATGCCTGTGTTTGCAGACATGGGATTGCTTTGGGTTTATTTGCTTTATTGTTACTTGGGTAATCTTCAGTATCTGGATTTCTCCAACCAGGAAAATTAGGAAGGGAAAGAAACATAGATTGATAAATTATCCACTCTTAATTATCATATAAGTGACAAATACTAATGAATTTTATCCCCTAAGGCAGAGAGCCTCAATTAATATTATTTTATGCCTTGATTTCTCTTGATTATGTTAAATTACTCCTGGTTGTACCACTATTGCAGTTGGATCTCCAAAATATGGGGCTCTACTAATGTGGCTCATGCCCTTGAGAAATCCCACCTTAATCCTCACATTCAGGCAGGACTGGGAGGAAAATCAGGGCCCACACAATTCAAGGGCACAAGAGAAGCAGATCCTGCAAAGTCTTATCCAATTCTAAGCCTGTCCTTCTCTGGAATAAAGCACACACCAACTGGTTCATTTCATGTGCTTCAGATAATCTAAACAGGAAAAATGAGCAACCAAAACAAACCCTGAAAAGCTTTGGAAAAACTTAATTATTCTGCAAATTCTCTGAGAACTGTGGCAGTGCCAGTTACCTGGGGAGAGCCCTGAGCTTCTCAGCTGACTTTGCATCAGATGATGAGGTTGGGCAGAGAGAGGATTTTGTATTATGCTGGGGAGAGCACCACAGTCCCACAAACATTGTGACAGCTCCATGGTGAAATCCAGATCACTGGACAGGGGCAGCAGCCCATAAAACTGCTTGTCACCATCCCCACAGCATAACATGCTCACAGAATTCCAGTGGCACAGCAGTGTCTCTGAGCTGGCCAAGTGTTTTCCTTCGTGTACAGCTCTGAACAGCAGGAAAACACAGCAGCTTCCACCCCAGTGCCTTCTGCCTTTCCCAGCACGCTGCAACCTCCTGTGCTGAGCAGCAAAGAGAAACCACCAGGGACCTCATTGCCCACCTGGCACATCAGCCACCTGCAGCACCTGTCCCTGCTTAAAGCAAATTCCCTCTAAATATGAGTGAAATTCAGAAATCTTCATGCACTGCAGCCCCAGTGACAGGGACCTGCGGATTCCAGGTATAGAAAAGTTTTAGTGCTATTCATTTTTAACTAAGCCCAAAGAAAACTGTTTTTAAAGAAAAATAAAGGCAAGCCTTTCTTTTTTTTTTTTTTTCTTTTTTTTACAGTAGTAGTAACCCTGTGTGGTGAGGGGTTTAGGGAATTGCTGTATCTATAGTTTCAGTAAGGGTAAAAAAAAAAATTGGTCTAATCCAAGCTTTGGGAAATTTCAGGAAGAGCTGAGTGGCATTTTTCTTCTGCTTTGCTTCCCAGTAAAAGACTGTGCCCTTGGCTTCTCTGGAGATTATATTTAGAGGAAACAAGAGCCATTGGAAACATTCTATTTTTATATATACACACACACACATATATATACATATATATATATATATATATAATATATTTACTTATCACCTCTCTATTTATTTTAACACACTACTGATGATGACAGGACTGGATGGACTCCTGGTCTAAACCAGTGTGGTCTTGTGTTTAAATAAATTGAACTTCAACAGCAGCATGAAATTAAGTAGCCAGAACCAACAGAGAACTCAGAAGTTTGCATCACAGTCCTTGGTTTTATGCCATTATATAAACAGGACTGTAATAAAATAACTAAGCATTCCTCTAGAACCCCCCTGAATATCATCTGCATTCCATTTCTGTGATCATAAGGGTTTTTTTTCCTAGCAGAAATGTCAAGTAAAGAAGCAAACTCCCTCAGTGGGCTCTCCAAAGACAATAAATATGAAGGCTGCAGGTGAGAGCTCACCTTGCACACAACCCCATGGACCTGGATTGGAAAGGAGGGGCCCATTCCCACTCTGTGCTGGCTGCCTGCCACTCCCCCTTTTCCAGCTGCCTGTTCCAAAGTGTAGCCTCAGCTTTCTGACCAACTTTAATACATCAAAACAAACACTAGAAAAAAAAAAATAGGAGGGGTATGCATTTCCCCAGAGACTAACTTAGAGAGGTGTTGGAGAAGAGGCACAGTGGTTTAAAAATTGGTTGAAAAATCAAAAATTGATTGGTTAAAATCAATCCCTCCTCCAGAGTGAACCATATGGAACCACTGCTGATTAGAGCTCATCCCTCCTAGTCCCAGCCTTAGCCCCCTAAGCACCAAACCCCTTCAGCTGGGGAGAAACACAAAGGAGGGGTCTAAAACGAAAGATAAATTAAAAAAACTTCAGAGATCTTTCACTGTTGGCTCGGTGCTGATATCCTGTTTATGACTTTAAGTGTTGAGCTTTATCATGCAAAGTAACAATTTTAGTCTGGACAGACTGTGATTCAGAGAACAGCCTTAAAAATAAAGTGGGAAACAGAAGCAGGAGAAATGGGACAATGGCATTTGGTCCTGCAAAGCACCTAAACACATTTTTAATCTGAAACAAAAGAAGATAAACAGGATTAGAGAGTTCTGAAGTGAAGCATTTTTTGGATGGTATAATCACTGCTTCTGAAAAAAAACTGCCTCAGGGAAAGGGTTTCACTTGAAACCACACTTTCAATTAACCACTGTCATTAACTACAGGCAGACAACAAAGGAAAAAAGCAGCTTGCTGTGAGAGCTTCCTTGCAGGCTGGTTGTGGAGGGAGCAGGGAAAGGAGCTGCCTCCACCTCTGCTTGCTCAGAGCCAGGATCTGCACTCCAAGTCTGGAGATTTTCCCAACTAGCCCACGAACCCAAAGGTTATCCATCAACCTTCCTCCCTTCCCCAACCCCAGTGTTTCCCCTTCATTTGAATTACATGAGCTGACAAAGCAGTCAGAACCAATAAGTATCCACTGGTTCTCTTTATTCAGCAGCACAACCTGGAGCCATTCTCCCACTTAGGAGAAAAAATTGATGTTACCTGAATATTGAGCCTTCCTCGGTGGGCCCCGAGGCCGTAGCGCTTTGCTGTGGAGGCATGGAGCTGGAAGTCAGTAATTTTTAATGTCTCCAGACCAAGTGGAGGGCAATCTACAAAACAAAAGATTGATTAAATTTTAATTAAACAGGAAAAAAAAAACGACCCCAACAAAACAACACAAAACAAACAAGTATTGAGAGTTTCTGGATTTCGGCAGTGCCAAGCTGGCTGGGTGCTCGCTGGGATAAAGGAGCAGAGCAGGGCTGAGGGCAATGAGGAATGGCAGCTCTCAGAAAATCAATGAGGCAGTGCAGATTTACACCGTTTGCAGGGGCTCAGATAGTTATTACTGCTTGCTCTGTGCTCCAGTTTTTCACAGATATGCGCAGTATTTCCTGTCGAGTGCTTTTCACGACTAAAACACACTTTTTATTTTTCTTTTTGGTGTTTTCTTTTTAATCTTTTGCTTGGATTTTTTTTTCCCTCCCTGTACTCATTCCAAGCTACTGTATGAAATTATGTTTCTAATTAAAATCTCTTCTGGAAACTTCACTCAGAGTTCCTCCCATTGCACAACAGCATCTGTTCCAGAAGTCTGGGAGCCCAGAGAGAGCTGAGCTCTGCAGAGGTGGTGCTTAAACATAAACAAAGCAATTTGGAACCAAGGACCATCTCCCTAAACCCCAAATTCTGCATATCCTTGAGGACAGAAAAGCAAATGCCATTACTTCAGCAAAGCAGTGCTTGGAACTCTGTCTTTGGGAGATAAGAGGTTGGGAAAAATCTGTTTTGTGATTATCAGACAAATGTTTGGCTTTTTAATCACTCACCAAAATGTCACGAGGTTATCAAAGTATAAAAGAATAATTTATGCTGGGAAAGCCCTTGAAAATCATCAATTCCAACCATTCCCTCAGCACTGCCATATCCACCACTACTGTCCCCAAGTGCCACATCCACACCTCTGTTAAATCCCTCCAGGGATGGGGACTCTGCCCTGGACAGTGGGAATGTACCTGGTTGTATTTAACTTTCAGGTTGTATCTAACTTTCAGGTTGTATTTAACTTTCAGGTGCAGTTTTTTTGCATTATTAGGCACAAACTGGCAATGTGTGAGATTTCCCACACTCCTCCTTAGTTCACAACAAACTAAAATCCCTCAGGAAAAATGTGACAGGCTGTCAATTCATGCTGCTGTTTCTTTGGGCATCCTTAGGAAGTTCTCACACAAATCCAGGGCCAAATGTCTCCTTCAGAAGTAGTAAAGACAAAAGGTAAAAATTAATATATTTTCTGAAGCACCAAGAGTGATCTTAGTGTTACATAAGAGCTGAAATATAGACAGCTCCTCATTTCAAAGAGCTTTCAATTCAATTATCCAAAACAGAGAAGAAACAGGATGTGTAATGAAAGGCAGAGGAAGGAATAGCTGGGAGGATTTTGGGTTGATTGTCTGATTGTTTTAATTTCATTTCCTTATAGAGTGTTGCATCTTTCATCATACTCCAAGTGGAAGAAGTCTCAGGCTCTGACAGATCTCTACTGGGAATAAACTACATTGTTTGGAACTGCCTTTTTTAACAAGTTTGGTCCTCAAGACAGGATTGGAAATCAATCTCATGGTGCAATCCTGTGAACGCTTAGGCACTTTGGGGTATATTCCTCTGTGAACAATCTCAAATTCTCCAGAAGTTACCCAGAGCTACCCGGGCCAGGTCTGAGCTGAAAATAAAGGCGAGTTGCAAAATAAAAGCAAGCTGGTTTTGCATGGTCCATTCTTAAAATATCATTTAATGTTGCCTATGGATATATCAGATTACCAGGCCTGTATTAGGAATTAGCTCAATTCAGCAGGAGCTGTCAGTAAAACCAAGATTGGGCTGTGTGGGCAGGCAGGGACTACAAGAGGCAGAACAGGTAACTCTGATGAAAACCCTGCAATGCTCCCAACACTCTCCTTTCTCAACCTGCTCAAGCATTACCATATTCCAGGTGAAATCATAAAGACCTTTACCATCAATTCAATACCATCCTGGAATTTATATTTACAGTTATCCATACAAATTAATAGGAGAACACCTGCTTTCTCTAGACTTTAAGCTGTGACTTCACTAACTAACCCAATCAATTGTTTTTTATGTTGGTAAGAAAAAAAACATGAATATTTTGCTTCAATACTTGACTGAAAATAAATGAAAATACTTTCTTCCACTGTTTTCTCCTCTTTCTCCGGTGGGCATCCCAAAGTGGGAGCAGAGCAGAAGGATTTGCATTCAAAGACCTTTAGATATTTATTTATTTTACATGTTGGGATTCATGCAGTTTTCCACAAGAGAAGAATTTAGATTTTGCTTTAAAATAAAATTATGTTTTCTATTTATAGCCATAATATTTGAATATTAACACTTTAGGAATCTAAATGTTTTCCACATGCATATGAATTCCAACATCAATAAAGGGATGAAAAGAGGAGCATGCAGACCAAAACAACAATTTGTAATGTACAGAGATGGTGGAGACAAATTTTTCAATAGAGCTTCTTCTGATTACCTCAGATTTACTCATTGTAATACAACAAAATCCACCTGAAG
The DNA here is from genome assembly GCF_017590135.1 of Pyrgilauda ruficollis. Lineage (NCBI taxonomy): Eukaryota > Metazoa > Chordata > Aves > Passeriformes > Passeridae > Pyrgilauda > Pyrgilauda ruficollis. The sequence goes on along the minus strand of NW_024513654.1, from coordinate 3,636,320 downwards.
TTGCCATATCACTACTGAAAAAAAAAAACTCTGAGTCATACTGAGAATTTAATTTTGGATAAATTATTTTGTTGGGATGTGTGTCCCCTGCTTCTTAAAGCTACTGCAGATAACCAGGACAGCCTACTCTTGAAAAACATACAGGAAAAGAAACTGATTTATGGAATTCATAAAAGTTTTACTTTTTAAAGTATTGCTTTAATACGTTTTATTTAACTTGAAGAAATATTTCATGAAACAATGAAAATTGCCACCCAATCAGTAGGGCTGTCTTAATGATTTTGTACTCTCTGTGCCAGTTTGAAAAAACCTTGGGGAAGCCACAGAAACTGGACAGCAGGAATGACCAGAGATTGTGTGAATCTATTGCATAATGGATTCAGCTGAAAATGACACAATTATTTGGTTGTTTCTTTAACCAGCTGAAAATTTAGTAATTATAAAACACAGAGAGCTCACCTGTGGCTTTGAGACCTTGAAATACATGTCCTGTGTACATAAGTACTCAATAAATAAATGCACCAACAGCATTTCTGGTCTAGAGGGACAAAAAGCAAACCTGCAGCTTGAAGGTGCAGAGAAGAGGCTGTTGTGGACATTTCTTCTCTCCTAGTCCATATTCAAGCATGATTTTGTGTGTGATTTGCAGCCATAGATAGATATTCACAGATAGATATTCTTTAGAAATGAGCATTAATAAGATGTCTGGATCAAATGAATTCATTCCAGTAAAAAGAGACAGGGCTTGGATTCAGAGTTAATAACATTTGTCTGTGGAAGTGTGTTCCTGTGAGCTTTCCTGCAGCAATGCTAAATGGCCACATCTCAGCGTCCAATATTATCAATTATTCTTCCCCCAGGAGTCCCAGCAGGGCACCAAGGCAGTTCTGGTACCTGGAAATCTGGGAATCCAGATTTCCAGGATTCCCAGATTGGGAATCCCTGGGGGAAATCCCTGTCCCTTAAAATCAGCAGGAGAAACACTCAGGAATCAGCTCAGTCTCCACCTCAGATCTTGAAATCTGAATTTACCTCTTATTCTAGGTCTGCCCACAGCAAGAACAATACCTGGAGGTGCAGCTGAGCTCCCTCCTCGAGGCAGCAGGGGCTCACTTTGCAATCTCAGTGTGGGGGATATTTGAAAGCACTTTCATCCCCGTGATGGCTTCGTCCTGTTGCTGCAGCATCTTCAGTTAAAGCTCTGGTCAAAGCCCCACCTTTTGCAGAGCCAGGAGGTTTCCTTCACTCCTGCAGGATAATTACAGCTGCTGTGCTGCAATCTCAGCTGTTCTGCAACACACAGCTGTGTGAGCAGGCAAGGAAAACACTTGTGCTCATCTCTGCTGCCTAAATTACTCATTTATTTTATTTCCTTCTGGTCTAAATAAAGAATGCCAGATAAGTCCAGACTGCCTTTCTGGCTCTTGTATCTAATAAAGATGCATTTAGGAAATCATTCTGTCCTCCTCTGTCAGAGGCAAAGCAGACAAACAATTCTTTTACTTAAAGAGAATTTTCCATCAAGTTTGGAATATGTTCAGCTTTTCAAATGGAAGGGCAGAGAGAAGCATCATGTTTCCTCTTCAGCCCATATCACAAAAGCCATGCCTGAAATCCTCTTCAATTCCTGCAAGTCTGTGCTGGTCTAACTCCTCAAGAGCAGAGATACTGGGATCTGGAAATGGAGAAATATCAGCTTTGTGCAGTTTGACAATCTCCTATCCCAGGGGAGACACAGGATTTAAATCTTCTTTAAACAAAGCACTTCAACATTCAACTAAAAGGCAAAACTGTGAATTTACCATCAGATACAGGTAAATTAAGCACACAAATAAGAGTATATTTTGTGGAAATTAAGACTATAATATTCATTATACCAGTCGTACTATTCTTAGGTCTTGATGGTCCTGCACAAAAGTTTCTTAATGAGGCAAATATCATAAATTTCACCCTAGCAGCTAAATTTAGATGTTTTCCTATGAAAAGTGTGGTTGATAATTCATCTTCCAACAGCAGAAACTTTTAATGGGAACTCTGGCAGTCTGATTTCTGTGGCTAAAGTTCTGCTTAGGTCACAGGCAGGCAAAGTACTTTAATACTGTAATGAATCTGCAAGGTGAAATAACAGTAAAAGCACATTTCTGACAGCCTTCACCTTGCTGAAAATATCTTTTGATTATGTTTCTGTGATGGACAGCCTTTGCAGGGGCTGAGTTCAACAGAGTAAACTTTTTCTAAATAATTTGCTATATACATATATATATATTACATAATTAATTTATATTTATTTATGAGGGCATGGGGGGGAGATGTGCAAATTTGGTCTCTAAATGTTGCTGTTTTGATGATGTGATCACGGAGGTGTGAAATTCCCACAGATGTTCATGACTCACACTCCACAGTTGCTCTGGCCCAGCTTTTCCCTGGAAAAATGTCCATGGATTTCAGTCTGAGTGCTTTTCTGACTCTGCTCATATCTGAATTGTTGCTAACAACAATAAAAAGTTTCCTTTCTGACCTGAATTCAGGCCACCAGCCACCCTACACCCCAGATCATCTGAAGCAGCATCTTGAGGCAGCTGAAAGCTCCTCAAACACCTTTTGCTTTTATTTACTTTTTCTGGAAAACCCATTCCCAGAGCACTGTGAGAGCAAAGCAGGAAAGTGCACTTACAACAAATCCCCTGCACAGAAGTTAAAGCACTGAATTACAGTTCCAGGCCAAAGATCAAATAAAGAATTAAGGAGATGCCAACATTTCCTATCCTAAGACCACATTAATTATTGGCTAATGTGGCAGTGAAGCTGTATATTTTTTCCAGGACAAGCACCAAATGCTGCATTGAGGTCTTCAACATCAGGGACTCCTCTCAGGAGGAAATATTTATCACAGCACTGCAACCTGCACTTGTGATTGCTCCTGAAGATTTGAACAGAAATAAAGAATAAATGAAGAATCCTCTGGGTTCTTTAGGTCAGGTCTGACATGAAACCAAATGAGATTCTGAAAATGCACTTTTTCATTTTCTCTCATTAACTTTTCACATTTTTGCTCTCTCACAAGCCCAGGTTGTGGCTGGCTCGAGATGCAATGAAGCATTTAGCAGGAAGAGCTTCTATTATTGCTGGCACAGCTGGAGGCAGGCGTTTCCAGAGTGCCTGGGAGTTTTGTGGCCAAGCCTTCAGACTCAAGAGGTTCATCGAAACTCCAGACATCACATTACTCCCTGAGCTGCCTCCTGCTGCCACCAGCCTGGCACAGGATGGATTTGTGATGTGGCACAAGGTACCCTCCAATTTGCACCCTTATCTGCAAAGATCTCCCCTCTCTCCACAGAGAAAGTATTTAATTTAATCACTCTGAAGAAAACATATTTTCTTTAGTGGCCAAAAGAATCCAGCCTGAAAAATATCATATCAGCTCTTAACTTTTTATTATGAGCTTTGACAAAGGTTGAATTCTGTGCTATTGATTTTAAAATGCCTCCTCTGATGTTTTTTTCTGAAGCACAGAGTGAAGAGTTTCTGTAATTCCAGCTAAAGCCACAAAATTGAGTACAGCCATCAAAAATGAGAACCATTCTTTTTTTTTCCAGAGCCAAACAAGCAGACTTAGCCAAAAAAATGGAGAACAAAACCGAGACAGACCACTTGCACAATGGCTGGGTACAGGACAAAAATTACCATTAAAAACACATCTTCATGCCAGAAATAGCTAAAAATACCAGGTCACTGAGGTGTACTGCAAGAGCAGAGATTCTACACTCAGAGCATTAATTGCAGCCATCAAAAATAAACATTAAAACTTGGAATACTATTAGCAAGTATAAAAGCAAGACAGAAATGACTCTGATCTTAAGATACAGCCCTGGCTCAATAAATGAGACATCTTAGAAGTGCTCAAGTTTAACCATATTAGCAATCCAATTTGAGTGCATTTTACCAAAAATAGGATAAATATATAAGAACTATGAGTACAAAACTGGCTTGTGGTGCAATGTTTCCCCTCTCCCTCCATGAGAGCTGTAGTAGGAATTTTATACAACAGTAAATATATCCAATATATCCATAGTTGGTATAGAACATTCACTGGGCAGAGTGACAGCATAGTCATGAAATTCCTTAAACATAAATAAACTGGAAAGTATCCATAACTCCTGGTCCTAGAAATACACATTTACTGAGCATTCCGGCTGTTTTTTGAGGATTCTGCAACACAGCCATGCTTTTGGGGGGAAAAAACCCCATGGATTTGAGGTGGCCCAAAGGAATTACACAAGTGGGAGCACACAGGAAAGGGGCTGTAAATGCTCCACCCTGAGAATCAGAACTGCTCACCTGGGGCTGAGACACACAAGAACAGCTTCAGAAATCCTCTGGAAACACCTAATTCTGCTGGAATAAATAATGGCACTACTCTAATATCACCCAGCTTTCACCTTCCCACCCTCCCCACACACATGGAGCAGGAAAAACCTGAGAAAGTGTAAAGTTCTCATTAGTAGCGACGAGCCATTAAATTTCATCCCCACTGCTACAGTCACCCCCACTCCCAAGTGCTAAATTTACACTTGAGAAGGACTGAAATCAGCAGCTTCCCAGTCAGTTCCACTTCATGTTATTCAAATTTTAATCCAGTTCAACTCCAGCACAGACAAAACTACATTTTTTTTACTTCTCAACAAGGCAGAAATGAGCTGAAAGTGACACTGAAACAGAGGCGTGAACTTCCTTCGATGGTGCAGCTCAAACAGGAGTAAATCATGGATGTGCATAGAATCACTTGGCTCCTCAGTTTTGGGTTTCCTAGGCTGTTTTCTACCCCTTGAGCTGTCTGACTTAGCTCCTGGTGCCAGCCAGGAAACTCCAGAGCCACACTGATGAAGTGGCACGAGCTGTGCCTTTAGGCAGCCGAGAGTTATCAGTCATTAGCTGAGGATTATCTTCCATATTTTTATTATTAAAGTTAAAAATACTCGAATTGCCAACAGAGTGCAAACTAGCAGCAGTCTATATCTGCAGTGAAACCAGGGTGAGGATCATCCTTCTGACCTGACCATCAGTCCTGCTGCCTTGGGAAAACCTCATCCTTTGGATGGATGAAATCCTTCCATGCTTTGGGTGTGAAACCTTCCCAACAACATGCTGCTGTGAAAGTTTGAACACACGGCTGCAAACGCAGCTCGGGAAAACCTCATCCTTTGGATGGATGAAATCCTTCCATGCTTTGGGTTTGAAATCTTCCCAACATGCTGCTGTACAAGTTTGAACACACAGCTGCAAACGCAGCTTCATGCACAAGCAACACCCCCAGAGATGGGCTGGGATTGCCAAGCCAAGCTTCACCCTTGGAATTGGCACTCCTTCTCCTGCAGCAGCCCTGGGAGCATCACGGGAGGCCCTGCTGCAGCCCCAGGGTCCCTCAGAGCTGTCTCCCTGCCCTGCCTCCCTGCCCAGCCCGCTGCCAGGCTGCACATCTGGGATAAATACTCGACCTATATAAGGAGCCTGTGACAGGAAATACCTCAAACCAATCCAGCTTGCTTTTAAAACCTTTTATAAAGTGTAAGGTCTGAGTTTTATGAAGACCTGGTGTGGCTGCTCTAGCAAGTTTAGACATTTATACACTTTTTTTTTTTCCTTCTAGCATCACATCTGTTGTTATTGTTTCATAGGAAATAATAAGACAAATTAATAAACCCAAACACTTCTCATAAGGCATGGAAGTTTTCATAGTGCCTGCAGCTGTTGCTCAGGCAGTGATTCCAGAGGAAAGTTGTGTGGCTACAATAAACCTGAACTCAAGCTTTGTACTCCTTCCCAACCCTTAAAAAGGAATCAGTGTGTAAGTTTTAGAGCAGAGAAAAAGAAAAGATAAGTTTGGTTGGGTTGTCTGCTTCTCATTTAATTACTGTTTTTTTATTTAACTGATTATTCATTTGATAGACTGCATGTTCTTTGAATCCTAAGAATTCTTTGAATTCTTGAGTATTTGATACACAGCTCTAAGACAGCACTAAAATGTCAGAAGTAACTTACACATTTGAATCCCAAACAGTGGAAAACAGCTTCAGTGGAGGGATAAAAAATTGGCCAGGTACACACAGAAAATAACCAGAGGTTCTTTGGATATATTCAGAAGTGCAGAAAAGCAAAAGATTTAGGAACTCATATAACAGAGCCTTCTTGTTTCCTTTAAATCCCACTATGTCCAAGCTGTTGCACCCTTGAGAAGCACCCTGAGAGCAGAGGAGTTAAGAGTTCAAAGTATCAAGATGCAACATTTCAAAAAATATCTAAATCTCTGAGATCTGAGAAAATCAAATCCAGGCCTGGGTTGAAGAGTGAGTACCCTATTTTATTAAAAAGAAAACCAAGAATATCAAAACAAACCAACAACCAAAACAACCATACACCAAACCAAGCCCCAGGAAAAAAAATATAAAAAAAAAAAAAGAGGAGTGGAATTGTAGGGGTGCATGAGAGGCTTCCCTAGGGAAGAGGAAATCTGTAATTGGCATTTGGGCTCACTCAGGGGACACAAACTCCAGGGCAGCACAGGAATCCCACTGGAGAACATGGGAAATCTAAGGACAGAGCCCAGCTTGCCAAGGGAATCAGTTCCTCCCCAAAGTAATTTTAGAGGAAGGCATGATTTGTAAGGAGCTCAGAAAGCTCCTGTGCAGCCAGGCCTTCCTTTCCCACATTTCAGCAGGTGTGATTCCCTGAGTTTTTGCTCATCTTCCCAAGGGTTTCAGCTCTCAGGTGACTTTTTAGCTTTCATGCGTCCATTGTGAAGATGACATTTGGACACACCAGAGTCTTTCTGTTCAATTTCCCCTTCTCTACCTGCCTTCAAACTAATAATGGAAAAGTCAGCTTATGGAAATAAATCGGTGAGTTTTAAAATGCCTCAAGCCCAAGCAAGCACCAGGAATCTGTGGATTTAAATGCTTGGTTATTACCTTTTAAATTCTGAACACTCAGCATTTTCTCAAGGCTATGAGTTTCCTGTCTGCAGGAAGAGAAATGCTAAAATTGAGCAAGACATTGCATTTGGGTATCTCTGGGAGGATTGCAGGGAAGGTTTGGAGCTTAAGCTGGGAAGCTGGTGTGAAGCTCCAGCTCCAAGCTACGGAGCAAAGGAGATAAAGAAGTTCAAGCAAGGTTCAGACAAATATCTCCAAGGGTGGGCACCTCTCCAGCCCAGATGTTCAGAGCTCCCTTCTCCCTAGTCCAGCTTCCTACAGTTCCCAAAATTCATTCTGTCCAAACATCCTTTCTGCTTTGTTTAACAATTCAGCTGTGGTCCAGCAAAGGCTCATAATCACAGGCTCCACATTTAGCACATTGGAGGCCTCACTGGCTCAAAGCAAAGTGTGTCAGGAGCTCCAAACGAACTGGAATATGAGTTATTAGTGAGTATAAAACTGACTGCATTCATCTCTGCCTGCTCCAGGCTGAAAGCCCAAAAATCAAAAAAAAGCCCAAAAACCCAAGCTGAAGGCAATGCATTTCCCAGCCTGTGGACCCAATGAGGAATGCTCAGGAGCGCATTCCGATAAAATCTAATTTTTATCAGTTGCCCAGTGAGGTTTGATATCCTTTCCCTGGAAAAAAGTGTCCACATTGTCACCAAGAGATTCATCTGCACTGCAAAACATCAAGGTGTTAATGTGAATAGTTCAGGTCATGATTTGGGACTTATTAACTCCAGTGCTGCCTTGGAGAGTCCAGCCTCCTTCCTGCCCACAGGAGCCAAAAGTATTTGTTAAGTACAGATATTCTGCACTTGAAAAGCCATGGAATAGGGGAAGCTTCAAGGCAAGCTTCCCTGAGCATAAAACTCCTCATCTTTCCACTTCCTAATTGGAAAGGAAAAAAATCTGATTCAGGATTAATGAGCAGAAATATGGAAAGAGTCGCAGAGGAAAAGTTCTGTGCTATTTTCTGTCCACTTTTTCAAAGCGTTCCGTGGCATTTTATCTGCACTAACTTCACACTAGCACTTTTTTACCATATTTTTAAAAGTTTCCCATTTTATTCCTCTTGCAAGACAGCAGGGGGTCTCCATGACTGATTGCCATTTTACTTGCATTCAAGCACCAAAAAAGCCAAGTACATACTTGGAGTATGGAACAAATCAGATGTGTCTGCAGGATTTTGGATTCCACATGCTACCAGCCTCAGACCCCTCAGCCCTCATTCCTGCAAGCTTGGAATTGATCCATTTTCCTCTCTGGGGCTCATCCTTTCATCCATCCCTTGGCTTCTGCAGTACCTGGACTCCCTCTGTCAGCATTTTCAAAGGTCTTTGGAAGAACGCTCAGAGATCACTCACATTTCTGATTCTGTGTATGATTCCCCAATCCTTTGTTCCACTACCAGATGGAATCGAGGTTTTTTGGGGTCCCTTTTTGTCATTTCCATGTATCTAATGAAAGGCAAAGGAACTGGTCTAGATCTGAGCCACTCATCTGGGGAGCCTGCAGGAGTTCTGGACTGCAGACATCTGCTGGGATCCAGAATTATCCAGAGGAGGCTGAGGAACAAAATAACCCCTAATAAATACTATATTTATATAACATAATATATATATTATATTATATCTCCTAATAAAATATGAGAGCTGTCAGACACCTTTTTCTTTGTT
>NW_024513654.1:2088200-2320121 GCF_017590135.1 Pyrgilauda ruficollis | reverse complement strand
TGGAATATATAGAGGAGGAAGACAGAACTTGGAGGGGAAGATACGAGAGGCATGGCATGGATACTGAAAAAAAAAAAAAAAAAAAAAAAACGAAAAAAAGTTGGAAGTTAAATAGGTCGTGTGTATTTTACCTGAGTGCTAGACAGAAAATGCCCTGAGAGGCATGAGAATTGGTCCGGGTTGGGAAGCGTCGGGTCCGTGTTTCATTCGGAGGTTCCCAGGAGTTTTGCTGTTCAGTAAATACTTTTTGGGCAGGAAAGTCTCCTAGACCAGGTGCCAGCAGGTCCCACTATCACAGCACTGCCTTCACCATGGATGTCGATGAGGGTTATTGATTTTGGGGGTTACCTAAGCGACCCCTGATTTGACATGGCAGATGAGAGCGACTGGACCAGCCTAAAGTGTTCCAGCACGACCCCCGCGCCACAGCAGGCAGAGCCAGCCGAGCTGGGCGCTGGATGAGCCCGGGCATCCACGGACACGATGCAGCAGAAGCACTGGCTCGAGTCCTGGGTGTATGTTGGAGTTAATTAGCTGGAGCAGCCCGTTGCAGCACGGTGCTGCCGCAGCGGCCGGGGCACCGCGGGGCTGCCGGCCCGGGCTGGGGCTGGGGCCGGCCAGGAGACCCGTGTGGCTCCGGAGAGCTCCGTGTCACCCAGGGCTCCGCGGGGAGAGCCCGGCCGGTTAAATCGCGGTGTGGCTGTGCAGGACCGGATCAGAGCAGTGTTCAGCAAACCAGGCAGTCAGCAGAGGGCAGCTCCGCTGCTCTCCCTGCCTGCTACCTGTGCAGGTACTGCCGCTGCCCTCTTCCCTCTGCTCCTTATCCCTGCTGCTGATCCCTGAACGAGGGTGCCGGGGGTGTGCCCTCCACATCACCCGCTGCTCTGCCCTGGGCTAGGGGCTGTGACACCGCTTTGATCACATTCAGCATTTCTCATGTTATTTTATCAGATACATTTTTTTTTCCAAAGAACTTCAATATCGACCTGCTTATTGATGCAACAGCAACCACCATGCTGTTGGTTTTTTTCTTTCTATTCTTCTTTCCAGTAGTGCTGACTTGCTGTATTCCAGGTCCTCTGTGGATTTCTCTCTACGAAAATAAATGTGGTTTTTGGCTGCAGCCTGGATACAGACGTGGGTAAAATTACATGGTAGGGTGAGCACGTCTGAAATAACACAGGCTACTTCCTCAGAGCCAACAGATCAGTGGTAGGAGATGCTGTTGCTTTTTCACAAGCTGAAAATGTGAGTTTATCCAGCCCATGATTACTGGAAGGAAATACTATAACTTGATATCCTGAGTGACTTGAAAGGAGAATCTGTCTGACAGAAGCAGCAGTTAAACATCATTCTTGTCTTCTCCATAATGATATTTAGAAGCTGTTGTCTCAAGGCTGATTAGTCTTGCACAGCATTATGCATATGCCCCACTTATAAACCGTACAGCATCTTGTGGAGATTTTTAGGGAATTAAAAAGTACTTTCTGATGTGGACCAGATTCATGTGTAACTGCTGACACCATTGGTGTATACAGGGATTTTTTAAATCAGGGTTTGTGAAAAATGAAGTGTTTTGTGATTATCATGCTTCATGTTACTGTAACAGCACATAGAAGTAAATACACTGAGAAATTGGAAATGCTTCATCACCCCATTTGTCAATATTTTAGCTTTTAAGAATGCTGACCATGACTGTTGCATAATGAAATCTGGCGTAGAAGATATGCTTGAGAGGGGAGAGAGGGATTGGGCTTCAACCTGAGAGGGTGCAAAGAGAAAAGAGACAATTAATTGTAGTTGTTTTAGGTTATAAATTTATTTCTCTCTCATGGAGTGTCCTACCTTCCCAGATTGGCCTTTTCTCCCTGTGTCTGTCAGGAAGGAGTGAGCACTGCTTGGGGCTGCAGTGACATGTGCAGGTGGAAGTCCTGCCTTGGAATTCTGGGGGCAGTGAGAAAAGCAGGAGTTGGAGAGCAGTGAGATGGATTTTTGGTGGCATTTTCTGTGGACAAGTACAGTGAGGGGCCCTTCTCCCTCACTGCTAATTGCATCATAAATTCAGGGAGGCATATGTGTGTGTATTCAGAAATTTTCATCACACGCAGCCTGGTGTTACAGACTTCAGGTTTTACGTGACTTTTTTTCTTACATTCAGTTTCTGAGGACACATCTGGGTGACTGTGCGAGGGTCAGCCTGGCATGTCCTCCCCACACTCAGGTTTTGGCTCAAGGACTGCCCCAGGAAATGCTGTGCCTGTGGGGATTTTTTTGCAGAGCAGCTGCTTTGTAGGTTTATGCTCCTCTAGAACACGCAGGTCCAACAGTGGAACACTAAAATGTCATTTTCTGGAACAGTCTGTGAAGTTCTTGTGGAGGAAAGCTTGGATGCAGCTCAGGCTTGAGTGACCTGCCAGGTGTTTGGTGACCACCAGTGTGGGGAAGGAGGATGACAAACCAGCACCAGTGGGATTTTCATATCTATGTTAAGTAAATTATATTAGGAGGCATAATTTAAGTCCCAACACGACATGCCTGAGCTGGTTCCCAGGGATATGAATTCCAGAGACCCAGGCTGATTTATGGCAGAACTTCCCACCTGTGTTGGAGATGAAAGAAGGGTGAAGTTCACTTGATTTGAAGGAGAGCTGTGGACAAAGTTGTGCCTTTTCTCTCTGTGGTCACTTGGGGCCAATGCTGCCATTCAGTCTTTGCTAAAACGAAGTATTTCTACAATGCTGAACCTTCATTCCCATTAATTAGGTGGTTATTTACATGCCTTTAGGTAACTGCCTGGCTTTCTGGGCTAAATTGGTAATTAATTTATTTCCCCCAGTCTGCTATTGGAACAGAACTGGAAGGATGTTAAATATGCTCCTCTCCAGCTGAGGTGAAGGCAGACTTGGCTGGAATTTCAAACAGGTCCTCATGCAGTCCACTCCTTGGAGGTGCTCCTTGCTTTGGGGAGGATATTTTCTGCTTGGCTGTGATGCAGAGGAAAAAGGTCTCTTGGAGTCATGTTTGGCAGAAATTTAGGAGATTTGCTGTAGTGTCTTGCTCCATAATAAGTCTTTTCCATGAGCTTGGAAAATTCATTTGAGCCTATGCTGATGTCAGTTCTTTATACGTAAAGTGCTAATTCCACATCTCTTTACTTAAAGGAACATTTTGAAGATAAAGTGGATTTAAGAATATGTGTCTAATACCCATAATACCTGTGCACAGCTGAAATATTAAACAGCTGATTGAGAGAACTGCTCTTTGTGGGTTTTCTGCTCGGAGAAGAAAAATGCTGAGTAACCTCATTAGCTCTGATGGTTATTTCTGTGCTTCGTTGGGATAAGAATGAGCAGGATTTAGTTCTCTCTCTCAATTTCCCAATGTACAGATCATTGGAAGAAAAATATAACAGCAGATCTCACCAGCTAAAGCTGAAATTTTGGGTTCCAGTTGAATGCTGTCTCATCAGCAGCCCAAATTGCTGGAGATGTTTATCAAGAAAATCTGATTTTTCTTGGAATAGGAGTGGAACTTTTGTCATATTTTCACTGTGTTTATAGTTCAGAAGAGTTTCTTTTCAGCACACAGATGTTTTTGGGGAGGGACCTAAAGTGGTGATTGGAAAGCCTTGGTTGTTCTTCCAAGGGTGGGGATTCTGATCTGCTCTCCCGTGGTGTGGAATCACTTCCCTGATAAAGATGTTCTCAGTAGATGCCAGATTCTGGTTCCATTTTCATGCAGCCTGTACAGTTAGGAAATAAATGAGGGTCTGGGAGAGCGTGATGTATGAGCCCCTAAATGGCTGCATTTTGTTCATATTTGAAAGGCAGTTCAGGCTGTCGTCATTACTGATGACTTGTGCTTTTAGAGCCCTTCTTTTTGCGTTTCAGAAATCCTTTGTGCCCATCTGAATAACAAATCACCCTGTTTGATTTGCTCACTGAGAGCAAATGGGAAATTACATCCTTGTTAAGATGTCTTGAGGAACTGGAAGTGTAGGGGAATGTTTTTAAAGGAACATTCTGCCAACTTTGTTAATATTTTGCTTTATCTCATTTATTTTATGACCTTACCAAATTCCAGGGTTTTCTCTCTGACTGCTTTATAGCAAAGGGAAAAAATCCTGCCCTGCTTAAAAATAAAACCCAACAAATCTGGTCGTACTTTTGATTGCCTTTAGACAAATGGTTTCAGATTTAAGCACCTAATGAAATGTGGGATGAGCATGAATTCCATCTTCAAACTCAAGTTATGGGAAGAAAAAAGGCAAATTCAACAAATAATGGGGATGCTTGCATCTGATTCCTATTTGCTCTTTGGAGGAATAATATATTATTTATACAACATTGATTTCATTAGATGGAGGATTTAATGCAACTTTTCTGTCAAAGTGGAGAACATTCGATGCTATAAAGTAATGTAAACTCCCAAAGCCTCAGGAAGGTTTTCTCATTTGAAATATTGAACTATTTAAAATTTGAACATAGCATAAAAATACAGACTTTTATGTGCTTTTGCATGTTGCCTTCAAGTTAGAAGCCCAGGGAGCAGCCTGGTGCTAAAATGTAACAGAAAAATGCTTAACAGAAAAAACCAAGCTGAAATTAAATGTGTTAAACAAGTCAAAAATTAAAATCCTACAAAATTATGGAAGAGGGAAATAATGAGCAGTGCAAATAGAATTAAACTCACAATTTCTATTGGTGCTCTAAACCAAAATTAAGTATTTTGGCCATAATGTTCAGAAATGAACTCTTTAGTGTAGTTTCTAAAATCCCCAAGCAGTTGCCAAAATAAAATTGCTCTTAATAACTTTGATACATGACAGGGAAATATGATGGCAGTGAATAAAAAAGGGATATAAAGAGGCAGTTTGGAGCATCATGGGCACCTAAAATTTAGCCATATGCTCACAATTAAGAGCTTCTCCTCCCTTACTTATTTTTTCTAAATAAAATGACCTAGAAACTTGCCTTGTGCAAACAAGAATAAGCTAAATTCCTGATTGACTGTGCAAAGACCCAATTCTTTTATGTATAAAAATGTCTGTGACTGAGTTTTACCTTAAGAAAGGAACAGAAGTTACTTTGAAAAGTCTGGAAATCCTAAAAGCCCGAGATACTTCACAAAGTTGTGTTCTGAAAAATATGGGAAGCCTGATAATGACATTAAATGAGTTTACAATTGACAGCAGAGGCCACGTGAATTCCTTCTTAATCCTTGGTCTGTGGCTCTTCAAAACACAGTGCAGGAGAAATGGCTCTGTCCTTTGTGGCTTGGGAACACTGAATTAAAAACCATTCAAAGCAGCACCACATTTTGATTTTCTTCAATTTTTAAACAAGTTCAGGACTTTAAATATTAATACTTGTCAGTGGTTGAGGAGCATAATTAGCAGCTGCTTTATATCCAAAGGGTGTCCATCAGTATTTTTGAAAAGACCCATAACTGGAAGAGCTGTTGGGGAGGAAAAGGATGAAATCTCTGAAAACCCAGAAATATAGTTACAATTTGATAGTAATGTGACACTTCCTCAATTTACTTCTGGGAATTCAGTGCCCTAATAATTTTAGTGTGTCCACATCCTTCCCTTCTCGGCAGCCTTCTGCCCAAGCCTGGGTGGGGAAGTTGGTTGGATGGGAGGTGGAGTGGCTGCTCCTTGTCTCCAAACCTTCCTTCTCCTGACTTGGTGCATTCCCTTGTGGAGCTGCCTTTGCTGCCTGTCCCCATGGCACAACTCCCATCACTCCCTGGGAGGGAAAAAGAAATGCCAGGATTAAAAGTCTCCTCTCATATTGGTTTGAAATTCATCTCCTGTTGGCTTCAGCTGCTGCCTCCTGGTTCTAACGCAGTGAAACTCGTGAGCAGCAGCTGTGCACTCCTTTCTTCCCCACTGCTGTGGGTTTGGAAACCTCAGGAAAATGTGAATCCATCCACGCTGTGACCCCTTCTCAGGAGGGAACTTCTCCATCCCTTGTCAGAGTGGTTTGGGTTGAAGGGACATTAAGGCTCATCCCCTTCCACCCCCTGCCATTATCCCAGGGTGCTCCAGCCTGGCCTTGGGCACTTCCAGGGACCCAGGGGCAGCCACAGCTGCTCTAGGCACCCTGTGCCAGGGCCTGCCCACCCTCACAGGGAGGTATTCCTTCCCAAAATCCCATTTAACTCTGCCCTTTGGCAGTGAGAAGATAAAAGTATCTCTCCATCTATCTTCCAAGCCCTATTTAAATATTGAAGGCCACAAGAAGTTCTCCTTGGAGCCTTCTCTTGCCCAGGCTGTCACTTTGGTGGCCTTTCTCATTCCTCCTGCCATCCATGATGTCCCCCTCAAGCTGTGGAGACTCCATTTATTTATGGAATTGTTTTACTTCTCTGTGAGGTGATGGAAATCAAAGCTTTCATTAAGCCTGGAAGGAAACATCACCAGGGCTTTCTTTGAGCTCAGCTTGTCCTCAGGACGATGAGCTGGAATGATGAGCTAACAGGCTTTGTTTGGAAGCATAATTTTGTTATTGACATCAATTACCAGGTGACAGATAAGATCTGCAGCAACTGATTATCTAATGAGGGACTTGATGTCTTGTGGAAGAGCTCCAGGGACCGAAGGTGGTGACAAAAGGACAGGTGGTGGCTTCATGGAAGCTGACACACCATGTCACAAATGTCTTTGGTGGCTGGGACAAGGGACACCGAGTCTTGGGGGGAAGAAAGGACAAAGCCCTCATCTGCTCATTGTAGAACCCCAGCATGGTTTTGGTTGGAAGGATCTTCAAGAGCTTTGAGTCCCACCCCTGCCATGATCCCAGGTAGCTCCAAAGCTCATCCAACCTGGCCTTGATACTCCATAGGAGCTCATTTAACAGGCACTTCATGATGTGGGGTTTTTAATAAAATTTTAGTTTAACAGACTTGAACTTTAAAGTATTTTTTTTTTTTGTTTGGCCTTTTTTTTTTAATGTTTTTTTCTTATTTTCCAGGTGTTAGCAAAAGTTACAAGGATAAGATTCCTGCCTAGGAGAAAAACCCAGTAACTGGAAAAAGCAGAATGCTTGTACATGTTAATTTTTCCATTTATTAAGGAAAGAAAGTTTTAATAATTCACAGGGATGCAATGAGTATTTGCCTTTTATATATTCATATTTATCACTTGGCTTGAATTGTAAACATATTAATTCCTCCCTAGCAGTTAATGACTTTGGGTAATGTTTGTGCTCTCTTTATGCAGAAATTGTCTATATACCTCACATTTACTTATAGGGACAACCTAATCAGAGCTATTTCCCTGGTTCTGAAAAACATTTTGTCTTGCTCTAAGTAGCTTTTCTGAGGTATTTTTAAAGCATTTTAAAAATAATGCTTAAGTTTACCTCCCCAACAGATGATGAGTATTTTTCAGCCATATCAAGAGAAGTTACAAATCTTATTTTTGCCAAATGTCAAGAGTAGGATGAGTGTTGTAGGCTCTGCCATAACTCAGGGTTGGTTGATTTTCTGCTGGGGTTTCAAATGTTACGCCCCAAAAAAAAAATACTTGGGATTGTTTTAAATGCATGGAAATTATGCCAGGAAAAGTAATTCCCAAATAATGATACTGTTGCATTACAGTAGAATAAAACATTTCACTCATGTTTTGAGACTTAAAGATGCACTCTGATAATAATTGGGATGTTTTGGTATTTTTCTTTTCCCTTTTTTTGTATTTTTGATATATCTATGTGGTATTGTAATGTATAGAAATACAGAAATATTTAAATTCTATGATATTTTAATCACAGAACCATACAATGGTTTGGGCTGGGAAGGGCCTTAAAAAAATTTCAGTTCCACTCCCTGCCATTTCATCGAGGTTTTGCAGTAGCCTGTGCATTGATTTTAGGTTTTTTTTTTTTTTTTTTTATTCTTTCTTAATACTTATTTTATATTTGAATCCATGTGAAAGCTGCTTTGCCTTTTGCTGGTTTGATTTTACTTCCCCTTGGGATAGATCCCTGGATCTCCAGGGCTGGGATTGGAAATCCTGGGTGAGTCTGGCCATGAACCTGAACATCAGAACCTGGAAAAGAGATTCTGCTTGGTCCTGTTGTTACTGCCCAGATGGGAGGAAAAATGTGGAAAAAAGGGATGTGAATCATGGGATATCCACGTGTTGTCTTGGAATGGTGTAGGAACGCCAAGCTGAGCTCTTGGAGCAAACCAGCCCCTTCCCAAGAACATTCCCTGTCCTGCCCCTGCAGCCTAGGAGCTGAATTTCACTTTGGCATGTTTTAAACCACTGATTTTAATCTTGGTTTGGATTTAATTGCTTTTTCCAAGGAGAGATGAGTTTTCATTTAGGTGTGGATGTGTAATTAAAAAACATCTCTCAACTTAAGTTGCTTTTGTTGCCTGCATGCTGGGGCTGTAGGTAGGGGAAAGCAATTCGAGAGCTGAATATCCATCTCTAATCCTGTTGTTAATGTGGGAGTGTTCTTGTTAGAACGTGATAAATGACTCCTTATTTGGGAGGGATTTACTTCTTTCCCCTCTGATTTCTTCCAGAACAAAGTTGGGGAGGAAAATAAAATTCAATTATAGGTCAGAATTTATTTCAGTGGTGGAAAACCAGCCCTTCAAAATGTTTTGTTGTTGCTGGAATGCATGGAGTGTGCTCGCTGTCATGATGAAAATTGTCAAAACATGTTTTGCACCTTTGATTTAGTGAGAAAATAAATAAGTTATTCTCCTAAAATATTCTAAGTGGGTTTGGGTTGACTTGCAAGCACAGAGAAACCTGAATTAGCTTCATCTGGAAGCAGCGGAGCTTCCTGAGCAAATGTTCCATTCTTTCCTTCAGGAGGAGATCCCTGGCAGTGTCCAAGGCCAGGTTAGACAGGGCTTGGAGCAACCTGGGATAGTGGAAAGTGTCCCCGCCCATGGCAGGGGTGGGATGGGATGAGCCTTGAGGTCCCTTCTGATGCCTTGTGCAGGCTGCCCTAGAACAGAGGCTGGTCAGAGCTTGTCTTTTCCATGGAATGGAGAAGGGAATGAGAATGTTTAACATGTTCAGTTTGTTTCTTAACTTACAAATACGTTATTGATTCAAAATCAATATAAAAGCAAAAATCTTGTGTGTGACAGAAAATTCCCAGGTCCACACCAGTTCGTTCACCTCAGGCAGTTTGTCCTTTACATCATTGATGGTCTCCTTTTGTCCTGTTGGGGTTGGATTTCTGCTGAGTTCAGGCAGGATCAGGATAAAGAGCCCTTTATCAGCAGCATCCTGTTGGAGCTTATTCTGCTGAACGTTTTGGTCATCGTCCCAAATGATAATAAAAGAGGGGTTTAATTAATTCACTTTTCCACAATAGAAAAGTTCATCTCCTTTTGCTTAGAT
The DNA here is from genome assembly GCF_017590135.1 of Pyrgilauda ruficollis. Classification (NCBI taxonomy): domain Eukaryota; kingdom Metazoa; phylum Chordata; class Aves; order Passeriformes; family Passeridae; genus Pyrgilauda; species Pyrgilauda ruficollis. The sequence goes on along the minus strand of NW_024513654.1, from coordinate 2,310,748 downwards.
TGCAGCTTAGAGATTGATTTCATGTTCTTTTCATGAGGCACCTTTGAAGCTCTTCTGGACACTGCACTTTGTTTAGCACTGGCTTGTCTGAGAGAATCCCCCAAAGTCTTCGGAGTTGCTGTGAGTTTAATAAGAAACAAAATTCAAATTTAATAATGTTAGGGAAGAATTGGGTCATTCTTGGAGACTCAGCCCACATGTTCTTGTGTTCAGGTTCTGCAGATGAGGCCTTTACTGCTCCCTTTAATTAAATGCAAAGTATTAAACAGGTCTGTGTTCCTTGAGAGGGTGTAAAATGCAGATATGGCTGCTTCTCCAAACACCTGCAGACAGCTCCTGGAAAATATAGGAACCTAAGCTTATGAATCTCTGTTGGAAAAGGAAAATGCTGTGGAAGTTTTCCTCTGCTCCTTGCAAACCTTAGACAAGTTTTATAAAATTGAACAACCTGCAGAAGTTAAAGTAAAATTGTACAAGAGACAACTTGTGCACGTGGGACAAGGATAAAACTCCTGCTCTGGAGCCAGGCTGGGAGAATTGGGATTGTTAAGTGGGAGAGGAGAAGGCTCCAGGGTGACCTCAGAGCCACTTCCAGGGCCTAAAGGGGCTCCAGGAGAGCTGGGGAGGGACTGGGGACAAGGCATGGAGGGACAGGACACAGGGAATGGCTCCCACAGGGCGGGCAGGGATGGATGGGAGATTGGGAATTGGGAATTCCTAGCTGTGAAGGCATGCAGGGGCTGGGACAGAATTCCCAGAGCAGCTGTGGCTGCCCCTGGATCCCTGGCAGTGTCCCAGGCCAGGCTGGACAGGGTTGGAGCAGCCTGGGACAGTGAATGTGTCCCTGCCCGTGGCTGGGGTGGAAGGAGTGATTTGGGAGCCAAATTCCAAGGGAAGAACCAGGTAAGGTGAGGACATTCCTGTAGGCAGAGAAGAGCAATTTCACTCCTGTGAAATCCCCTGTTGGCTGCTTTTGGGTATTAATGTTTTCAGCTCCTCTTATCTGTTAATACTGGAACAGAAATTCTCACTTGAAATGTGACCTGTCTGGAAACTGTATTTCTCTTATTTACCATATTGATATATGCATTTGTGTAAATAGCATTAATTTGCTGCTGTAACATAAAATATCACAGAAAACTTAGCTGAAGTCAGAGAAGTCAGAACAAAGGACCAGCCTTTTATCAGTCTTTGTGGATTTCATGTCTTTTCCTGCTCTTTGGGGAGGAGGGGAATGAGAACACTGCCTGTGCTGGGGATTTCATTTTGATATCATGCAAATGTGGAGAGAGCCCTGCCTTTATTTTCCCCACTGATGAGAGCCTGGCAGTAATTCCTGTCTGCAAGGACTGGGTCACCTTCTGCAGCTCCGAGAGCTGAGAACAGCACCACATCAGAGCCTGCATCCCATAAACCTTCCCATATCCTCTGTGTTCTGTCCCAAAACCTGGGGAAGGGAACAGCCCCTGGGGTATGGTGTGATGGTTGATGGGCTGAGTGAGCCAAAGGTAGGAATTAATTACAAAATGCAAAAGCTGCCCCAAAGAGACCTCCTCCTGCAAGGAGCTTTTTAATCCAGGGATCTCTGAACTGCGTGGTTTGATCAATTAAATTTGGATTGCACACATTTCTTATCTCTCAAGCTCGCTGAGCCCCTCAATAAAGCAGTTGCTAAATAATTTACATTAAAACAGGCGGATGAGAAGCACCAAAAGTGGGATCATTTGTCTTCAAAATGGCTGTTGCTTTTAGGAGTGTATTCATCTGGCAGCATCACCTGTCTGGTGTGAAGATTATCATTTAAAAGATCATTTCTCTCCCTCTTGTTCCCATAATTTGTCATGGTGATACCTCAGTGCTGCAGAGACAATATCCCAAATACCTGTGGGCTATCCCAGTGACCGGGACTGCCACTTGTCTCCAGTTATCATTTCCTTTTCAGGTTTGTCTTTTTCTTTAATTCTTTTTCCTGGGCTGCATCAAAGTTTTTTTACATAGCTTCCAACATTAATTGTGTTTGATGAATATAATCTGATTTCTCATTGTCATAGGTTTGGTTTTATTGTTCCTCCTCAGTGACTTTTTGAAGGAAATATCTACAAGGGCATGGAGTGACAGAAAAACAGGGCATGGCTTTAAATGAAGGAGGGGAGATTTAGATTGGATATTAGGGAAAAATTCTTCCCTGTGAGGGTGGTGAGGCCCTGGCACCAGAGTTATATTCCCCTATTTAGTGCTGAATTTTTGCAAAATTACTTAAAAATTCTTTATGGCTTTTCCTTTTTATTTTTTAGTGTTTGAGTACTAGCTATTCCCATAAATTCAGTTGTTTTCTGTATTTTATGACTGCATTTATAATTTTATTATCGACATTAATAGATGTGTAAACCAAGATACCTGAAACAGATTTATTAAGGGCAGTTCTGTAGATTTTCAGTGAAATAATGTTTAGTGTAGCAGAGGGAGGAAAAAAAAAAACCATGAGGAAAGGCAAATGCATTTAGAAAACCAGAAATAAATGTACTGACCTTGAGAACTCCTGAGCACTGTGGGTTCCATTGAGGGGCACTGTTCAAAACTGACACTGCATGGAGCTTTTGAAAGAGAAGCATTTTTTGGTTAAAATGGACTTTTTTTTTTTTTTTTTTGCAAAAGAGCCTTAGAAACATGATAAATGGTGTTGCTAAAACATCTCATTAAGTTTTTCTCCTGCTTTTAACAGAAGTTGGTGCGAAGCCCTTTTGAATCAGGGAACTTTTTTGTCTACTCCCACTGTGTCACCATCAACTTCCTAACAAATAAACCTTGTGCAAAAGTGAATTTCAGTGGAGCTGCTGTGATCTTGGAATCACAGAATCGTGGAATGGTTTGGAAAAACCTCAAAGCTCGTCCCATGGCATCCCATCCCATGGCATCCCATCCCATGGCATCCCATGGCATTCCATCCCCACCTTCCCCTGTCCCAGGTGCTCCAGCCCCAGTGTCCAGCCTGGCCTTGGGCACTGCCAGGGATCCAGGGGCAGCCCCAGCTGCTCTGGGAATTCTGTCCCAGCCCCTCCCCACTCTCCCAGGGAAGGATTTCCTCCCAATATCCCATCTTTCTGTGCCCTCTGGCAGTGGAAGCCATTCCCTGTGTCAATTTTCTCTCCATCTTTCTTGTCAGCTCTTTCAGATGCCAAGGCCACAGTCAGGGCTGGGTTCTGGTTGTGATCTCTGTGAAAACCCCTTTGCTTTCCTTCCCAAAGGGCTTTCCCTGCATCCACTCCTGCAGGGACTCAGTGCTGGAAAAGTTTTCCTTTTAAAACAAGTTTTCTGTTGACTGAGACAGAATTGTCAGAGATCAAATCAGGATCTGTAAAGTACTTATTGGGAATAACAAGGTTTGAAGACTAAATAAACTGATTTTCACTTCTAAACTCCCATGTCAGAGCTCTGCATTCTGCATGGACTTTTCCTGGCTTGACCTAAAATCGGTTTTGCTGCTTAGGGAGGCTCTGAACTCCTTAAGTCACATCAGGTAAAGGAGGTTTCGCATCTTTTCCAGGAGCTCTGGAAGCAAAATTTGTCACTGAAAATACCTTACTGCATCTTGATTGGCAAAAAGATGCTTCAAATGAATGTTTGTGGCAGCAGGAGACTGCCCAGATATTTATCACTGCCATTATTGCAGGTGTGAACTTCTGTTCCTGCAAGGAAAAAGGCTCACATGTTTTATTCTCTTGTTCAAGAGGCAGGGTTTGGCCTAAGGAAATGGAATATTCTGTGTATTCAGTAAAAAATGTGATAAATGGGAACGTTTTGCACTTGTTTTTATCCTGCTGCTGTAGCCACAAAATAATTTTGCCTCTGAAGGTGCTGCTGAATTTACTGTGGGATTTTCTATTACGAGAAAAGAAATGTTTATTTTGATACTGTGAGAAATACATGTATGAATTGTTATACACAGAGAGAAATTCGTGTGCCTTAGGGGCGGATTCTGCTTTGTTCTGGGTCTTCCTCCTGCCCTTCCTGGTGTGATGCTCCTGGGAAAAGCTTCAGGAATCAAACTCCTATCAGGATGCCCTGGAAGCTGAAACTTCCATCCATATCTTTATCTATTTTATAATATAAAACATTCTTGAAGAGAACAGATGATGGAAGATCCTCTCCCTTATTCATGCTGGATTTTGTAATACCTTTATACTATAAATTACATAAAATAGTGTTATTAAAGTGAGCGAACTTGTCTGCAGACAAATTGGATTTTACATTTTCTCATGGCAAAAAGATGAAATTTGGGATATTTTGAAGTTGGATTTTTATCTTGTGAGTCTGTAAGCAGTGACAATTTAATGAGTGGCTTCTAGAATTGATAACAATTGATTTTTAGTTCTTTATTTGTTGCTAATATAGAGAGAATACAAGTTGTAAGCGGAGAGAAAACTTCAATTTTTTATCCTTACAAACTCTCTGGGAATTGTGAGGGACTTAAATTCTTTCCAACAAAGTAAATTCTATGGAAATGTTATGAAAGGCAAAACGTAGTGAATTAATTCAAGTGATTTTGTTTGCGGTTTTTTTTTTATTATACATTCATCCATTTATTTATTTAGCTGTGTAATCTTTTAAGGCAATGTAAGGAAAATTTAATGGAAAAAATAAATGAAACTTAGACTTTTGCATCTATTCCTGACCATGGTAACAGGGACATTTTAGTAAGACATGACTTAGCTGAGTGTAGGTTTGATTTCTCTAGATTTTCTCACTATACATAAAGAGCTTAATATTTCAATTTAAGTATTTCACTGGGAGAAAATGGACATGCCTATTTAAATCAGGATCTTTTATCCCTGAGGGAGACAAGTGTTGGCATGTGTGGTCTCTCCTTCAGGGAATTCTCTTCTCATTCTGGAATTTCTCAGTGTTACTATTACTTGTGGGGATTATTTCAAACTACAATTTCCCTTCTTGTTTCTGTTCAAGAGACATTTGAACATTGAATGTTTTATTTTAAAAGTGATTTAGGAAAATAAGTAATTTTGGAGCATTCCTGTGCTTCTTCAAGCTTTCCCTCAGAACTGAATTTTACAGAAATCAGAAAGTTATTTCACAGTTTGGAATAGCATCTTCATTTTTTAAAATATAAAAAGTGTTTCTAAATAATCAGGAATCCTTTAAAAAAATGCTTTGGTGTTGGCTTTAGGTTTGTTTTCTTTTAATGGAGCAGAATTTTCACTCATCCTGCTTGGGAGCTGGATGTGGCTTCCCTTTGGGCAGGTATCCTGGACCCGGTGACTTTGCTTTGGGAATACTTCAAACATAGAAGAGAATCGTGGAATCATCAAGGTTGGAAAACATCTCTGAGATCATCAAGTCCAGCCTTGCACCTAACCCTAACCTAACCCAGCCCAGCACTGCCAAGGCCACCACTGCCCCATGTCCCCAAGTGCCACATCCACATGGATTTTAAATCCCTCCAGGGATGGGGACTCACCACTGCCCTGGACAGCTGTGCCAGGCCTGGACAAACCCTTCCATGAGGAAATTATTCCCAAAATCCACCCTGAGCTGGCCTGGCCCAGCCTGAGGCCGTTCCCTCTGCTCCTGTCCCTGTTCCCTGGAGCACAGCCCGACCCCCCGGCTGTCCCCTCCTGGCAGGAGCTGTGCAGAGCCACAAGGGCCCCCTGAGCCTCCTGTGCTCCAGGCTGAGCCCCTTCCCAGCTCCTCAGGAATTCTCCAGCCCCTTCCCAGCTCTGATCCCTTCCCTGGACACCCCTCAGCCCCTCAGTGTCCCTCTTGTCCTGAGGGATCCAAACTGTCCCCAGGATCTGAGGTCCCTCAGCAGTGCCAGCACACGGGACAATTCCTGCTGCCTGTGGTGACACAATTCCTGCTCCAATCCAGGTGCCAGTGGCCTCTGGCACACTTGGGCACAGCTGGGTTTGTTCCCAGGTCTGGCACCCCCAGGGCCTTTCCCACTGGGCACTTCCCAGCCCTGCTGGCCCAGGGGGACCCTCAGTGCCCCTGGTTTGGGAAGAAACAATCCAGGAGAGGCAGGAATTGCAGTAAACTGCTGGCAAAATGCTTCTCTAGTGGATATTCTTTAATGATCTTCCTCTCTGTGTGACCAGCTCATTTCTGAGCTTTGCAGTAGGGAAAGAGTTCCAGGGTAAAGTCTGCAACTATTTCAGTGAATAAATGGCTGAGAAGTGCCCAGAACAATGGAAACCCCTTGCAGGACTGGCTGGGTAAACACAGCTTTGCAATTATTCCTATGGCTCAAATTGAAATTGATTTTTTAGAGAATTAGGTACCTTTTTTCTATATATTGCTTCCAGTGCTGGTCTGTAGATGATGACAATGATCTCCAAATACAACTAAAGATAAAAAAATCAACTTAAGATTAAAATCTAATCATGCTGTTCGCTATTGCTAACTAGTTAGAGGTTATTAAAAACACCTAGAGTTCAAATATTGCCTCTAAATAATTACAAACCTTTATTAGCATTGTAATTAAGAGCGTGCTGGCTGCAAGTGATACCTCACAAAGAAAATGGTGACTGGTAGTTGTACTTTGCTCCTAATGTTAAACAGATTCTCCTTCCTGGCAGGTCCTTGAGCAGTGGTTTGCAGGTGGGGATCTGCAGATCGGTCTTGGAGCAGGGATGTGTGTGTGTGATGCAGTGTTGGCTTCAAGGAACAATTCTGTATCAAAGGAAGGGTTTTTATTACCATGATAAACACCAAGATGAGCATGAATCATTATTTTTATGCAGGAAAACAGGAAGAAGTGTTAATGACTGTTTAAAGACCATCACCCAGTCTGCTCAGCACCACTGTGGGGGCTCAGCCTGAGCTGAAAAGACAAAATTTAACAAGTTTCTGTCATTCTAACTAAAACTTACAGCACTACAGAATCCCCCCCTGTTTGTGTTCCATTTCTATTTGCTTCTTATATTTATTTTTAACTCCAGCAGCCATTCCAGGTTTTTAACCAGCTCTCCTATTGGCTCCTATCAAGCCCAGTGTTTGCTGTGCCAGGAGCTCGTTAGGCACTGATTTGACAATTAATGTTTGGGTTTTTGAGATGGTCCTGTCTTATTTCCATTTCATAGTAGGAAATGTTGTCTTTGTAGAGTCCCAGATTCTGTTCTTGTTAGAAAGTTCTTTTGATGTCCCAGAACAGCAGCTCAGGTGGACTTTCCTTCCATATTCATGGAGTTTGCAGGTGCCACAGAGCTCCCATCAAGTACCTTGGCATCCTCTGGAAAATCCAGTATTCCCACATGGACAAAATCACTCCTGTAGGAGTTTAGATCTCAGCTTCATGCAGGAGAAAAGCAAATTCCAGGAGTGCTGATCAGGTGGAATTTAAGGTTAAGTTGTAAATTCTGTAAATAAGAGGGCTCAGAGCACATGCAGGTGACCTGGTGTCGTTTCAGGTTTAATCTCAATTACTTGGATTGATGTGGAAATAAAGATTTTAAATTGAAATTAATGCTAACTTAAAGGTAACAATAAAGACCTTTATGAAGAGAAAATTACTGAGTGTTCTCCTGGGCTGTGGCGTGGAATAACCTGGAAAACAGCACAGAAAGGGGGATTTGCAATTCTATCAAACCACAGAAAGAATCACTTCTTTTCTAAGTCATTCTTTTGGGGGTTTTACCAATTTTTAATGTTTTTACTCCTGCATTAAGGACCAAAAGAGACGTGGACATCATCAATAGGCTTTTAGCAGATAGGCAGAGAGGGAGGATGGACAAGAAGCTCCATTTATGGGATTTTACTGCTTCTAGGAGCCTTGGGAATGGGTTGGATTGTTACTACATCCCTTTCACCCACCAGAAGGAAAAACTCAACTTTCCTTTGGTCCCTTTTCACTCTTTCTGTGCTTTGAGAGAGATCTGGATGGTGCTGCTCTTCTGGTTTGATGGAATTCACTGGATTTTGGTGGTGTTTTTTTAAGCTTCACTGTATCTGAAAATACCACGCAGCGAAATGAAAACTTGGGGTTGGTTTAGCTCAGTGCTCAATATGATAATTTTGAAAAGATTTCTTTCTTGAGCAGAATATTGACTTTCCAAATGCAAATGCTGATATTGTGTGATATTTTTAGGAGTGCTGTTTATTACCTTGCAGACATTTTAATGTCTGAGCAATTTTTAGATGAAGAATACGTCGCAAAAGCTTCGGTGATAAACCCATGAAATTGGAAACTGGAAACTTTTTTAGATGGGTTTTTTTTGTTTCCTTGACAGAACTTTGCATATCCATTAATGAATTTTAATGATAGAATTATCTCCACTGCATTCTGTGGTTCTCTCTAGCAATATTATGTTTTGATAGCCAGTATTATGTTGCATTATCCTAAATAATGGATTCCTTTCCTTTGCTTTTTGCCAGGGGAGTTTTGTGGCCTGCATGACAGCCATCCTGAGGCAAATGGAGGATTACCACTATGCCCATTTAATCAAGACTTTTGGCAAGATGAGGTCGGATGTTGTGGTGAGTTTCATTTGTTTTATCTCTTCATAAGATGGCTCAGCTTGTTTTTGGGTTATTTTGCTGTTACTGGTCATTAAATGCACTTGTGAGATGTGAACAAAATGTGTTTGGCATTACAAATTTAATATAAAATAATTATTTAGGCACTGTGTTTTTAGGCACAGGAGTACAGCTGGAACTGTTCAGTATTTTAAAACATGAGACAGTGGATTGAAGGCAATTAAAACAAAGCAGTAAAAATAGTAGTGATGAGACATTGCTAAAATCTGGTAATGAAAGAAGAAAAAGAATGGTAAAAATGCTTTCTTAGGAAAGGAACTTTCAGTGTTAAATCTTCCAGATGTCCTGATTTTGTTTCTTGAAGCAGCTTTTACTTAGAGATCTGCTCGCTTTCCCTTTTCCCTTTTATGCAAAACACTTTAACCTTAAAGATGCCCTCAGTTGTTAAATAAGCAATAATAATTGAAATTTGTCTTCTCAGAGTCATTGGGTAGCCTGGCTAAGGCAACAACCCAAGTTAATTAAAGCATAATAGAGGGGAGTTTATAGCTGAGGAGATAACTCTGTAATAACCTGAAAGTGCCACTGCCATATGGCCAGGCAGGGCTGGGAGGGGACACCCAGCTCCCTGGCTGAGCTCCAGCAGTCACTGATCACCCATCCCCACTGCCACCCTGGGGGTGCTCCCACCTGGGCTTGGATCCTTCTTCAGCTTCTCTTCTTCCTCCAGCCCCTCCAGAACAATGCCAGAACCTTTCCTTTGTGTAATTTAACGTTTGGACTTCCCAGTTTGTCTTGAATTGGTGTTATTCTTCTTTCTGCCTGTGTTGAGCAAGGTTTGAGCTCTTTGCCCTGTTCCTGTTTTCAGCCTCCTCTTGTACCTGCTCTGGCATCTCTAGAGCTCAGAGCTGCTGTTTTTAAAGGGGGAAGGCAAAGTCCAGCTGTAAATTGCTGGAAATAGGATCACTGCATGGGAAAGGCTGCTTCCCACTTGGATTCCTTTGGGATCTTGGAGCGTTTACATGGATGAGTACTGACAGCAGAACATTCCCAAACTAAGTGCAGATAAAGGGCTGAAAAGAGTGGATATAGCAGAGGGAAGAGAAAAGCAAGTCAAGGTCTTTCCTTTGTGTAATTTTCATGTTTGGACTTCCCAGTTTGTGTTGAATTGGTGTTATTCTTCTTTCTGCCTGTACTGGCCAAGGTTTGAGCTCTTTGTCCTGTTCCAGTTTTCAGCCTCTTTTTGCACCTGCTCTGGCATCTCTAAAGCTCAGAGCTGAATTTAAATAATATTCATTAAGGTGTGGCGGTTTATTGGCAGAGCATTGTTAATCCTGTGAGTAAAGGAAACTACAGGCAGTAAACAAAATTTTCTTTCTTTTTGTTTTTCTGTGATTTTTCCAGTTCTTTAACCCAGCAATTTTTTGTGCCACTCTCATTTGACTCAGCCAGTAGAACTGAAATCCAGGAATCTTTGCTTTTAAACCCAAAGTTGGAGGTGAAAACTGCACCTCCTATTGCAGAGGATTCAGTTTAATCACAAAGCAGTGATTTAGAACTGAGACTAAATTCAGCCAGGCAGAAATGAAAAGCTTTTTCTTAAAAAAAATGGCAAGAAAAGGGGAAAACTTAAGCTGTTGTTTCTTTTTCACCACTGGAGACCCTTAAATCTTCCTTGAGCTTCTGCTCTTGCTCAAGCAGGAGTTGGAAGCTCAGGGCTGGAAGTGCTGGAGGAAACTTTATGGGCTGTGTTATGTAGGTGGCAGGTTTAGATTATTATGATGGTCATATTTGGCCTCAAAAGTCTTCAAAAAGATGAGGTGGAGTGCAATAAAACCAGTCTTTTACCTCTCTGCAGAATAGAGAGTTTAGATTTATTAAGGAATGTCTGTCCAAAGAGGAATTTCTTGCTTTAAGATCCCTTCCAGCCCAAACTCTGCTGTGATTCTGTAAAATCAAAATTGGTGATTCTGCTGTCATCCTGAGATGAAATATTATCTGAGATCAGGGAGGTTATTTCTGGGACTAACTGATTTTTTTTTCCTCTTTTTACTTGGTAAAAATAGTTTTATTTGAGACACATGTGGTTTAGTTGACAAAAAATGCCTGTTAATGTTCTGCCATGTGGAGAATCTCAGACTGAGCTCAGGCTGTTTCCTTTCCATCAGTGGAAAAAAATTCCTGAGAACTTTTTAGGGGTCTTACCTGCTGTGAATTATATTTCCTATTAAATAGGATTTGTATTTGTAGTTGGAGAGAGAGCAGGAGTTGTAACCCTTCCTCCTTTAGTACAGATTTTTATGTTCAGAAATATTTGTCTTGCTTCCCGTTATTCTGAAAATAAGTAGCTTTTTCTTGTCCTGGTGGCTTCCCTGTTTTCCCAGCCCCTCAAAAACCCTGAGATTTCCTCATAAAATGAGGTTCATTCATCCAAAGCATTTGCTTTTCTATGAGAACCATAAAATGGAAAAAAGAGCAATATTATGAATACATAAACCCCAGGTGAGCATCAGGAGCCTTTTATTTAATCAATAATTAGCTCAGTTGTTACAGAGCATTATTTAAAGTGCCTGGGTGAGTGTGGGGTTATTAAAATGTAAATATCAGGGAATGGAAATGCAGAGCTGAATCAGCAAAGTAGGTCAGAACCCCCAGGCTCAGGAAGGAACCAAATCATCATCAATGGAATTCTATCACCAAAACAGAAAAAATTAGCAGGGGAATCTGGAGGTTGAGCTCTTAAATGAAGGCAGATTTTCCTGAGCTGGAGGAGAGGCTGTGGGATGAGTGGTGGCAGTGGTGACATCTGAACCAGGAGCAGCTGCAGACTTGCTGTCCCTCCATGCCAAAGCAGCAGGATCTGTTTGCTGGGCACAGTGATGCTCTGTGGTGTTTGTGAGGGTCCCAGGACGAGGGAAGAGATCAGTCTGACCCCATGCTCTCAGAAGGCTGATGTTTTATATCATGATACCACATTATATTAAAAGAATGCTATACTAAAACTATACTAAACTGTACTACAAGAATAGAGAAAGGATACATCAGAAGGCTTAACAAGAATGAATAATAAAAACTCGTGGCTGACTCCTCAGAGTCCGACACAGCTGGCTGTGATTGGTCATAAAAAAAACACAATTCACATGAAACCAATCAAACATGCACCTGTTGGTAAACAATGTCCAAACACATTCCAAAGCAGCAAAACAGGGAGAAGCAAATCAGATAATTATTGTTTCCATTTTTCTCTGAGGCCTCTCAGCTTCCCAGGAGAAGAAATCCCAGCGAAGGGATTTTTCAGAAAATACCACAGTGGCGGTGCTCAGTCACAGGTTGGATTTGGTGGTCCTGGGGCTCTTTTCCCACTTCAGAATTCTGGAATTCTGTGATCCTTGCTGATGCTGTGTGCTAAAATGACAGAGGAGCTCTTTCACCAGGCATGTTCTGCACATGGTGGAGCCCAGTACCCTGGAAGTTCCCAGAATCCCAAAATAGCTGGGGTTGGAAGGGACCTCTGGAAATCACCCAGTCCAAATCCTGCCAGGGCAGGGTCCAGGTGGGTCTGGGATGGCTCCAGAGAGGGGAAATTTCACCTTGCTTTGTGAAATAGAAAACATGGAGAGAGAGAGAATATTTACCAGGGCCTGGGGGGACAGGACACAGGGAATGGCCCCTGGATCCCTGGCAGTGCCCAAGGCCAGGTTGGACACTGGGACTTGGAACAGCCTGGGACAGTGGAAGATGTGGAACAAGGGCTTTAAGGTCCTTCCCACCCAAACCAGGAATTCTGGGGTTCTTGATCTCCAAGCCGTGTCCTCAGGAACTGTGCAGCTCCCTGCATCCACTGATGGGCAATTTCTGAGCCAGGAAAACATTTGAACAGAGCAGTGGATTAAAAGGTAAATCTGCTGAAGATCCTGGCTCTCAGAGCTGAAGAAAGACTGATGAGAGCAAGGACTTCAGATTGGTTTCTCACTGAAAAGGTTATACAGAAACCAGTCTTAGCTAAAAGTCCAGTTGATGGAACATATTGGGGATTTTTTTGTAGGCATTTGACATTTTAAAGATAGACCAGATAAATACCATTGCTGAGAAACTGTATCAAAGGGAAGATATTCTAACCTTGGAATAAAAGTTCATTTTTATCTCTGTGTGAAGTGGATCAAGGACTTTCTGCATGCAGTTCTCTTTTCCCCTTTATCTTTCTCGCAGCATTTGATATTACTGAAATTGTTAGATAGCAATTACAGATTGCCAAATTGTAGGAGATGATTTACACTGTAAAGTACACAAAGTTTCTGGTCCAAAGAACTGTGTGTTTATAGCTGTGTGGAAATAAATTGGTTTATGCTGTTAAATTAACTTGTTCTTGGGCAGCCTTTCACTTGCAGAAGCAATTCTTGCTGCTCCCTTTAGGGAGAGTTCCTCCCAATTCTGGGATGTCCAAACCATTTTTGTCCATTGCCCCAGGTGGAGGTGATGATTTGAGCTGGAAGATGTTTTTATTTTAATACATAAATAATCTTAATTTCTGGAGAATATCCATGAATGGAGGGATTATTAATCACCTGACTCCAGGGAGTATTTTTTGTGCAGTCCTAAGAGTTAAAAATAAATATTTAGCTTTGTTTTTTTCCTCTTTCCATGAACCAGTGTGCTTTTGTCAGCTTCTCAAGGGTGTGTCATGACAGGTGTGTCACAATACATGAAGGAACTGGGAGGTTTTGTCCATAGTATGGAAAAAAAGATGTTTTTTCCAGTAAAAACTCCTTTTGGATTACTGGTGAACCATTGCTTGGCCTTGATGAATCCCATGGGTTGCTTAAATGTGAGATTACTGTTGTTATAATTTCTGAAATGGAATTACTGTAGGATTTATGGGCATCGTGTATAAATGTGCTTGAGTAGGATTTGGGTGTGTTTTTTATGAAAAACAGCTTTTTGAGGAACACAAAGACCCCTTTGGAGTGCAGTCATCAATAACCGCCACCACCCCTTGGAGCTTCTCGGTCTGATTGCCTCCAAATATTATCTCTTCTTTTAGGATTTCCTGATGGAGACATTCATCATGTTCAAGAACCTCATTGGGAAGAACGTCTATCCCTTCGACTGGGTGATCATGAACATGATGCAGAACAAGTGAGTACAGAGGGAGAAGCTCCAGAGCTCTCCCGAGCCGGCGGCTCCGGCACAACTCCGGGGTTGCCTGGAAACAGCAGCTGCAGCCAGCCTGCCCTGCCTTCTCCTCCTCCTCTGATGCAAAGAATTATTGAAAAATTGGCTCTGCAGGAGTGTTGTAGTGGCCTGCTTTATGGCTCTTGGAGTCCACCTAAAATTTAGGGTGGTGTCAGTTTGAGAACCTGGATTTTGGAGCCAACTGCAGGTGCAGTAAAATTCTCTCCATATCTTAAAGTAACTCAGTTTATTCTTTGGAGGGTGAACTGCATGCTTTGCATATGACCTCACATTACGTGTTGTTGTATGGAATTGTATGTCCAGGAATGTTTTCATTGGTGTTACAAGAAAAATTAAGGAAGCTTTTAAATCCAAATTCCATCACACCAGTAATGTAGAGAGAGTCTGAAAATGTTCCTGATGCTCATTTTTCCCCCAATAATTGCAGTTCTGTCATTATTTAGCATTCCTTTGTGCAGTGGTTTATGCTGGTGACATTTTATTAAGTGTGTCAAATGCTTTTATGTGTACTGAGATGAAAGTATAAGGGAAAAACATTATATTTACCAGTTGCCTGGAGAAATCTCTTCTGCATTTACTGGAAGCTACCATGGCTGTAAAGTTGTCAGCGTTTCCTTATATAAAATCCTGAACCACAGCTCCTGCTCTCCTTATAAAAATGCACCATAACTTTAATCTTGGCTTCTGAAGTCTCCTTAACTCCCTAATAAAATCTGTTCTGTATAAATAGGAGTCAGGAGACTGAGCCATCCTTGGGTTCTTCCTGCTGGTTTGGAATGCTTGGGAAGCACCTGGTGTTTGAAAAAAGGAGCACATTGAGAGCTGATGAGGAACATCTGAACCCCTTTGGATTTATTTCTTTTTTTATTAATCTTGGAGGTGGTTTTGCTTCAGCAACTCCAAGTCCATTGGGAACTGTGTTGGAGATGTTGGGAATCCCTCCCAGCGTGTGTTAACTGTGAACAGAACTCTGGGGTTCCTGAAGTTTGGGAGAGATTGAACCAGGAGTGGGAAGGTTTGTGTTTGGACATTCTTAATGCCTTAACTGGCCTTGCTAAGTGGAGACAGGGCAATTACAGTGTGGTCAATACTGTAGGGAGTGTTCCTTGTGTCAGCCCAGCACAGGAGGGACAATGAGCTCATGGACAGGATCCAGAGGAGGCCACGGAGCTGCTCCAGGGCTGGAGCCCCTCTGGAACCAGGCTGGCACACCTTGGGGGCTCACCTGGAGAGGAGCAGCTCCAGGGAGAGCTCAGAGCCCTGCCAGGGCCTGGAGGGGCTCCAGGAGAGCTGGAGAGGGACTGGGGACAAGGCATGGAGGGACAGGACACAGAGAATGACTTTAAGCTGACAATGGGTAGATTTGGGTGGGATTTTGGGAAGGAATTGTTCCCTGGCAGGGTGGGCAGCCCTGGCACAGGGTGCCCAGAGCAGCTGTGGCTGCCCCTGGATCCCTGGCAGTGCCCAAGGCCAGGCTGGACACTGGGGCTGGGAGCACCTGGGACAGGGGAAGGTGTTCCTGCTATGGCAGAGGTGGAATGGATGGGATTTAAGGTCCATTCCCACCCAAACCAGTCTGGAATTTTGTTCTCTTCACATTATTGCCAGATGACCTCTCAGTGTTCACTCGGGTAGGGATTTCACCTTGGGTTTTATTTGGCACTGGGAAAATCTGGCCAAACAATCGAAAGAGCAAAGGTACAAAAAGAACCTTTCCCTGTCCATGTTTTTTTTCTTAAAGCACAAAGGTATCCTTCCCCCAGGCAGTTCCTCATGGAAAATTTGGAGCAATTCAAAGCATGATAGTTCACATTTAGAACAGAGACTTGGAATTTTTATCCTTAAAAATAGTCTTGTTTTTTCCCATGCTGAACATGAAGTCCTGAAGAAGCAGAAATGGGATGTGTTGATGATCTTTGATTCTTCCTGTCTCCCCTCAGTGCCTGCAGAGTATCTGAGTAGTATTTAACGTTAAAAACAAAAACATTTCCCAGTGGTTTTGGTGTTGAAGAGGATCTTCAGATGTCCTAAGGGGGGTTGTCCATCCCTAATTCCCTCATTCTTTCATTCCCATTGCACCAGCTCCTTCAGAAGTTCTTCTCAGTTGATTTCCCTGCTTTTCATTTTTCCTGTTGGAGTTAACGTGGTTTCCTAGCCCAGAAAGCTGCATTGTAAAATACCTTGTTTGTTTTGTCCATCTGCTCCATTTATGTCCACCCTTATAAAGTTTTACTGAAGAAAACCAGATGAAATTTAAGAACAAATTTTGTCTTTTGAAGCTGTGGCATCCCCTCTGTAGAAACAACTCTGAATGTGCAGTTTTGTGTCTCTTCTGAAAGCACCTCCTTGGGCAGTTTCTGTGTCATCAACCAAATCGAGGGAACTAAATTTTAAATGTATCCATAATTTCATTTGTTTCCTTCATGGAATGTATCTGGTAGTGTGAAACAATGGGAATAAGAATAAAAATAGCTGGAAAATCAAGCTCTAATTAGATCAGTCCTTTAGGAGGTTTCTCCTAAAGCTCCTCTCCATTCAGGGTTTTGCTTCCAAATTAAAATACTCTGGATTAGGCAGTGGCTTCAAATATTCTGGATGAGATTAAGTTACAGCCATGGGGGAAGAGGGGAAATGGAGAAATGCATGTGAACAATGGATTACAGGAAATATTTGCAAATATACGTTTAGTTCAAATTTAGTGTTCTATTTTTTGACCTTCACCAGTGGGATAAATATCTAGAAAAAAAAATATATATACGAAATATATAAAAATTCTGCACACTCTTTAATAGTGATAGAAATTATTCTGAAACTTTGCCTGCCTGTTTTTGCTCCATGAAAACATCAGTGTCCTCTCTCCTTTCTACCTCCCAGTTTTGCTGTACCAGGCTCAGGATCACATCCCAAGTTCAGGATCACATCCCAAGTTCACATCCCATGCCTTTGTTCCAACACCTCAGGGAGCCACGCTGTGTTCCCACCTTTCATGCCAAAATGAACACAAGAAATCTTCATATCTAACAAGAGAAGTCTTCATTTTTTTTTTATAAAATACTTTATTTACTGACTTGTTTGATGTATTAAAATTCTCATTTTAGCAAAGCAGTTTGTTGATTCAGAGCCCAAGGTGTTGGTGTTACCAATTTGATGGAATTGCCACCAATGTGTTCAAGGTGACACTGGTTTGCAGGTGGCTGATCAGCATTTTGGGGGTAAAGGAAGGGAATATTTAAACTGATGCAGCGGCTTTTCCTTTCACTTCCAAATTTTGGTTCAGATCAGCCCCTGGTTTACTGTAAACAACAATATTCAAGGAAAGGAGATGGAAAAAACCACTGAGGGATGAGAGAGATGGATAAGGGGCCATTAAATGCACTTTTGAAACAGCTCCTTGTAAGGAGGAGATGAAAATGTCTCATAATTCCTTTTAGGATACTTGTCCACCATAAAATTCCAGCTGTTGTAGGGTTTTCTGTGCCCACATTTTCAGGAAATTCAAGCCATAATATCTGTACTTAACAGTTTTAAGCAGTCAGGGAGTTTTCCTGTGTTTCTGGCTAGGGTTGGGAAGAGCTTTGGAGGCAGATTCTTCATTCCAGGCATCTCCAGGAAAACACATACAAGGAGTTGGAACTATAAAAGCAGTTACAGAAAAAGGCAGGGATTTTGTGATTTTGTCTTGTTTCCATTTCCCCCATTGAAACCATGTTTCAAAATGATTCCGAAATGTTTTAGAAATTGTTGTTAACTTTTGTCAGAAGCTGACAAGCTAAACTTAGGTTCCTCCTAAACACATAACTCAGAACATGAAAGCAATTCCTCCCTGCGGTTCCGTAAATGAAAATAATTTAGTCTTTGGTCTTACTTTTGGCATTTGAGACAATTCAGTTCCTTTGGTAAGACCTTATGATATATTAATTTGTAACTGCTACTTTCATCTGCAGCTGTGCCAGTGGAAGCTGAGTTGCCTATGAAAAAGGAATTTGATGTTTGCTGTTCTATTTTTTGTTTCTAATGTCCACATTTACATAAAATACCTGTTTGTTTTGCCTTTTGAAGTCAGAGAGAAAGGGACGAGATGCTCTCAGTGAAAATGAGGGTTCTTGTCTCTATTGTTTTTTGGTTTTGTTTTTTTTTTTTCCCAGAGGAAATAACTCTGGCGAGGGAATAACACCAGAGGGTGTTACCTATTGTGTCAGGGAGGGTTAGGTTGGATAGCAGAAGATTCTTCCCAAAGGGTGGCTGGGCACTGGAAAAGCTCCTCAGGGAATTGTCACAGCCCCAAACTCTGCTCAGCAGCCACAGAAATATTCCTGTATTATGTCCCCCGTTCCCAGCACAAATCCAAACCACCACCCCACACCCTCCATGAAGAAAATTCCCTCAACCCCACCCAAACCCAGCCCAGAATCTCAATGAATTTTCTGTGTGAAAAGCCAAACAAAAGCCTTGCAAAGAGGAGGACAAAGGACGGGGGAGCCGCTCGGGATAAACATGTCCTGGAATGTTTATTTTTGGAGCTTCCAGGGAAATGTAGGCAGTTCTGCTGCCTGGTTGTCATAGCAGTACCTGTCAGATCCGTGCTGTGCTCTCAGAATTACCTCCAGTGATGTTTGTGACCATCCATCAGCAGTGGGCAAACCCTGACGTGCGTCGGGAACCGCAGCAACTTCTGCGGAGCTCGGGACCTTCGCAAGCAGCCCCTGAGTTTATTCTTCCTGACAAGTCACCCAAAGCCACACTAAAATCTGGGTTTAGCTTATGGAAATTTGGCTTAATGGTGATATTGTGCTGGGTTCGAGGCAGGCTTATGGAAACAAAAGCAGGATGGTTTTAATAAATGTATGAAAATAGGCTCTTTGCACTTACATAATTGACCAGTCAAGTCGCATCCATCAGATGAGTGCAAGTGCAAAAGCTCTGATTTAAAATCCATCCCGAGCTCCTGCTGGATGAGGGGTAGTTTTCATAACAGGGGAAAAGAGGCCAGAAGGATGGCAAAGATTCTGGATTGCAAACTGCAGGAAAAGCAGGGCACCCCAGTTTCACAGCTTATCAGGTGTTATTAAATCTTTGGGACTGGGGCGGAAGGAGCAGAAAAAAGCTTTAAAATCATCATTTCGTTTCCCAGATCCCTTTGTGGGTTCAAGCCTGTGTTAATTCAGTGTTCAAAGACATTATTCATGGCCTTAAAATGCTCCAGGGGGGATTTAGATTGGAGATTAAGGAAAACTCTTTCATGGAAGGGGTTGTCAAGCACTCCCCAGGGAAATGGTGGAGTCTTCATCCCTGGAAGTGTTCCAAAAACATCTGGAACAAGGTGGGTTGAGGGTAGGACTCAATGACCTTAAAGGTTTTTTACCAAACTTAACCACTCAATTTTATGATTAGTGGATGTTAGTTGAAAATCCAAGTTTATAACTGGGGCCTTGATCACTTAAATATTTCCTCAGTCTATGTTTTAGTGGAATAGGGTAACTGGTTTACATTTCCAAATTGCAAATGGGATGAAGGAAGTGTTTGAAATTCAATTATGTTTTAGGAGGCCAAGGGATGCATTGTTTCAAGAAGAGTTTGAACAGTACAAAAAGCTTGGATTAGAAGGAATTGCTGCTACTTTTCCTGACTATTAATGCACTTCCTACAGGACTCTGTGCTTACTTAGAAAGTTTAAGAGTCCAGACATGCAGCTTGAACAATCAAATAATTTAATTCAGGGCTGGAATGCAATAAGACTTCAAATGGGAGCAATTTTGTTTTTCTTTGGTGCTGAATATTTCTCTGTGTAGAAAAACCTCCCACTATTCCCCATGTATAGACCAAGGATAACAATTTTCAAAGCTTGGAACTTCCTTAGGAACCAGCTCTCAAAATTAACTCGTGTGCCCCAAAGTTTGCTCTTCATCTGGGAATAAAAGACACAAATGTACATTGATAAATCATCCAAAATTTCTGTAGTTGGAGGGATTTTTTTTTTTTTTGCTGTCCATAAAACCTTGTTGCATAATGTACTGACCTTTTCAGGAAAGACCTTGCAGGATTTTTACTTTAGCATTGTACCTGTCAAATTAACTGCACCTGGGAGGGAAATGAATATACTTGACTGTGTTTGAAATAACAGGGTATTTTCTTATTCAAAGAGCTGAGATTCCTTTAAGGAATATTCTTCAGCAGGTGCTCTTTTCCCTTGGTGGTTTCCACCCCATAGCAGGTGGTTTTCTGCCAGCCTTTGGAGTTAGACATGTCCCTGGCATTGGTGGAATATTGATAATGGTGTGGTTGTGAGAGCTGGTGAGCAGTTGGGGCAGCCCACTAGATTTCATTATCTGCTTTTCTCCTTAATTTCTGCAATCTGTGATCATTTGTGATGGAAAAGTCATGGAAGGAGAGCAGGATTAGATGGGCTATTGGGAAGGAATTGTTCCCTGTGAGGGTGGGGAGGGGCTGGGATGGAATTCCCAGAGCAGCTGTGGCTGCCCCTGGATCCCTGGCAGTGCCCAAGGCCAGGTGGGACACTGGGGCTGGGAGCACCTGGGACAGTGGAAGGTGTCCCTGGCCATGGCAGGGGTGGGAATGGGATGGGATTTAAGGTCTTTCCAACCCAAACCATGCTGGGATTCTGAGAAGCGCCTGGTGAAGCTGCCAGTGTTGAGATGTAGGTGTGAGGTGTCCCAGCCCTTCCAAATCCGTCTGCTGCTTTTTTGAGCACTCCTTCCATTTATATGGGTCATGATTAATCCCTCCTGGGGTCTAGAGTTGGAATAATGATTTCCAGCACTGACATAATTATCTTGTTGATCATAATTGTATCATCTTAATTATGGTTTTTGTATCTTTGGAGCCATCTTGGGTTTTTGGGAAGATTTCCTGCAGCAAGGTGAGCTTGGGCTGGTGACCATGTCCAGCATCCACTGTGATGCTGCTGTTTTCTGGATTTTATTATTGTGCTTTCCTTGACAAAGACATTTTCCTGTCCCTAAAAGAGGATAGAATTTGTTGTCCTGCCAGGAATGGAGATCTCGGAGCCACGGCAGCTCTGTAAAGCCAGGAGAAGGCTGTTGCAGATCTTCTTCATCCTAAAACACATCTTTTAATTTTGCTTCCAAAATATCACTGTGGAGCATTAGCTCCACCTTCACTGCTCAGCAGCAACCCCGTGACACTTCAGCTTTGATTTGCTGCAAGAAAATTCGAGTGACTTGGAAGCAAAGAACTGTGTGTTAGGGAACAGCTCTTCCTGCACGAGGAAGAAACACAAAGGGATAAAATGATCCCAACTGCTGCTGTTCTTGAGCTCAAGGGGAAAAAGGTGAATGAAGAGGTTTTTAGAGATTTTTTTTTTCATCTTCTGTTAAAAGAAGGATTTTTTGCTGGTTTTGGCACCTTGCAAAGTTTTAGGTAGAGAGGCAGTGCTGAGCTTTAAACCTGGAAAATTCCTGAGCTGGTTGTCCTCCTTGGACTGGGGACAAATTCAATCATCTTCTGTTAAAAGAAGGATTTTTTGCTGGTTTTGGCACCTTGCAAAGTTTTAGGTAGCGAGGCAGTGCTGAGCTTTAGATCTGGAAAATTCCTGAGCGTGAGCTGGTTGTCCTCCTTGGACTGGGGACAAATTCAATCCCTTCAAAACCTTTTGAATGCTCCATGTGTCTTATAAAACTGGGGAACGTCAAGGAATCTGTGGGTTTATCACAGAATTGTTAAGGTTGGGGAAGAGCTCTGAGATCAGAGTCCAACATCAACCCAGCAGCACCACCTCATCCCCAAATGATACATCCACAGAGTTTTTGAACATTTCCAGGAATGGTGTCTCCACCACTGCCCTACTGGACAACCCCTTCCATGAAGAAATTTTCTCTAATATCCAGCCTAAACTTGAGGCCATTTCCTCTCATCCTGTCGCTATTATTTGGAGTAATCTTTAATCCGGGGGACATCCCATGTTACTGCTGGGGGTTTTCCACGGAGGATATTCCACAGGAAATCACAGGCAGGAGTGGCTACACCTGCTGATTGTCCCCCTGGTGTATTTTACCTGCTCTAAAGTCACGAGCAGTTGAGAGGCACCTCCCAGTCTGTCATTTCCCAGACTGGCTCAGAAATGGGGTATTTTAAAGAAAAATAGGGCACAGGATCTTCACACAGCCAAGTGAAAGAAGCAGCGTGGCTCAACTGCTACACTAAGAAAAAGCAAGAGAATGTTGAAAATGGCTTTTTATTCCTCACTTTTTGGAACCATCACCCACAGGATGCTGTGGATGTCTGGTTTCCTTTGTTTTTAACAAGATCCTTGGAAAGCCAACTAATTTGTTTGGCTAGTTGCCCTCTTTTTTTTTTTTTTTTCCCAACTTGCATCTTGACAGTGTTGAGAACTGCTGGGTTTAACACATTGTTTTGAAAGAAAGCTGTAAGAGGTTATTAGCCTGTGTGCTGTGGTAATTCTCCGCTGAGAGCTGATTGAGACCTGAAGAAGCCTTGCCAAAGTAATTTCAAATAGAACACAATGATTCCAATATTATTTTCCCTTCTGGAATCTAAACCTGGGTTGACATTAAGATACTTTGGGATGATTGTACTCAGAAGCCTTTTAGCAGCCAATATCTTTATCAGTTTGGGTTTTATGTTTTTTTTAAAAAATCAAATTAAGCAAGAAGAATTCAATATATTGTGCCATAAATGATGGATAATAATGTTGTTACATGTTTTTGTTTTTTGTTTTGTGCTCTAATTACTTCAGGAGTAGCAGAAACCCTTGGCATATTATGTTTCCTCAGACAGATCCTTAGTGTAAACCTTCCTTTAATTTAAAGTTTTCTTACAATTTCATAATTACAACTGAAAAAACCCTTAACTGTCATTTTAAATTTTACATTTTATCTTGTGATTCTAATGTTCTTTTCCCCACTGCTGTCTGAACCCACTCCAGAGGCCCTGGTGTGTAGATACTCAAAGTTTAGCTCTCTCTAAGATGAGCTCATGAACATTTGAATCCACATTATTGTACCAGTGTGGGTGTTTGGGATGAAGCTGCATCCAAGTATTTGATTTCTCGTTTCATGGAGCTTTGGGGACTTTTCCAGCTTTATTCTGCTTTTCCTGGCTCCTCACAGCCAGTTTTGGTGCCTGCAGCGTCACATTTCTTGGGACCACCCAGAGGAGATTTGCTCTGTAGGTTCCCACAGGAAAAATGATCCCTGGGACATGTGACCAAAACCAAGACTGAGAAATGATGATGGTGCCCTTTGGTGGTGGGAATGTAAAGACCATGGAGCATCCTGGTGGCACCTGGGGACACAGGTCAGTGATGGCTTTGGAATGCCAGGTGGGACTGATGATCTTAGAGAGCTTTTCCAACCTAAATTGTCCCATGATTCTGTGGTGGAAGGGAAAAGCGTTCTGCCTGAGCACCCAAACCCGCCCAAATATTGCAGTTATTAATTGGAATTCTGTGTCCTGAGTGCTCATTTTGTGCACACTGAACCCCCCAGGAAGGGTGTCCACGTCACAGCCCCAGATATGAACATTCTGGGATGTTTTTAGCACAGGATGTAAGGCAGGAGCACGATGTGGGAACTTGGTGCTTATAAAAGCAGCAGAGTGAAGGAGCTAATTAAATAAAGCTGAAGGTGTTAAATCCCAAAGCAGGGCTTCATTTTTACCTAGTCAAAGCTAACACCACGTGATGTTTATTTTTAACAGGGAAGGTGTAGCAACTTTCACTTCGAATAATTATTTTCCCACATCAGCATCATTTCGGTTACTACCATTGCCCATTTAAAAATACCCAGGAATGGGCTGCTTTTTCACACTTGGGGTTTATTCATATTTTCCAGTATTGTAAAAAAACCTCAATATTTCAGTCTTGAAAAGTAACAAAAAATGGTTGTTTATAGATATTATTTTCAGGCTTAAATGCATTTTTGGCTGTTGTCTGGAATTCAGATTTTTGTAGTGAGCTTTGCACTGAAATTCTGTGGGCTTGACCATCAATAAGTGACTTCAGGATTTTCAGCACTTAGAGCATCTTGACTAAACAGAGATTGTACATACTACAAAATAGTACTTTCTTCTTAATGTATTATTTTTTTAATGATTCACAAGAGTAGTGTCCAACCCAGTTATTAATTTAATACAATTTGGGTGAAATATGCCTAAAACCCTGCTTGCTCTTACCTTGCCAACACATTCCTTTTCTGAATTTTCATCTTTTTCAATGACTGACAATGGTGCAGCATTTTGGCTTCTGAGAGCAGCAGCCTCAATGCTTAAAAAGCCAGCAAGGCCTTTTCTGGGGCTATTAAATTTTAGGGTTAGAAATATTTCATGAACATATTCTAGAAAACAGCTTTTAGAGTTGGAGTATGAGAAAGCACAGCCACTATAGGAAGAACTGGAGGGTTTTTTTTTTTAAAAAGAAGGAAATTATTCATGCTCTGACATAACAGATGGGTGATTGTAGGGCAGGAAGAGTTTAAAGCATATTTAGAGAGAAAAGAGGTGTCAGATCATTGGCTATCACCAGTTTGAAGGTTTATATCACTGAATATAAGCACTGAAAAGTCATCTTCTCTCTCTCTCAGTGCATTGCAGGCAGAGCTTGAGTTCAGCCTTTCTTGATGGATGTTTCTCCTTTTCCATCAGAAGTGTTACAGGAAAGCTGGCACTTGCAGGGAGTAAAACAGAGATATTTCTAGCTCTTGGGATGAACAGGCTGAACTGAGAAGGTGAATTCATGATTTTTTAACATTAACCAAAATGAGAGCATCTTTAGGAGGTGGGTGATGGATATTGATTATCAGTTGTGTTAGGAAATATCCATCCTGAGGCACACACTGTGCTTTGAGTAGCTGAACTTTAAACTCCCAGCATGTTTTTCATTTGGGATGTTCAAAGCAATAACATGAAAGATATTAAAAGCAAACCTTTTCCTTCTTTAAATTCCTTGTACATAAACATTCACCAAAGGCTTGTTGAGCTGCAAAGGGAATTTACTGTCAGTGTGTTCAGGGATCTGTGGATTTGCTCTTCCTGGGACAGGAGCTTTACTCTCCCAGCTTTTTCAATTTTTTTTTGTCCTGGATGTGTGCAAAAGGCTCCCCCCTGCACCTTCCATCTTCCCCTGAGCCTTCTCATGTTCCCAGCCTGCGTCCAGAGCATCCAGGCATTCTGGAAATGCCTTTGCTGTTCCTGCTCTGACCTTCCCCACCCCTGCCTGGCTTCAGCTTCCCTAAGCCCTTGCCTGGAGCCTGGGGAGAGCTCCCACCTGCTCTTTGTGGGAGTTGTTTGCTGCTTGCCAACAACTCCAGGAAAAGGAAAAAATAATAATGTATGGTTGCTTGGAAGGTGTGAAAACTGTCAATTCCCAGGTCACTGTGGTTATCAGTGGCATGAGAAGTTTCTCTCTCTCTGAAAGTAGCTTCAGAAAGAAGCTGAAAAGAGCTGAAGTGGAGCACCCGATCCCTGATCCCATCTCTGCTCCAATTCCCTTTGGAGCTCCAGGGTACAGAGCCACCTCTCCATAATCCATAGCACTCCTGTGGTGCAGCATCGTGTCCTGGCTCCGTTTGAGAAATTTTGGGTGGTTTAATTGGCTGGGGCAGCTCTCTGCTGCCTCAGGTCCCCTGAGCCAGCACTAAAGCTCTGTCTGGTGGAAACTTGGGATGCAGCAGCACTTTGGTGGGAATGCACAGGGCAGGAGGATTCTTCTGGAACAGGAACACTGAAACGCATCACAGCACGGGGTGAGTCAGCTTATCCTCACAAACTCTGGGAACACCAGATGGGCTCCTGCAGAGTCCTCCTTCACAGGGAGGGAGGGATGGATGGATGGATGGATGGATGGATGGATGGATGCACAGGAAGCAGGGAAGGCTTCAGTTGTATCTCCCCTACCCTCCAGTTTTTCATTTCATTTCTTCTTTTCTCATCTTCCATGTGAAAATGTATTTTGGTTCCTGTCAGTTGGAGGAACAGTGATTCTGTGTTAACAAAAAAAATCACCTTTGTGACATGCTGTGTTTCTTAATGCTGGAATTTTCCTTCTGAAGGCTCAGGCACTCCCTGGGTTTGTTCCTCTCTGCGTTTGACTGTTAAAATGTAATCACTTTGTATGATTTGCCTGTAGCTGGCCTGGTCACATCTGCACTATGTGAGGTCTAACAGAAGTACTCAAAAAAAGATACAGGAGATTGATAATGATGATTTTCTTACAGTTTCCTGATAAAAACGTATAAACAGAAACATTTCTGGGATGAATTTCGGTTGTGTGTCTGCGTCAGTGAGGTTTTTAAGGGAGGTGTGATACTAGGATTGCTTTGTGAGGATTCATTCTCCTTCCCACACTTGTTGTCTCAGGTTCTTCCTTCTGGACTGTTTTGCATCTTCTCATGCAGAAACCACGTTTCATTTTTAAAAATCAAAGTGAAATTGCCAACTGTCAAAACCAGACATGTTTTCTGTAAGTTCCTCTTGAACACGGACTAACTTTTTATTTCAGACTATTTTTGACAACATGCTCCTTCCACAACCACTTCAGTTGTGTTTCCTCGAGGAAAATGAGGACAAAGTTTTCTTAAGGAAAAATATTTCCATCTTTGAGATATGAATCACAGTTATTACCTTATATTTGGTGTCATGTTGAGCTGTACTTTCCTGTTTTGGTGCAGCACTTTTTAGACTTAGCAATGTGCATTCAGCACTTGCCAGTGTTTGTATCCTTGAGAATGTTTTTTAGCCAGAGTTCCAGAGTTTTCTGTTCTTCATAAACCTGTATTTTTCAGTGTTTTTGACAGAATTTAAGGATTTTAGGTTCTTCAAGAATTATTCTTCATCTTCTCCTCTTTGTCCAAAGCTCCAAAGCCTCTTTTTCCCTCACCATGTTCTGACACAGCTGAGGGAGTAGTGGGGCCTTGGTGCTCCTTGAGGGACCCACTCTTGGTTCTTCTGGAATGTCTCTTGAACAATGGATATGGAATATAGCATGGAATTATAGGATGCCATGCCACAAGGGCATCTCAAGGATCATATGGTGCTGTGTTCCTTGGGAAGAGCATAGAGAAGAGCTCAGGAAGGGAGTTTGGTTCTCCTTGGAGAGCCCGTGCTCAGCTCTGCTGTCTCTTGATGAGAGGATTCTCATTCTGCGTGGAATCATAGAACCACAGGATGGTTTGGGCTGGAAGGGACATTAAATCTCATCCCATTCCACCCCTACCATGGGCAGGGACACCTTCCACCATCCCAAGTGCTCCAGCCAGGCCTTGGCACTGCCAGGGATCCAGGGGCAGCCACAGCTGCTCTGGGCACCCTGTGCCAGGGCTTACACCCTTACAAGGAACAATTCCTTCCCAAAATCCCGTCTAACCCTGCCCTCTGGCAGTTTGTACCCATTCCTCCTTGTCCTGTCACTCCAGTTCCTGGTGAACTGTCCCTCTCCGGTTTCCCTAGAGCCCCTTTAGTTTTGGAAGGTGCTGTGAGGTCTCCACACCTCCTTTTCTTCTCCAGGCTGACCAATCCCAGCTCTCCCAGCCTGTCTCCATGGTGGAGGTACTCCATACCCTGTATCACCTTTGTGGCCTCCTGAGGACTTGCTCCAACAGTTCCATGCCCTCCTTATGTTGGGGACACCAGACCTGTCTGCAGTACTCCAGATTGGGAATCCATTGCTTCAATTGTCCTGTTTTAATTTACTATTTTCTGACCTAGCCTAATGAAAAAATCCACCATTGTAATAAACTCTTGCCTCTAGATTGCAGAGGATGAAAATCCCCCTCCTTGCTTTGCTGCTCACAACTCAGGTTTTACAAACAGGAATCCCAAACAAGGATTAGAAAACCTGAGGGAGCTGTGAGATGGTCACCAACCAGTCAGGGGTGAGGCAGGGTTTGAAATTCTCTGTATTTGTCTTTAAAAGGCTCTTGCACTCTTTGCTGTGTGTTCTGGGTGATCTGTAGCCTCACCCAGGGCTTGTGAAACACCACTGGAAGGCGGCAGTTGGCTTAATTAAAGCAGATCGACATTTTTACAGCTTCCTATATTTTAGTTTCTGCCAAGACAACTGACAACAAGAAATGAGGAATTTATGAAGGAATCATGAAAAATTTATGCTGGCATATGAGATTTATTCATCCAACATAGAAAGTGTGCTTTAAATTCTGACATCAGAACTGCTAATAGGAAATGTGGAAATAGACTAAAACTGTTGATTGTTTTATGTGAATATGCAGATTCCACATTGGATTTCCATCCTATGCTGTGCTGGGAGGGGCCATAAAGATAATCTTGTTCCACTCCAGCCATGGACAGGGACACCTTCCACTGTCCCAGGCTGCTCCAAACCTCAGTGTTCAATCTGGCCTTGGGCACTGCCAGGGATCCAGGGGCAGCCACAGCTGCTCTGGGCACCCTGTGCCAGGGCCTGCCCATCCTCACAGGGATCTTTAAAAAAAAAAACCCAAAACCTCAACCCAACACTCACGTGCATTTCTGAAAAAATAAAAATTGGTTTAGATATTTGCTTTTTAAGCTTTGCTGAGCACTTTCTGGATATTATCTTCACAAAGCAGAACTCGGTGTGTGGACGTATGAGTCCACAGGGAAAATAACAGCATTTTCCTCAGTCTCATTTCAGCTTGACTGTTGCATTAATTTCCTTTGTAACTTCTGACATCTGTAGCATGAATTGCTAATTTGTTTGGTCTGAAAGTTGGTAGGAAATAAGGACTCCAGTGAAGCCAGAGTGCAAAACCACTGTTGCATTCAGCATTTTTTGCCGTGGTTCTCCTGACGTGACCAACTCCTCCATTTTGTGCTTAACCTGGATTTGATTGAAATTTGTAAACTTTGCCCGTACATGGAGTTTTGTATCAGAGCTCGCTGTTCTCTCTGCTGTAAAATATCTAATCCCTTCTACTTACATGTTTCAGTTAAAGCTGTTCCCTTGTTCTGACATGGAAATCCTCCCTGTACAAGTGTGATGGATGAAACGCAGCGCTCGCCTTGATTTAACATGGGGAGAGGTTTGTTAGAGCTGATAAATAGAAAGGGGTTGATTTAAGGCACCCTGGAGTGGGTTTTGGGCAGAGATGTGGGTGTGGGATGAGCAGAACAGCTCCAAGACTTGCTGATCATGGAAATTAATCTCCAGATCTGGGGAAGCTCAGGTCAGTCTGTCAGAGACGTCTCACAGCAAGCACGTGGAGTGAGATAATGATGCACCACAATTAACCTGAGATGGGCAGCTTCAAATGAGACAAGGCTGACTGGCACGTGAGGTTTTTCCAAGTTTTTCAGCTTTTTCAGTAAAAATCCAGAAGGGCTGGATTTTATTTTGTGGATAGATGTGATAAATAGCAAATAAATAAATGCTGTCAAGGCTTGGTTGGTGCCAAGGGCAGGTTCTTGTGCAGTGGAAGAGATGGAAGAATAGGACAGGACAGGGGAATCCAGCTGTAGACAGGTAGGATAAGGTGGGATGTTGGGAAGGAATTGTTCCCTGGGAGGGTGGGGAGGGGCTGGGATGGAATTCCCAGAGCAGCTGCCCCTGGATCCCTGGAAGTGCCTGAGGCTGGGTTGGACACGGGGACTTGGAGCACCTGGGACAGTGAAAGGTGTCCCTGCCATGGCAGGGGTGGAATGGGATGATCTCTAAAGTCTCTTCCCACCCAAACCAGTGTGGGATTCTGTGGTTCTGTGATTCTTAGGAAGAGCTGAAGGTTCTGTTTCCTCTGCCTGGTGTGTGGGAGATGTTCATGGGGCTGTAAAGGTGGCAGTTGTGCATGCTCAGGAAGGATGAATCCACAGAGTCCTAGAACTTCAGTTTAGGTTGGAAAAGCCCTTCAGGACCATCAAGTCCAATTTCCCCAGCACTGCCAAGGCCACCAGGTGCCACATCCACACAGCTCTTAAATCCCTCCAGGGATGGGGACTCCATCTGTTCCATGAGCAGCTGTGCCAGGGCTGGACAACCCTTTCAGGGAGAAATTTTCCCAAATATCCCACCTGCCCCTCCTCTGGTGCACCTTGAGGCCATTTCCTATTGTCCTATCTTGTCCTGTCCATGTACTCAATGAGTTACCACCAATTCATTTCCAGCTGTGTTAATAAATGAAATTGCAGTGATAAGGAACCAGTTTGCTTTAGGGTTTTAGGGGTTTTTTTGCCTCCTCCTTAGTGCTCTTTAATAATAAATGAATTCTATCCATGCAGTGAATAAGCCTGTTTGGGATGTAAGTGCTGCAATACATCTTAGAGAGCCAGGGCTGGATTTGGGAACGCTGCAGGTTCTGTCAGGAGCTTTAGGCTGCAGAGGAACAATCCTGAAAAAGCCTTTTTTAAAATGAAAAGAAAAGGAGATTTACATGGTTTGGTTTCTTTCTGCTTTGAGAGAAAATCACCATGTAAAGGTTTCATCTTGTGTTACTCTCTGGTTTTGTATCACTAAGTTTGGTGCATCAATTAGGAAATTCAGGGTGAAGGATGCACTTAGGATGTTCCAACAGCAGAAAAAGAGGTTTTCTAGTGCTGGTCTCTGTCCACTGGAGCACAGTGATAACCATTTCAGTGTGTTACTGATCTGATCACTCTGTGGATCTAAATTTCCCTGCACAAATTTTTCAGATGTCACTGGGAATAATTTGACTTTTGTTGGGTTTTTTTGCTTGTTTGTTTGTTTGGCATTTTTTTAGGTCATTTTTTTCTGGTTTATTTTTTCTTTGTTGTTTTTCCCCCTTCTGGATATTGATTAATTGTTTGTGGTTTGATTAATGTATGTATTTATTTACTCTTTGAGTGCTGCATTTCAGCTGTTGAGTGTATGAACAAACAGCTCATGGTGCAGTCACAGAATCCTGGGAGGGTTTGGGTTGGAAAGACCTTAAATCCCATCTTATCCCACCCCCTGCCATGGCAGGGACACTTCCACTATCCCAAATTGTTCAACATAAGGAGGATAGTTGTTCAACTATCCCATCTAAGCTGTGATCCAACAATGATACTAATTTTTTTACTAAGAAAAAAAATTAAATCTTGGTCACCTGTTTTTTCCCCTCTCTGCCCAGTTTTTCTTAGATTAGTCTCTATGTGTTGGTTACACAGACTTAAATTTCAAGCTTAAATTTATGAGATGTTGTTACCCCACCACATAAGTCTTTTTATCTACAATTAATAAGACTATTAAAATGTTCTGTTTATGAAAATGACTTTTTTCCCTGGCTGGGATGTTTTGCAATTCACTTACCAGCACTGGCTCTGGGTTTCAAGGTGAACATTGTGTCCTTGAGCTCTCCTTGACTGCACTAAACATTTGCTTTGTCCATTGCCAGCTCACAAAACATTAAACATTCCCTTTTTTCTTCCCTGAATCATAAATCCCCTGGCTAGGGGAGTGCTGTTGGGATGGGAGAAATGCTGAGGCTGCTGAGCTGCCCTGGAGCAGAGCACAGGGACAGGGGAGGGACACAAAGTGCAGCTCATCCCCTCAATCCAGGCAGCAGCACCTGGACTCTGCACTTTGGTTATTTACACCTGAGTCAGGGCAGCTCAGAGATTAAAAAGAAAGAGGAAATGAAAGCCCAGGTTTTGAAAAGAGTGAATGGAATTTGTGCTCAATGTCCTACTCTGTGGATTGTTAGAGGGGGAAAATTGTGGTTTTTCCTTGCTCTGTGAAAAGCTGTAAACGTTCTTGCACAAGTTTTTTTTATCCTACTTTAAATTTATTTCCCAGATAAAGAAGTAACATGGTGCAAGTGAATAATTTCATGCTTTTTTCTGTTTTATCAGTAACTCAGTGTAAAT
Organism: Pyrgilauda ruficollis; assembly: GCF_017590135.1. Classification (NCBI taxonomy): domain Eukaryota; kingdom Metazoa; phylum Chordata; class Aves; order Passeriformes; family Passeridae; genus Pyrgilauda; species Pyrgilauda ruficollis. Next base: position 2,279,281 of record NW_024513654.1, on the reverse strand, counting down.
ACTTCTCTTTTTTCTGGAATGAGATTTTGGTGAGTTATATTGATGTGAAAGAAATCTAAAAAGCAGCAGAAAGATCTGCTGAAAAAGTTTAAAAAGAAAAAAGAAGGAACAACTTGTAACACTTACTCATCCCTGCAAGAATTTATGTCTGCATATACCTGAGCCAGTAGTCAAGAGCTTTGCTTGAAGACTGGCAAGGAATCCAATAGAAATGCAGGAAAATTTCTCAAGGAATCAGATTCTGCCATGCAAATTCACCAAGTTAAGAAGGACATGGTTTATGAAGGTTTTAAATTCTAACCCTTTTTTTTTTTTTTTTTTTTTTTTGAGTTTCTTGGTCCATTTTGGAGGCTGAATTATAGGAAGGCTAAGAAAGGGACAGACTTAATGTCAGAATTCAGGTATTTTGAGGCACAAACCTGGAGAATTTATGGTGCAGGTACCAGGAGGGATGCCAGCAGTAAAGCCACGGTGATATCAAGCAAGCAGCCAACCTTTGAAATGCGATGCAGCTCATTTTGGGGTGTGCTGCAGGCTCTGACACACATAGGCTTCCAAAAAACGGGCATAAATTGCCCACACAGATGTTGTCCTTGGGCCCAGGGGCTGCTGCAAGGGGATGTGCCATGGTAAATGATGGAAAAGGGGTTTGTAGCTGGATTTGAAGGCTCTCCCAGGAGATCAGAGGGGTTTTCTTAGCAGGGGTGGGGTCAGTGTCCATCCTGGAGCGCAGGAGAGCAGGGATGTGAGGAGGGTGGGAGATCCTTCTGCATGCAAGTGATGTGAAGATAAACACCAGGATGAGATTTCCTGATAGCATTGAGGCCTGGGGAGGAATTTATTGGTCCTTAAATCTCCCTGACAGGGAGCAGCAGGGTGGGGTTGGGCTCTGCTCGCAGGGACAGGGACAGCACAAGAGGAAATGGCCTCAGACTGTACCAGAGGAGGGTCAGGTTGGATATTTGGGAAAATTTCTTCACAGAAAGGGTTGTCAAATGTTGGAGCAAGGTGTCGGGGGCAGAGCTGGAGTCCCCATCTCTGGAGGGATTTCAGAGCCCTGTGGATGTGGCACCTGGGGACAGCGGTGGCCATGGTGGTGGTGCTGGTGATGGTTGGGCTTGATGATCTCAGAGGCTTTTTCCAACCATGTCAATGATGACTCCATGATTCAGGGATTAGTCAGGCTGCAGTTTTGATTCTTTTAATTTGCATTTCAGTTTTACTTCAGTCTTTGAACTGATCCTGAGGCAGTGGCAGAGAGCTGGGAGTGAGCTTGGTGTAAACTCCAGCCTAATGTTTATATAAATTTCATGCCAATGTAAGGTTCAAGAAAATCAGTGATTTCTTTATCAGAAATTCAGTATGTGGTTTTTCCATTTTCTATGAATTTTAATCTATAATGTTCTAATGACCTTTTTTCAAGAACATTTTATTATGGTGCCTAATTTATCTTGCTAAAAGATATTTTTATTTTTTATGTGATGTTAAAAGTCACACATAAATTTGATCTTCCATTCACAGGCCACTTACTTAACTGGATATTTGACTTAAAGGTACTTCTGGCTTGAAAACGATTTAGAGGTACTTTTGGCCTGAATTCAGGTAACTTAAAATATTTTTTGAGATAATTATCACACAAATATCAATGGCAAATGGGCCAAATATGATCTTGTGGGCAAGAATATATTTATAGAATTTTATTCCTGCATTTTATACTGAAAAATCTTCCATTGCATTTGTCACTCAAGCAGTTGAGCATTGTGGGAAAATTAAACTTTGCCAACTTTTTCAGCTCTTCTTTGCTAAAGGGCCATTGTCAAAGATGCTTTGTTTGCCATAAAGAAAGATTTGTAGTGACAGTTTTATATAACAACAATAATATTAATTTGAATTATTTTTGGAAGAATCTCGGAGCAGCTGGGGAAGATCATCTGCATTATGTTGACCTTACAGATGTTCAAGCTGATTCATGGAGGAATGAAGTAATTTGCCTGTGCCCATGCAGTGAACAACCAGCAGTGAAGAATAGGAGTCAGCTCCTAGATTATTTTCACATGGAATGTTCAGCTCCATTTTGATAATTTGTCCATTTTCTCTGGGAATATTAACCCATATCTCTGCTGAAATAGCCCAGTTAACATCCAAGGTGTAAGAGCTGAAAAATTATTTAAAATTCTATGCAAAATTAAGGAAGGTTAATGTAATACTTCGGGTTTTTTTTAAGGTCAGCAAAAGTGTGGGCAAATATTCACCCCATAGAACCCATGGGGTTGTGAATTTTTGGGGAGTTTAACCTTGGTGGTCATGGACTTGTCAGGGAATTATGGAATGATTTGGGCTGGAAGTGATCATCCCATGCCACCCCTGCCATGGCAGGGACACCTTCCCCTGTCCCAGGTGCTCCCAGCCCCAATGTCCAGCCTGGCCTTGGGCACTGCCAGGGATCCAGGGGCAGCCACAGCTGCTCTGGGCTCTCAATTTCTTCCCAATATCCCATCCATCCCTGCCCTCTGGCAGTGGGAGACTGTTCTTAGAGTTTTAAACAATAGATTGAAACATAAAAATCTGAAACTGTGGGAAAAGCTCTGCAGAGACTCCTTTTCCTGGGGAAGAAGTGCTTCTGGAATAAATAAACCCCAGTGGATCCCATACCCTGGCACAGCTGGAGAGCTGCCCTTCCCCTGCCCCTCCATGAAGGAGATGTGCGCTGAAAATGTTTGGGTTTTTTTAAAATCTGAAGTATAAATGTGTAAAATGATCACAGCGTGCCTCCCTGCACAAACCCACATCCAACTGGAAAACCCCAGCCACAGAGGCTTGAAGAGAAGAGCAGAAGAAGCTTGACTCCATAACATTTATTTCAAATTAATTTTCTGCCATCCAGCTCCAGCAGTTCATTTTTCCTACTGAATGGGATCTAATAAGACCTAATAGGTGATAAATCAGTTTCGCAGTTTCGGGCATTAAGGAACTGCAGTGCTGTGTTCTGCTAGAGCAGGAAGGTCTCCAGCTCTCTGTTCCACAACAAGCAGGGCATTAAATAGTCTTAAATCATCAGCCTGTCCCTTCCTCAGCTCCAGGACCACTCCTGAGGCTGGGAAATTTCACAATGAGGGATCATTCTTTATGGCAAACTCTGTAGCTGCGAGCAAAGCAATTTAAAAAACACTTTAGGAGAGTGGTTCCTACATCCTGCTCCTGTTACAAATCACTCGGCCTCAGTGTTTACAAAATCTGCAGTTTAACTAATACAGATGGGTTATCAAATTATCCTGATGGAAACAGATAGAGAGGTTGTTTCCTATCAACAGATCCATTAGGAACTAACAACAAAATGGGATTATTTACTCGGCATCTATTCATTCCCACTAATTTGGCACAGCGTTATTAGCACTGAAGCTTTACATGCAAAACACTTCAATTCTTGGGGTAATTTGATAATGCAAGACACGTTCCTGATCCATCATTTTATAGGATGGGTCCTATAAACCTGTGTTTTAACAACCAATCCCTACCCAGCTCTTCCATGGCAAAGCACATCCATCCCAATTAGGAGCAGCACCAGCTCTAGAGAAGGTTTAGATGAGCCTGGGGTTTATTATCCTTGGGTCTCTAACCCACACTCTAAAGGATTTATTGTTCCAAAGGCTCTTTTTTCTCCAAATTTAAATCTGAACAAGGCTTTAGGAAGGTTCAGAGTTGCTGCAGCTCACAGCAAAGGGGTTCACCAGATCAGCTGGTCAAAAGCAGCTGGGTTACCTCAGTTGGTTTCAGTCACACAAACCCATCCAAGCTCCTTTTCCCTGAATCCAGAGGGGATATTTGCACAAAGTGCTTTTTTCAGCAATATTTTGGCAGTGAGAACCTCCAGCAGAAAGGTGGGGATCAGGAAAGATCAGTGTTCAGCCCAGAGAGGAGAAGATTCTGGGGAGACCTTAGAGCCTGTTCTGGACCCTAAAGGGACTCCAGGAGAGCTGGACAGGGACCTGGGACAAAGGATGGAGGGACAGGTCACAGGGAATGGCTCCCACTGCCAGAGGGCAGGGATGGATGGGAGATTGGGAAGGAATTCCTGGCTGGCAGGGTGGGCAGGCCCTGGCACAGGGTGCCCAGAGCAGCTGTGGCTGCCCCTGGATCCCTGGCAGTGCCCAAAGCCAGGTTGGAGCAGCCTGGGACAGTGGAAGGTGTCCCTGCCCATGGCTGGGGTGGGAGGAGAAGATCTTTAAAGTCCCTTCCAGCCCAAACCAGTCTGGAATTCCATGGTTTATGGTCAGCAGAGTCCTTGCATGTGGGACTTGTCAGCCCAGGCCCAGCAGGTTTTGGATGATGTTCCCCTGGGATGAGGAGTTTCCCACGTGTTTGTCCTGCCCTCCTACTCCTGAGTCAGATAATCCTCTCTGGGCAGTGATGTGTCCATTGACTGCCCTGCACATAAAAGGAGAAAATATTGGATTCAGCTGGAGATGAGGAAGGGAAGCACAGCTTTGCTTCTCACCCTGATCGATCCCACTCTTGTGGGTGCTGAAACTTCTTAAAGGAGAAAATGAAGTTTCAGTTGTTGTCAGAGGCAGCAGTGAAATTACCTTTGCAGTTTCAGCTGAATGAACCAAGTTTTATTTATTCTCTAAAACCAAACAGGAGATAAAACACTCACACCCTGTATTTTCTTTGTACATCATCATAGCAGCATTTTCCTGCTTGAGGATTAACACCAGTTGTACTTGGATTTGTTATTTATAGGTTTCACCTCGGGGCACCTTGCCTTTATTGAGTAGGAAAATCAAAAATTGCCCTTGCATGACATAAAGGCAGAGCTTTTAACGTGGGAGGTCTCTGGCTGTTCAGTGGCACCTTCTGATGTACAAAGTGAGGTCAGCACAAAACGTTTCTGTCTCAAAGACATCCAACACCCTGTGAGTTCCAGCTCTGCCAGACCTCTGCCCTCCCTGCTGGGGCATCCCCCACCTACGGCAAGAGGGGCTGGAGGGTGTCCAGGGAAGGGAACAGAGCTGGGAAGGGGCTGGAGGATTCCTGAGGAGCTTTTCCAACCCAAACAATTCCATGGTTTTCTGTTGATCTTTGCTGCATTTCCCTGGCTCCAGGCAGGGCTGGAACAGGTGAAGGAAGTCAGAGATTATCAACAGAATCATGGAATTGCTCAGGTCAGAAAAGCCCTCCAAGACCCCTGAGACCAACCATTCCCAGCCCTGCCAAGGCCACCACTGCCCCATCCATGTCCCCACGTGCCACATCCCATTGGCCGAGTGCTGTTGTCATTAATTTAGGCAAAGCAAGGTGCTAAAATACTGGTGTGTTCTCCAAATCTCTGTAACTGTGTTTTAAAGGAATGCTGAAAGAAGTTAAGTGACCCCCCAACTTCCTGTGCTGTCCAAAGCAGCTTCAAAAATAATCTGTGTTTGTCACAACCTGAAATTCCCTAGCAGGAGTCAATTTAAACAGCTGTGACCACCCCGTAATTATGATTTGTCACAGACTAATATTTACTTTTTTCATTCATTTAAAACCCCATTTGTTTTACTGTGTACAAATTAAGAACAAAGTGTCATGTTGGTCCCTGAATGCATAATTGCAATTAAGGTGGTGTCTTGCAGAAATAATACATGGAGGGTTAATTTGGACCACGGGCTGGTTTTAATTCTGTCTTTGTGTTTCTCTACAAGTGAATTATCCTAGGGTGGCACAGAAAAAATCACAGTTATTTGTAGCTGGGCTGTAACGTTGTGTTTTAATGGGAGTATTTTTAATGAGGGTTTGTAGCCTGAATTGTTGATGAAAAGCAGATTAGTTCTGTTTGCTCATTCCATGAGAGGTGAAAGGCTCTGAGCAGGGTTTGTGGCCCCAGTTGGGCACTTTCCTGAAGGAAATTAGGGAATTTCTGATGAAAATGTCAACATGTGAAGAGTTCAGTCACAGGAGGGCTCTGCACAAGGCTCTGTTTCTCACTTTTTAGTGACATTTGGCTCTTAAACATTTGATGATGCCTTGGGAATAAAAATATGATGTATAAAAATATGATATATTTTGTAATGAATTACAAATGTGAGTGATTGTGACCTAAATGACACACTCCCTATTTCAGGAACAGCATTGGAGTGGTGTCATCATTTAATTCTCTCTTATATCTTGGACTAAATCACAATTTTTGAGATCCATTTGCACCATTAAATGCTGTGTGTGGGGTAGAAGAAGCATCTAACTTAAATACTAATAAATTGAAAATTTCCCAATTTTAATACAGCAAAATTAATATTAAGGTAGATACAGATTTTTTCAAAAAACACAAAACTTTTACTCTTTTCCCCAGTAAAAGTTAAATTACTCAACCTAAACATCAAGGGGGAGAGGCAATTATTTCTTAAAAAGTGAGAGAAAAAGGAAGAAAGTTTTAAAACATGCAGGAAAAAAAAATCTTTATCTCAGATGACAATTTTAGGAAAGAGTAAAAAATTGAAATATTTTGCAATAATTTATGAAACACTTATTGCATGTTTTCTTTGAAAGTATTGTTTTAAACTGAAAATGGGACAGAAAAAGCTAATTCCTGAATTTCTCAGTTCCTAGTTCTTCAGCAGTGACTCTCAAACCTCTTTGACCCCTGGGTGTGATCCAAAGCAAAAGCTTTTTGAAGGTTTTTGTGTGGCTCCTGTAGCACTAAAGCTTTGGATTGTAACAAAAATAAAAAATTGAAATATTTTGCAAGAATTTATGAAACACTTATTGCATGTTTTCTTTGAAAGTATTGTTTTAAACTGAAAATGGGACAGAAAAAGCTAATTCCTGAATTTCTCAGTTCCTAGTTCTTCAGCAGTGACTCTCAAACCTCTTTGACCCCTGGGTGTGATCCAAAGCAAAAGCTTTTTGAAGGTTTTTGTGTGGCTCCTGTAGCACTAAAGCTTTGGATTGTAACACTAAAAATCATAGCCCAGGTTTTGTGCTGCTACTTTTAGCATCCTTTGGGATCCATTTTCAGGGATCAATGTTTGGATATTGCTGATGTTAAAGATGAAATTGCTTAAAATCTGGACAACCTGTGTGTGCCATTCTGCTTTTAATTTCTCTGGAAAAAATCCAGGAAATGGAGCTTTTTACCTTGTATAAACCTTTGATCCCATTGATCATTGCTGGCCCAGATCCCTCCTGGCTGCTGCCAGGCTTTCCATAATATCTGCTGCAGATGGAGCTGAAAACTCTGGCAAATCTGCTCTGCACAAGCATCAATATCCATTGGAAAAGCAGATTTTTCCTTGTCCTTCATGGGTCACTGGATGCCAGCATCCCTCTGCATGCCAGGGTTAGTCCCTGCATCCCGCTCAGCTCATTCCCAGCTTTGTTAGGCCCTACTTTGCTGACATGCTGAGCTTTTAGTGACCAGGCAGTGCTGCCCATCCATGTGGAATGCTCAAACATCACTCAAGGCAGGGATGAAGGAATTGTGAATTGGTTTAGTCCTGGAATGGTGAGTTTGGAGCAACCAGGGCTGTGGAACTTGTCCCTGCCCATGGAATGGGATGATCTTTATGGTCCCAACCCAAACCATTGTGGGATTCTCTAATATAATCCTATAAAATGAGGATGACTTTAGCTGTTACTCCATACACAAGCACTGGGTGAAAAAAATCGACCTGAGCGTTTGCTTTGGTTGTGATTTCTGGGTGAGAAAATCTCCTATCAGGACTAATCTAAATTTTTTCCCACTTAGGTTTTTTTACTTCTGTGAGCCCATCAGATAATTGCAGTCTGCTCCCAGAGAGGCTGCTGGCTTTCAGTGCCATTGGCATCATAAATCTTCTATCTAGAGAGAGCCAAACTGTGTAATTCAGGCCAGGGAAGATGATAAAAGGAGCAGAAATGGTGCAGAAATGCTATTTGGGCCTTGTACCCAACTCTGCTGTGCCCCAGTGCAGGACAACCAGGCCAGGCATTGATTGTTGTGAAGGGACTGCCTGGTTGTCTTGTCCTTGTGAGGCTCAGGAATACTTTCCATCTGGGAATTAACTTCCCTGGCACCGCATCCCACCGTGTGCACTGTGGGATTGATGGTGCTCTAATGTCCAGTTCCCAAATTCCAAGGAAATAAGCCTTGCACAGTTTTGGAGATTCTCTTCTTGCTGTGCCCATATTGAAGCAAACTTTTCCATGGCTCTGCCTTGGGAAGGGGAGGATTCAGCCAAAGACAGCTGTGCCTGGAGGTTATTGCACAAACTCACCTGTCAGAAATCAAATTTTAGCCCTTTAAAGCATTGTTTGTGTCTCAATAGCCAGAGAATTTCCTGTAGTTTACAATCATTTGGCCACACAGCATAATTTAGTAGCTTAAAGAGCCTTCTTGGGATTAACAGAGGGAGTGAAATTAAAGTATTGCATAAAAGAAATCGCAGAGAACCTGATTTCAGAGAATCCCTGAATGGTTTGGCTTGGAAAGAACTTCAAAGCCCATCCAGATTCCCCCCCTGCCATGGCAGAGACACCTTCCACTGTCCCAGAGTGCCCCAAGCTCTGTCCAACCCAGCCTTGGACACTTCCAGGGATCCAGGGGCAGGCAAGGATTTACATCCACAATTCTATTTCGTTGCTTGTTTGATATAAACCACTTTTTATCCCAGCCTTTGTCCCATTGACACACTTGGCTGTGTTTTTGTGACCCTGACTGTGTTTGCCTCTTAGGCTTTGATTTCACCAGGCAGAAACTAATCCCCAGCTGGAAAATTCTGGGAAGGGTTGGCATGTCCAAGGCAGCAGTGAATCCTGCCTGGAGCCATCCAGAGGCTGCAGTGCAGCCCCCACACCTTGGTGTGGTCCTGCTGAAAGGCTGCAGTGGATCTGTTTGTGGGGTTGGCAGTGTCCTCTGCTGCCCTGCAGAACAGAAAAACCCACGTTTTTAATGGCATTGTGTGCCTGCCAGGCTGATTTTTGTGGTGTGTCACCTGGGACTGTTTGTAGGGCGTGCAGGGTGATTTAACCCTTCCCACAGAGCCAGAAAATCTGCTCAGACCTGCCAAGGGGCTGGGCTGCTCTGCTGGGGGCTCCTGTTACTGGCAGGTGTTGAAACATCCCAGTGAAGCATTTATTCCACTCCAGAGGTATCAGGCAGGGTGCTGAGGGAGCTCTGGGAAGGGCAGCAAGGCAGGGATCCTGTGCAGGGGTTGCCAGCTGGGTGAGGCTGGCAGGACGGGCACAGGACCCCTGGCTCCCTCCTCCACACACCCCACTGCCTCCCTAAAACCTTCTGTGTCACTTTAATATCTGAGAGCCACCCTTTGGATCAAACACAGGCTTACCTAAAGCTCCAGTAAGATGTTGTTTTCACTCTGCCAGCATTAGTGTTCCCTTCACAGAGCTGTCAGCAGCCGTGGCACAGCCCAGCAAAGCAGCTGCTGCGGTTTATCCCGCTCATCTCTTACAAGAAATCACATTTTAACCTCTTCCCAGGGAGTCTCTGCTTGCTGGGGAGATGGGCTCCAGTTTTGTGAAGGTTCAGCTCTTCTGGGCAGTGCCTCTGCGCTTGTGATTGCTTGGGTTGGGAAATAAAAGTCGTGGTAAGGCATTGGGATAATTCCGGTCCCTTGGAAACTTTCTGCCATCAGAATGAACTTCACATTTTGGGGGAAACTTCAGCAAATGGAATTTCTGAACAACCCTGATTGGGTTGTTCAGACCCCAGCACTGAAGAGGTGATAACCCAACCTTTGCAGATCGCTTTCTTTTTTCTCATTGCTATTCTCTGGTGGAATTTGTTAAATTAAATACCTGCAGGAAAAAAGGGAGATTCTTTTCCAAGCATCATCAGGACATTTGTTCAGCCAGGTGCAATTGTCTTCCCAGTTGATGGCAAGATGGATGAGAATGCCAAATAATTTGAAATGTAGCAGATCAATTGTATTGATTTATCCATAAGTAGCTCAAGTGGCTTTAATCACCTGCAGTATCCATGGAAATGGGGAAGGAGCAGAGGCCAGTGCTGGCAGCACAGAGCAAGGGAAGTTCCCCTGCTGCAAACCCTGAGGCACTGTCAAGTATTTGAAAACATTTGGCCAAATTCAGCCAGAACTTCCATGCTTTGCAGGAAGATTTGCCTGTGATGTCCTTTCCCAAACTTTTCCCTGAATTACTGCTCTTGTAGTTATTTCTCTTTCTGGACTGAACATTTGTGTGAAAAGCAGTGCAATAGGAAAAAAACAAAACAAAACAAAAAACCCAAACTTCTTCTATATTGATTTTTACCTCTGCAAAAAGTGGCTGGATTCCTTTGTGAAATCAAGTCAAAACGAGAACTGAGGTGAAAAGTTGGGTAGTGAGACCCTGGCACACAGCAGCTGTGGCTGCTCCATCTCTGGAAGTGTCCAAGGCCAGGTTGGAGCAGCCTGGGACAGTGGAAGGTGGCCCTGCCCATGGATGGTGGCACTGGATGGGCTTTGAAGTCCTGCCCCACCCAAATCCTTCTGGATATCTCTGATACTTCCAGAGGGGAAGGTGATGATTTCTGTTCCTAGCAAAGGCTTTCTGCATTTTATTGAGCATTGCACAATGGAATGCTTGTTTAATAACTCACCTGATGGCACAGATCCCTTCCAGCAGCACTCCAACAAATTACATTTGTTTGAAATTACAAGCTCTGCTGGGAGTTTTTGCCAGCTGCCACAATAGAAAGTCTCTTGGAATTCAGCAAGTCTGCCTCCTTTAGAATAATAACTTTGGAGTAGGGGAATAGAAATGCTGTCCACTTGCAAGAGATGCTACTTTGCCAGCATTGTAGCCTTAGCTAAAACCTCCTAAATTAAATTGTCTGCTAGCATTTCCATTAGAAAACGTAATTTCCAAGCTTTTATTGCTCTGCCATAAAATTCTCCAGGTGCTGAAACTGAGTAGGGACAGTTCTGTCCATGGAGATACAATTCCAGGAGGCAAAGTTGCTTTGGGAAAGAGGACAGAAAGCTAAACCCTCTTCTTTCCTGCACTCAAAGTCATCCAAAAACCACAGCTGAGACCTCAGACACGTAGTCAAGGCAGGAGGAGAGCGAGGGCAGTCAGATCCATGGTTATCCAAGCAGATCCCGACCCTTGGAGAGGCTCAGACCCCACCTGGACACAGCCCCGAGCTGTGCTCCAGAGGCACCTTGGACAGAGAGCCCCTTGTGCCTCTTGGTTGTTGGTAGTCAGCCCACAAGTTTGTCCTTCAGCGTTTTGTAACTCAGTTATTTTTCATTCATCTGTCCCCTTTGTTTCAGAGGGCACCAGCCCGGAATACAAATGAGGGGAGAGCTATCAGTGATTAGAGATAATGTGCTAAAGCTGGGGCTGAAATATTTGTTAGAAAATAGGTTAATAAAGTGACACGGAGCACCTGTGCTGCTGTGGAGCAGGCATTATGAGGAGATTATGCTAATGTGGGTATTTAGTAGCGAGTCTTCTTTGGGATTACTCTCTGCTATTATCATCCTTAGCCCAGGAATTGTAATTCAAAAGGCAGCAAATGATCAAGGATTTAGTTTGTTGTTTTTTTCTTTTCTTTTTTTTTTTTTTTGACTGCTCTTTAGCCTGCTGAATTAGAGGATGTTGCAAGGAATCTTTTAAACACTTCTAAAATGTTCTTGAAGAGAAAGAAGTGGAATGGGCAGGGATGTGTAAGTAAAAAGAAGTGTTGAATTAAATTAATTTGTTAGTGGTGGGCAGCTGGTAGGCCTGGAGGTGCAAAGGCAGGTGAAGAGGGAAAGAAGAGAGACAAATTTGGGAAAGGAGAAAACTGAGGGAGATGCAAGGGTACCTCCAGGCTGAGCCGTTGAAATGACTTTGAGTCTCCTATGGCGAGGGACTTTAAATCCTGGGGGCAGTTTTGGAACTTTCTCAGCAAGATAAACTGGAAGGGCTGGGGCGTGTCCAGGGTGTCCCTGCCACCCCTGATGGAGTGGCACTGGGTGGGATTTAAGCTCCCTTCCAACCAAAATGATTCTGATGCTGCTCTGTGGAAGGTCTCTAAACACAGAATAAGAGGACAGTCGCTGCATCAGAGGATCAAACTACAGCAGAACTCTCTGGATGCCCTTGGAGCCATCCCCATCCCCCTTCCCCAGAGCTCACACAAAACCTCCTCTGTCCAGGCACTGATTTTGTTCTTTGGTGGATTTTTATTCCCTTCTTTCTTCCACATATCCTGAAGTGACTTCCTTGTGTAATCATATTTCTTCTATTCCAATCACATCATAGAAAATGTTAATTTCCTGCTTTTAATTGGGTTGATAAAGTCTTTTGTCTCACAAATCTTTCCCAGTACATTCGGATTAGGTTTTGTTGTCTTACATGGCAGCAGAGTCCATTGTGTTGGGTTCCAGGCTCTGAGCTTCTTCCTTTTTCAAAGTTTAACTTCTGTGGCTCTTCCTGACATGGATAATAAATTCTTTTGTTCATTGAAACTGAATTTCAAGAAGAGCACTTCTTTTTATGCACACGCAACTGGGAGCCAATCTTGGTTATTAATTACAGCGAGATAAGGGCTGGCACTGCAAGGGATGCTCTCCAGCTGAGAGTTTTGATTATTTATCCCTTGGCCCAGTGATGTCCAAGTCCACCTTTTATCCTTGAGAGTGTTCCAGCAGACAATTCCTTTCTTCTTCAGTACAGAACCGTTGCTTTTGGGTTAATTCCACTTATTCTGAAGAGCTACTTCTTGCTTCATTTTCTCCAACTTTTGACAGTGAAGTTACTGAAAATTGTCAGGACCTGCTTTGGAGGAGGAGGAGGAGGGTTTAAATAACACCTGGAATGATAAAGTATTTCAGCTTCCTCTTTCATTTTTTATTTGGGCATAAACCTGAACCATTGTTATATTCATGAGTTGCAGCAACTTCCCAGGTGATAACAAAGCATTGCCCAGGATCCAGCCAAGAATTCATCCAGCATGATTTTTTACTATGGAAATTCTCTCTTCAGAGTAGTGATCTTGCAACTTCTTCTTGTCAATATTTTAATAAATATATTTTAAAAATTAACTTCATTAGATAAAAAACATCTTAATTTTGCTCTTGGCACTGGAGGTGCTGAAATATCCTGCAAAGTGCTGTGAGGTTTGCCATGACATTTGATTTGCAAATGAAGATAGATTGTAATAATTGTAGTAGTGGGAGTAGGAATAGTAGTAGAAGAAATACTACTAATGATGATGATACTGGTGATGATGATGATGTTCTGTGGACTGACACTGGGATTTCTCCACTGACCTATGCAGGGAGTGTTTCATCTAGTCACAGAAGAATTGATCAAATCAAAAATGGGATTTCAGTAATTCAAAAATCAACATGAAGTCTCTCCATCTCTTCTTTGGGATGTTCCTTTATGGAAAATTGGAGGAATTTCAGGTTTCCTGAACCCCGCTGATGCCCAGGGTTTGTTTAATTCCAGCTCCAGATGAACACGTGTTCTGTGCTCTGCTCCTTTTCCAGTGGCAAACATAGCAGAATATGTATTATTTATTCTTTGTTGGTATTCCCTGGAATTAATATAAGGGAAAAATGAGAGTTACAATTTAAAGAAAAATAATGGTGTATGAAGTAATGAGATTGTGCCAAAGCTTAATTAGATGGAGCAGATTGAATACATTCCAGTGATGTCTTAAGGCAGCATCATTAAGCTGGAGGCACAATCCTGCCTGAGTTGGAACCAGTTTTATGTCCATGAGGGAGCAGCCTGGGATGGCCCCTGCACCACATTCAGTTGTTAATTTTGGGGGAAGATTTACAGATCTCCTTCTATTATCAGCTTTCAGAAGCACAAGGCAAAGCAGGGCTGAGGAGGGGATAAAACTGGTGATTGTCTGATCGCACAGATAAGCTCGATTTCAATCTTAGTTTGTGCTACAGCTCAGTAATTGAATCACAGATCTCCAATCCATATATTTTGGAGCAGTGCAGGGTGTTCATTTGTGCGCTGGATTCAGCTCATTTATAAAATCTCTTAATGAAGTGCTTGCCCAAAACACTGAAGGGCTGAAATTCCTGCTTGGTTGTGCTGGGTGCAAGTGCAGAGATGTCTCTTTCATCTTAGTTATAAAGAATAATATTATAAAACACACCTGTAAATATGTATGTACTTGATTTTATGTATATTTGCTTATATATTAAAAATACTTTTGTATTTTAATTGTTTTTATATTTTCCTTTCTAAATTTAATTTTAATTTTCCCATTTAGATCCTTTCTTTCTCCTCCATAATTCTCCTATGGGGATGAACTGGCCTTATACTACAGATACATCCCAGTGGCATCAGATTTTTCCCTTTATTAATTTATTTCAATATATAAATAAATAAACTCTCTTAGCATTCTGCTAAATGTATGTACATATTGATATATTTATGAATGTATGCACATATTGATATATTTATATAAATACATCAATATGTTCATAAATAATTGCTCGGCAACATATTGCCCATATATAAATATTTAAATATTTATAAATAATGTCTTTTTCCATCATATCGGATTATCTGGAGGCTTCTTTTCTCTTGGATACCAAACTTGCAGCTAATTTTTTTTTTTCCAGGAGAAATTGCTAAGTATCTTAAATTCAGTACAAATCCTATCTGGTTTGTTTTAAATAATTCTGCCCTTTTTTCCCAGCCTGAAAGAAATTAATATTTTTATTTGCTGTAGTGAACTTCCGTTTTCAATTTGGTTTTGGGGGTGGGGAAAAAACAAACCCAGAACATGTCAGGAGGGATTTTCATCATTTTTTGGGACTTTGAGGAGACACAAATCTCTCCCCCAGCCTGCTCCAAGGAGCAGCTCATTTGTCTGGGCATTAGCTGGCAGCTGCACAGCATAAATTTGGAGTTTGCAGGGGGAATCTCATGTTTGTTTTGAAAATGGAGATCAGGCTACCAAGGAATAATCAGTTTATTTTTCAGCACCATGAATATGTAGTGCCCTACTTCTCCTGTGCCATTTGGTTTTCTCTTTCAAGCTTGTCAGGCCAACTCCTGTTGCAGTTTAAGAGGTGTTTTAGAAACTCTATAAACTACAGTGGGTATTGAATTACTGAATTAGCATTTGGGAAATAGAGCAGTGAACAATGTTTTAAAGACTGTCCTTTACCAGCATTTCTGTTGTTCTGTAAGTGAAGGGGTTTTTTTGCCTCATGTGTTTGAAAACGTGTTTTTCTTGACCTTAAACTTAAAATACAACCAGTTGCACGTTTTGCTTAGACACAACATTGAAACTTTAAAAATTTATGTCGATATAGTGCTAATAAACTGAATTTTTAATGATCTCTTGATTATGAAAAGATATTTTAAAGACAAGTGATTTTATCCCAAACACTCCCTCTGTTTCTGCATATGCTAATTTACTTGATTAATTTGGAGAACATCTGCATAGAATTCTGTACACTTACCAGTGGTGAGATCACACTGCTTTTCAAGTATCAGCCTCAAATTTCACTTTCCAGACAGACTCAGATTTTGTGTCTAATTGGGATGCCAAATATACAAAGGTACCCCAGAAGTGTGTAATTATGTAATTTTCTCTTGATCTTTCAGAGTCTTCCTGCGAGCAATTAATCAGTATGCAGATATGCTAAACAAAAAATTCCTTGATCAAGCCAACTTTGAGTTACAGGTAAGAAAAAACTCCCAGTTTGAATGGAATAAATGTTATTAATGTAACAAATTTCTGCCCTGTGTAGTTTTGGTGGGTTTGTTCATGGTTTATTTGTGGCTGTGAAGCCAAATTATCCCAGTTAAATCATTCCAGGCTCAGCAGGTGCTGTGATCCATTCCTGTCTTGTGGGTCTTGTCACAGAATCACAGAATCACAGCAGGGTTTGGGTTGGGATTCTGCCTGAATCATCAAAACAAAAAGAATTGGGATTTGTAGCTGGGAAATGTTTGTTGGAAACATAAAGGCAACGAGGAGCTGTATTAAGAATTTATCAAGAAACACCATCTCTGTGGTGTCTGTTCTTTTCTCCTTGAAATATTTATGTGCATAATTTAGGGACTTTTAAGTTGTTTTGTAGGTGTGTAGAGAAACATTTCAGAGAATTAATGGAATCTCTTCTTGTCATTTTGGGGGCTTTCAGCTCTGGAACAACTATTTCCACCTGGCTGTTGCTTTTCTCACGCAAGAATCTTTACAACTGGAGAATTTTTCAAGTGCTAAAAGAGCAAAAATCCTTAACAAGTAAGTCCTGCTCGTCATCTAAATCATGGCCAAGAACTCGAGGTCTATTGCCATAATTTCAGTTTAATTTCTTTGCTAAGTCTATTCAAATTGAGATGCAATCAGGGGATAATGAAAGGTTGGGTTGAAAAACATGAATCAAGTGTTGTGTGTGTTTCTGCCCTGGCATGGAGATGTGAATTTCACCATTCATTAGGGATGAATTCAGTGTTTGCTGCCGCAGGATGCTCAGAAAGTCAAGATTCTCATGTTAACATGTTATAAAACTGCACTTTGAAAGCACTTCAGCTTTGTGCTTCTTCTAATCTCATTTTGTGTCTGCTCTTTATTGTTCATCCTTGACTTTGTTGAGAGGGAATTTTGGTTCTCCAGCCTTTTCCACTGGGCTGTCCCTGAAGGATGGGTTGGGGTGGGTGCAGCCATTTCCTCCTTTTGAGGGATCACATTCCCTGCCTCCAAATACCCCACTGCCAGCAAAGGATCCCACAGCAAAGGAAAGCTGTCAAAAGGGAATAACAGCCTGGAAGTGAGACTGGAACATGAAGATTCTGTTTAAACAGAGTGATTAAGGGTGGAAAAACCTCTAAGATCGTGGAGTCCAAGGCCACCACTGCCCCAGGTCCCCAAGTGCCACATCCTTGCAGCTTTTAAATCCCTCCAGGTGTGGGAAACTCCACCTGAACAGCCAATTCCAATGCCTGACCACCCTCTAAGTGAGGAATTTGTCCCAACTCTCCATTTAACCTCCCCTGCACAACTTGAGGCTGTTTTCTCCTTGTCCTGTTGATATTTCTCCTGCCTTTTATTGGGGTTCCACAGTAGTGACCTTATTATTTCTTAACTAAACACCAAGCTCTGAAAAGAGCTAATGTTGTGTTTTCAGGCAGTGTGGGTGGATTCTTTTTCTTTTTCTATTTGGGAAGAGCACTGGGAAAAGCCAGGTGTTCCCACAGCCAGTGAGGTCACAAAAATGGGGAATTTCCAAGCTGTGATTCCCTGAACAAGCACAGCTCTGTTTCCTGGTGTGTACAGTAAATAAAATGTGTCTATATAGAGAAAGAAAATGCATTTTCTATCCCTTCACCTTCCCAATCCAGGCCTTGCTGTCTGTTATTCCGATAAGAGAAATCCCAGGGGAGCTGGGGACAGTTCATCACTGCTGCAGTGATTTGGTTTTAAAGGCTTTTTGCTCATGTGGCTTTTGGGTTTTGACCGGAAAATTCAGGAAGAGCTCCACATCTCATCCCTTTTTATGGGAGCCAAGTTTGCCCTGCAAACTCCACCACTCCCTCCTGAGTTTTGAGGTGTTTCCTTTGGAAGCTGTGCTCTACCTGAGTCTTGAAAGAGAATTTTAAAGCACTTTAGGATCTGGTCTATGTGGGACTCATGGGGTTTCATTGATGAAACAGGAATATTTACAAGTTCAGTGCAAAAGTGGTGTCAAGCAGAGCTCAGGGTTTGGGGCTTGTGCTATAAATACCATAAATAACACTATAGATAAAGGGTTTTTTAAGGAAATTGAGCTGGTGTTGCAGAGCCAGGTGTATTTTATTTAAGGAAGTTGAGCTGGTATTGTAAAGGCAGGTATATTTTATTGAGGAAATTGAGATGGTGTTGCAGGTAAATGTTATTTAATTAAATTTAGAATCCCTTTGCTCTCTCTGCTCACTGTTAATGAACACCTACGAGAGCATTTTAGTCCAGCTCAGACGCCTGACCTGAGCAAAGAGCCAAAGCTGAGCTGGAATTGGGCTGGAAATTGCTGTCAAATACGTTTGTGGACTGATAATTCCTCTTTGTCAGGATGGAAACCACAGGCACAAATTTTCTCTGAGTGATTTTTATAATAAACAGAGCGGTTTATCTCGCTGAAGGAATTCAAGGAATCAACAGGCATTTCTCACTGCTAATATAAGTAAATAAATTAAGTCGTTTGAAGAGGTTGCTTACTAAAGTTTGCAGAATTGTGAATCTTTGTTTATAATGAATTTGCAAATTGTTATTTTCAGTTTAATCAGGTTTTGGAGACAGGAATCAAGACAATAAATTTGAGATTCAATAAATGCATGGTCTGGAGGCACTTTCATTGCTGTGTGAAGGCACTTCTGTGTCAAAAGAGATGTAATTAATCAGTTAATTCAATATCATACTCACCCATCTTTTTAAGTACATATTTCAATTAAAACGTCAAATATTTAATAATTAAAATTTAATTATTGTAATTTGTAGGTTTTGCTAAACATTGCATTTAAGCATTAGATAATAGCAAATTCTTAATGATGCAGAAGATTCTCTTTAATCCACATTAATGACTGGGTGTCTCACTATTATCCCCCACAAATCCTACAAGTTGCCAGACATTACAGTTTGGCTCATCTTGTTATTTAAGTAATGATCTTTAACTTGCAAATATTCCATAGAGCAAATGCATCCTTGGAGCTCGTTAGGGTTCTGATCCCATTGTCAATGAAGGCATTGGGGTGATTTCCACTCGTTAAAGCTTTCCTGTGGAGAGGGAGGGGAGTGGAAAATGACCCTGATGGGACATGGGAGGTGTTGGTGCCACCAGCTTTAGGGTGGGTGGGCTCCCACCTCTGCCTGGGACCATGGAATGTTGGACTTGTTGAGGCTGGAAACCTTTTTTCCCCAAATTTTCATGTTGACAGAGGCATTGCTGAGCTGGTGGGGATAGCCAGGTAATCTCAGTAGTGTGGGTCCCATTTGAGAACATGTTCTGGAGCTTCTTCCCTTTTTGAAGGCTGTGAATCTGATTTTGAAATGAGATTTATCTGGTTGTAGGTCTTTGTTTTCTTTTGGTTTAATGCTGGTTTTGTTTTCCTTTTCAAGGTATGGGGACATGAGAAGGCAGATTGGGTTTGAGATCAGGGACATGTGGTACAACCTGGGTAAGTATCCTAAGCACGTGTTCCTTCAATGTTCCCAAAAAAACATTTAGAGGGATATTCCTGGAAAAATTCAATGCCAGGTTGGATGGGACTTGGAGCAACCTGGTCTGTGGAAGGTGTCCCTGCCCATGGAATGAGATGGTCGTTGGTGTCCCTTCCAACCCAATCCCACAATTCTCTAAAATGGCTTTCCTTTCTCCTGAAACAAAAGTGTGCCTGCAGAGAGCTTTTAAAAATCTGGTGATTTAAGAAATCAAGCCACATCTGCACATCTAATTCACCATCTGGGTAGGCACATCACTCTTGTTAATATTTATGTTTTTCATGGTTTTTGTAGGTTTCAGTCTCTTCTGAACACAAACCCATTGTTATGGTGATACCTATTCAATGGGGTTTTTTTTCCCCTTACAAATATCTATATACACACGTATTTATATTAACTCACTTGAGGATGTAGCAAAATGCATGTGTCTGAGGGTTCTCAGTACCTCAGCCTGGAATTCTGCTTAAACTCTGCTTTTTAGCCTTGTCTGGCAGCATCAGTGGCTCAGGAAAGCCTGGGAAGCTGGAGCTCCCTGGAGCTCGTGGGTAAGTGAGGCAGCTCTGCCTCTCTCCAGCCTGGGCTGCTCCCTGGGTATAATTTGCCTGTACAGGGATTGAATTTCATGAGAAACTGAGTATTTACTGTGACCTGAGTGTACTCGTCTGCCAGATTTCATTTTCCTGAGCTTAACAGCACAGACACTTCAGCTCTTCTGAGTTTTATCAAAACTTCCTTAAATGATCAGAAATAAAGCATTTGCCACTTCACTTCTATCTCTGGCTGAGCTGTTGTTGCTGGGAGTTGAAAAACCCCAGAATTTCTAAGAGAAGAGAGTGCCAAGGGTTCATAAGTATTTGATATCGCAGAATTTGCATCCTATCTGCTGGAATGATGAGAAAAGGCTTCAGAGAGCAGCTGAGTTCACTTTTATTAGAAGCATCTTTGGTGAATTAAGTGTCTGGAGAACAGATTAGAGCTTAGTGCACAGCTGAGATGTGACTTGACAGGCAGGTAATAAAATCAGTGTCATGCCTGCTGCTGCATCACCCAGCGTGGGCTGCTGGCAGCCTCTGGGTGAGTAATTAGCCAAATCCATCCCTCTTCCAGCCCCACAGTTGTGGAGTCATGGAATTGGGAAGGTTGGAAAGGTTGGTAGTTGGTAAGGTTTGAGGTCACACCTGGAGTGCTGTGCCCAGCTCTGGCCCCTCAGCTTGGGAAGGACCTTGTTCCAGGGATGGGGTCTCCACCACTGCCCTGGACAGCTGTGCCAGGCCTGGACAAATCTTTCCAGGAGGAAATTGCTCCAAATATCCACCCTGAGCTGCCCTGGCCCAGCCTGAGGCCGTTCCCTCTGCTCCTGTCCCTGTTCCCTGGAGCACAGCCCGACCCCCCGGCTGTCCCCTCCTGGCAGGAGCTGTGCAGAGCCACAAGGGCCCCTGAGCCTCCTGTGCTCCAGGCTGAGCCCCTTCCCAGCTCCTTCAGCCACCTTTTCTCCTCACTAATATTTCTGGTCTCTTTTGATTCTTATGGATTCTTAAACTTTTCCCAGAATTTACTGGACTGAAAGTAGAAAGTTTGACGCAGACTTTCCCATCCAGCTGGTGTTAGCTGAGGTTGTTTTATCCAGGCTGGGCTTTGTGGAGTGCCTTGTGCCTTAAACTACTGCTGCTGTCACTGGCTGCTCTTTACAGGTTATTTAGTTGCTCCAGGGTTCAGTTTCTCACCATTAACAAGGATAATAATTTCCCCTGCAGTTTTGGGAATCGATTGGCTCAAGGGGTAGTGTTTTCTTCAATATTTCTTCCTGTGCTGTCATGAAAGCTTTTTATTTTTAATGGATTTTTTATAAATGGAGATTATCCAGGTAAGATCCCTCTGTGACCTCCTCAAGCTCTAATAATTGTGATTTTCCAAGATCTGTTAATGGGATCATTAATGCCAAAATCCCACATGATGAGGGAGTCAGGAAATTGCTGCTCTTCCCAAGAAAAACTGGGAGAGAAAGGTAAATGTGAGGCAGGACCCCAGTGTAAGGCAGCCTTTGTGCTTCTCCTGAGCAGCACCTTGATTTTCCTTATCTCCTTTGTCACACAGAGAGTCCATGTTAAACTCATGGATCACGTTTCACTTCTGGCTCCTCACCAATCTCATCTGTGTCACAGCATCAATTAAGAAGGAATTCCAACTTCTCACTGCATGGGAATCGATTGGGGGGTGCCTGACACTTTTATCTTGGAAGCTGCACTGCATTAATCAAATTATTCATGTGTATGTTCAGAAACCAAATCAGAAGTGAAAGGCTGGAATTCTGGAATTCTTGAGCATAGGTTTTTATGTCTGTGCCGTTGTGCATGAGATGTGATGAAACCAAACCACCCTGACTTTTGATTTATGGATTAAAGGGTATAGAAAAGCCTCAAAAATGCATGTTTTGTCTCATCAGGTTTTTGTTTCTAAATACCATGATTAACACACGATGCCTGCTGAGTTAAAATTCCCCATCTGGGAGCAAGGCAGTCCTCCAGCTATAATGCACATTTAAAAGTATAATTTTTTTTTCTGAAATTAAATAGTAAAATAAGAGTTTTTAAAGTTTTCACTTGGCTGCCGGTTTCTGATGCAGGGGAGGCCTCAATAATCATACCTTCCTATTTTTATGAGCAGAAAAGAAAAAAAAAAAGAACATTTATAGTACAGAACAGCGCTTTAGAGGCTTTTTTTCCTTCCATACCACAACCTGAACTTTAAAATGTGTTACTTTGAGTCAGTGTTTTGTTGAAACTGGGTCTTCTTAAACTTTGCTGAGACATTAAAGCATCAAAAAAGCATCAAACAGGCCGTGGCCTGTCTTGGGAGATGCAGGAATTCAAAAACCATGCACTGGAAAGGGTTTTGTGATGCAATTTAGCAGACAGAACCCAAGGCTCTGCCAGGATGTGCACAGGGTGCAGTGGCTGGTGGCACCCACAGCTGCGTGGCAGAGGAATTGCAGTGACATTTCAGGTGACATCCTGGTGGGAATGGTGGCCAGGGAAAGGCAGCTCGGAGGTGTTGGTGACGTCTGAGCCAGCTGGGGGGAGACGGAGGGGAGAAACTCCTCAAGGTGAAGGGGAATGGTTGCTGGTGTCCTCCAGCGAGTGCCACCGTCCCTGCCAGGGCTTGACGTCACCAAAGGTGTCTTGACAGAGCTCTTGCTGTCGTTGGAGGGAAGGCCAGGGTTAAAAATAGCCCTGAACTTTGGGTGTTACATAAATAGAAGTCATTGCGCATAACCCTCTCTGGATTAGTCAGGCGTGTTCCCAGCCTGCCCAGGGCACAGGGAGGCTGCTGGCAAATTACTCACAGGGTTTTGTGGCCCAAACTGAAATGGGAACAGTCTGGGAAATGAGAATCCCATGAATCACACTTTAATCCCAGAATCATGCTTTGTCCAGCAAGGAGAGCACCTTGTGTTTGGTTTGTGGTGAGGTCCCTTCCTGCTGTGTGAGCACGTCCCATGGCCAGGCACAAGGTGCTGCAAGGGAAAGGTTTTGCACGTTCAAAGGGGGCTTTTTTTGCATGTGGTTCCTAAAGCAGCTGCAGAAGTTGGTTTTCAGAAGAGACTCCTCAATTTTCTCCCAGACTTGTCACATTTGGAATCTCAGCGTGGGAGTTCCCACATTCCCGTGGGGAGGAAGAAGGTGAATCCTTGCTGTGTTGTTTATCAGACAGGGGCATGGATGCCCTGGGGGACCAGGGGAGGATTGTTTCCCTTCCTGCTTTGCTCCCAATTCTTTCTTTAGTGGCCCAGCACCAGGATCACTCTGTCACAGCAAACCCATGTGTGTCACACCGATGCGCGTGGGACGGACTCACCCGGGGCTCCCGTTCCAGGGCCTTCCCCCAGAGAGCTGCAAACAGATCATCATCTAATTGAAGGTTCTAATCTTATGTGGACTGTTCACATCTCAAGTTCAAAAGATGTTCCTGTTGTGAGGGAATTCCTGTGCTTGAGGCAATGGAAGAACCCTCAGTGGCACAGGGAGAACTCGCAGTTCAGGCGGCGCGTGATGAACAACTTTTGTCACCGTTATTTGTTTTCTGCAGTCTTGACTCTGACACTCCTCAGGCATAACACAAGAAATCTGTCACCTGAGAGATCCAATGTAATCATCCTTGTAGGAGACTGAGGAAAGCTTTAGGCCTTTCACTTGATATTCCTGAGCAGCCCCCAGCACTGCCGCAGCACCCAAAGTCACCATTTTCCCTGAGTATTAATTTGCCCTGATCCGATTGCTAATGCTAATAGGATTCAGGATTTTGCCAAATCAAGGGACTTAAATTATATCTGCTAAAAAAAGGAGTGTGTTTTGGTGGTAAAGGATTTTTCTTGATTACATTTGTTGAGATTTATGTTAGTTCTGGTCAAAGTGAAGCTACCAATTAAAGACTTCACTGGTTACTGTCACAGTGGTGTAGTGCATTGGAATAAAAATGAGTTTGAAATCTGTTTGTGTCCTGTACCACTGGTAACTGCAGTGGGAAGCAAGAGTTTGAGAGCTGGAGGAAACTGAGGACTAGACTCTAAAGAATCTGGTCTGAAGCACGATACTGAGTATAGAAACAGTGTTTGAACCTGGTTGTAAGCATCCCTAACAGGGCATCTGTGAGGAACATCTCCAGTTCTGTCCTGAGCTCCCTGTGGATCCCAGCCTGTTGCTGATGGAGAAATGTGTTTGTGTTTCCTAAACTTCTGCCTGGAGCTCTCAGGTCTGTGCTGCTCCAGCACCATGGTACAGTGAGGTGATGGGACACCAGCACAGGGTGCCCAGAGCAGCTCTGGCTGCCCCTGGATCCCTGGCAGAGCCCAAGGCCAGGCTGGATCCACCTGGGATAGTGCAAGGTGTCCCTGTCTGGCAGGGGTGGAATTGGATGAACTTCAATGTCACTCCCAACTCCAGCCATCCTGTTGATTTTTCCATGGACTTATTCACCAGATGATTTGCAGCACACACTCTCTGCATCCATTTAGCCAATAATATAAACAGTAACCTGCTCTTTTTTCCAGTATTTATTAGGTGCCACGCTCCTGCTAAGCTTTAATTTCCCTTCCCTGTGTGGAGCAGAGCAGGGATGGGGGGAGGAGCAGCTTCCTCTTGGGAAGCTAAATCTGCAATCAGGTTTTGCAGGCAGCTCAGCTCCGAGGAAAGGAGACATATTGTGGGCTGGCTGAGCTGTGCTTTCATGTCTCGAGGCTCTGTTAGGCTGCACTCGTGGTGACACTTTGATAGACTGACACCGAGAACATTTTGTTCACACAGGAGTCTAAATAAGTTAATACAAGTGATGTGCCTTTTAGCCTCCCTCCCTGCCAGCCACACATTGTGTTTTAAAATAAAACCTGGAAATTTGGGTGTGAAAATATGTAGTGGGAAATGTGGCGAGTCCCAGCTTGACGACTGATTCAACAACTCTTGATTTGGATTTAGACAGTGCCTCCTCTCCTGTGGTAATAATTATTGATAATTAAATAAATAATAATAATTTTAATAATAATAATAGAATTATTGTTAATAATTATTATTATAAATGGTGGTGATCATCATTATCATCAAATAAATAAGAATAATAAAAAAGTGTTCCAGTAGAGCCGGGTATTAAAACATGCTTTGTTATGCTCCATAAGCATACTAATACAGCTTTTATTTCTGTCAAAGCCAGGGGTTGTTCACTCTGAAATGCATCTTTTCTCCTAAAGGTCAGCATAAAATCAAGTTCATCCCAGAAATGGTGGGGCCTATCCTGGAAATGACACTGATCCCAGAAACGGAGCTGCGGAAAGCCACCATCCCCATCTTCTTTGACATGATGCAGTGTGAATTCCACTCCACCAGGAGCTTCCAGAGGGTAAGCACAGAGCTGCAGACATTTAAAGTGAGGAAGATTTGGCTGTTCTTTGACAAAACATAAGGAGTTTTGTTATTTCTCATTTTTCTAAGGAATAATATAATTATGGATTTGCTTATTTCCTACACATCCTGAGGGGCTGTGGAGTCTTCATCTGTTGGTTTGAAGTGGTTATTGAAGGAGAGATTTGCATGTAGTAAATGAAACCTTTGGTAATGGCACAGGAACAAAGACAGATGTCTTAAATTGTCAGTGTGACTCACACAAGGAGTTTGGTCCTGAGATAAAGTGGACATAAAGAAAGGCTGATAATGTGGCAAAAGTATAACCTGTAAGCATTTATCATCTCTTCTCTTTTATAATCCTGATTTTCCTTCCCATTTTATGGATTTTGAAGAGGAAAAAAGCCATCCAGCACTGTCAGTGCTTCTTCTTGCTCTACAGGCACTGCAAAATCTCAAATAGTAATGGAGCATTTTTATTCTATTTGATTTGAACCTGCTGAGGGGAGCCCTTGAATACACACACACCATCTTTTTCTGAAAACTTCAACTTTTGAAAGACAAGTGGAGTGAGAGAAAGTTTCCTGATATCATTCATCTGACATTGCTTCCCTTGAAACTTTGCTTATGGATTGAGTTTAAGACTAGTTAGGCCAGGTAGGGTTTGGATTAAGCCAGTGGAGCTCCTTCCCACTGTGAGATTTCTGTCAGTTCAGGGTATGACCTTGTGAATTTTGTAATAAAGCTTGACATGTGTTGTTTGCTTTTTTCCCTTCGTATTGGCAGTTTTCTTTCTTGGATGAAAAGCCTTATCCTTTTCCATACTTTTCTTTTCTTGAGAAGCAGCTCTTAATAAATCTGTAGGCAGAGTAAATGAAAATCTGCGTGGAGAGACTTAAGCAAGGGAAATGGCATCAGCTTTATTGCTTTGATTTGTTTTGTGCTGGATGGTGTGTGGAGAGGTTGTGAACTGTGTTTTGGCTTCATCCAATTACTGCATAATCATTTTTTCTCATGTTTGACTCCAGTGCTACTGTAAAGATTGAAATGCTCACTGGGATGCCATTTAAACAGTTTCCTGTCAGATGCTCTCTTTTGTTGCTTGTCATTTTTTATTTGTGCAATTATATAGATCATGAAAAATCCAAGGGTGACTTTATAGCTAAATTTATGGCCCTCAATTTTCCTGACAGAAGGAAACCAGCTTTGTGTGGAATAGTTGGCTGATTTTAATAAATGAATGGCTTAAATATTTCACTTAGGGAATTTTTTTTGCATTTTAAGAAAAATGCCTCATCCTCAAGTCAGAGATGTCTGGGACTGTACTTGACATTATATTTCCTGTGGCACTGTAGCTTCTTTATGGATGTAGCATTGACAGGACAGGTGCAGAGGAAGAAAAACCTTTTTCCATGGGTTTGGAGAAACCAGCCACATCCTACAAAGAATAATCAATCTGGCCATTGATCATGCAGTTCTGAGTTTGCTGAGTATCTCAGGTTGTCATTTGGGGAATGAAGATCACAGGCTTGGGAAAAGCAGAGGTTGAGGGGGAGTCTAGGCTGGATGGGACCTCTGGAATGAATCTGGGCATTAGGTTGGGTTATCTGGGACCACCTGAAGCTCAGCTTGGAGTATCTCCAAAAAAAAGTGAGGGTTGTTTGAGCAATTCTCTGGGTGAGCTATTCCAGTGTTGAATCCTGGCCTTTGGAAGGTGTCCTTGCCTGTGGCAGGAGGTTTGGAATGATACAAGGTCTCTTCCAACCCCAGCCGTTCCAGGATTCTATGACTCAGAGTTTCTGCTTCTTATTTCCCAGAGGAATTTCCTTGGGTCAGCTTGTGCCTGTTTCTGCTTCCATCTCCTCTCTGAGCACCTTTTAGGTGTTGGAATGTTTGAGTTGGAGTTTCTCTGGGCAGAGCAAACCCAATTCCTTCTGCAGGTTCTGCAGCACGCTGCCCATGTTGGTGGCCCTCCTTTAGACCATCTCCAGCTTGCCAGGGTCTCTCTCAGCTGGTGGATCAGAGCCAGACATGGAATTCCAGCCGTGGTCCAACAAGTGCAATAGTCCTGTTGCTGCTCTGGCCGTGCTCTTGCTGATGCAATCCAGGACACATTTAGGCTCCATTGAAGGGGGACACTTTTTTTCATGTTCAGCTTGGTAAATTGGTTTTTCCAGTCACTTTCTTGCCCTTTGTGTACCTGGAAAAACCTTCCATGAGATCCTGGTCTGTGGTTTCCTCAGGAACTGAAGTGGGGATACCTGGTCTGTAGATTCCTCACTCATTTTTTTGTTTCTTTTGTGTTGAAGTGATAGAAATAGATAAAATCTATTTTTTTTTTAATATTACCACTACCTAGGCAAGCTTTGATGCTTAATGGGTCGATGTAATATGCTGCTTTATATCCTTTATATGCAAGTACCAATTATCCTTGTCCAGCACTGCTTCCAGAGAGAACTTCCAAATAGCATGGTTGGCTGCTGTTAAACTAATCTGCCAGAAATCCAATTATCTAACCTTATTAGTCACATCAACAAGGGTTTAGGTTGGCTCCACTTCTCCAGCAGATGTATCAACCTCATGATTTGTGGGGGAGGAATTTCAGTTTTTTGCAGGCCTCCGATGCTGTGATGGTTTGTGTGATAAACAGGCAGCTTTCCCTGTGGTGGTTTTCATTTCAGGAGGATTTGGGTTTGCCTGGTAAAACCAGGAATGGACAGAAGAGGCGTTTTTTCTTCTCCCAGTGTATTTAGAGACACAACAAGATAAATACCCCTTGTTTTTACAGAACTATGTTAAGGCTGACTGATTTAAAAGCTGGAGTTGCCTATTTTGTCCTCTCTGTCTGAAGGTGCTTTGAAGCCTTTATAAGACTTCAAAGTAGCCTGTAGCTCAAAGCAGAAATCCCATCCTAAAACCAGAGTGGGACTGAAGCTTCCCTGCGGAAGGAAACTCCTCCTCCTCCCCTTGGCTTCTCCCGTGGCCAGTTCCAGGAGCAGAGCCTCTGGATCAAAGGGAATTTGTCAGAGCCACAGGAGTGATGAAAGAGAATTGGTTTGATTGTTCAGGGCCTGCTCAGGTGAGTGGGATGGATCCCGTGGTGCCAACAGGAGGGAAAGCTTCGGGTGAGACAACCCTGCAGCTGGAGTGTGGAATTTGGAGCATGGAAAGCTCCTGGTGTTGGTGCCTGTTGCTCCCAGCTGTGGCTTCATTCCTCTTTTCCTACCAGCCTAAATTTTAACTCATCTTTTCTGGACCTGTGTCACTGCTGATACCACGTTCTGCTTGTTTGGAGTTGAGCCCATTTCTTGCATTTAACAATAAATCTCAGTATCACCAGACAGTCACACCAGCATTTTGATTTTCACATGCTGGTTACTGGTGAATTTCAGATGGATTTAATTCCCCCTAGTCAGAAGTTGCCCCTAGTTTATCAGAATCTCTCTTGGCTTTCAGAACCTATAATTCCTTATTCAAGATTTTTGCCACTTCTGAGCCCTGGGTTAACCTCCTTTCCCTGTGCTGTGGATTTGCAGACAGGACACAAGTAAATGACTCTCCCAACTCCTGTGTTCTCACTGAATATTCAAATCCAAATAACTAATCCCCCACAGAGGATTGGTTTCAATGAGTAACATTTTTTAATTACCTACAGTTGAGGTGTGAATGTGTAAGTTTTTCTTGGCTTCTGGCTTTTTGGAAAATATCAACAATCCTCTCTGACTCCACCTGGGGAGCAAGGGAGAAAGGTAATGCAGTGGCCTCCAAGATGATCCCATCATTTTGAATGGCTCCAGATCTGTTTCCCTGCTGGAATGCTTTGGAAAAATAGGAAAGAGAATGGATGAAACCATTGAGAACAGCCACCAACTTTCACAGAAACCTCTGAGCAAAGTTTGCTGTACTTGGGTGCCATTTCTGCCTTAGGACTAATTTCTGGTGGTGTGATCTGTCACTTGAATTTTATATGGCAAATTATTATTAGCCCACATCAAAATGAATTTATAGCAGCTTGGAGGGCTGGAAGTCCTCCTCATTTACAGCAAAATTAACTTGTCAGCCAGTGCTACAAATTCAGCCTTCCTTGAGGTAAACCCAAGCCCAGAAGTGATCAGTTGAGTTGACATGAGATGGCTCACCCTGATTTATTTGCTCCAGGTGGGAGATTGTCACAGACAGAGGAAGCACTGGAGGTGCTCTTTGCTCAAGTTCAAACTCTCATCCTAAAGGGAAGCTGAGATCTTGATCAGCTGAGAGGAAGAGTGGATAAAAATGTCCTGTAATATTCCTGGTGTCACCCCTCGAGCTTTCAGTGTCAGCAGAAGGATGTGAATGTGACTCACTGATGGTGCAGATTTTCTCCAGAAAGAGCCTCAGCAAGTGGCACTGGCTCTAATGGAAACATTGGAGACTTGGCACTTCTTCATTTGAGACTAAATCCCATCACAATAATTGCAGGCTTATTTATGCATTAAATTAAATGTAATGCATTTATAAAAACTCAGTGCATTAGGGGAAAAAAAAGAGAGAAAAGGAAAAATGGAGTTTATCAACAGATGCCAGGTGCAATGTCCCAGAGCCACTGGCTTGTGCAGCTCCAGGGTCACATTGCTGCTCCCATCGTGGGAGTGATAAACCTCCAAAGCTCCATAAACCTCAGCTGGTATTGCTAAAACCTTCCTCCGTGGAAAGACCACAGAAGGAATTGTAACTGATGTTAAATAACATTTATTCATTTGGCTCAGATGATCAACACCACAGCGACTCCATGAGAAATACCAGGAATGACTGAAGAGCAAAGATACTGTTAATAATCCTTAAAACCCCCAAAATACCACAATTCTGACTCTGTTCAGCCCAAGAGGCTGCTAGGGGAAATGGCCCAACAAAGCATGGATTTACAGAGGTTTAAGTAAAACTGATAGTGGGAAGATCCTGGAGATCCTGCATAACAAAAGTAATTGCTCTTCTTGATCTGAGTAATCTCTTCCTAAAAAATACATCACCTGCAGGGCTGGGGCTGGCAGCAAGTGTCATTTTTCACATTGGGTTGCAAAGTCAGTTTTATTCTGGGCTCATTAGGGAACAGGATTTTTGTGACTTCTCAGTTTCATCATTGTGTTGTTTCAGTGTTTCACTCAACTGTCTGGTACTGTGGGAGCATGTTTGGTTCTGGGAGGGGGTGGATTGCATTATCCTGCCTTTTCTCATCTTCTGTCATTATTTTAATATTGGATTCATTGTATTCACTGTGACCAGAGGCAGGACCTGAGGGAACAGCTGGAGCTGTGTCAGGGGAGGGTTAGGTTGGATATCAGGAAAGGTTCATCCCCAGAGGGTGCTGGCACTGCCCAGGCTCCCCAGGGAATGGGCA
The DNA here is from genome assembly GCF_017590135.1 of Pyrgilauda ruficollis. Lineage (NCBI taxonomy): Eukaryota > Metazoa > Chordata > Aves > Passeriformes > Passeridae > Pyrgilauda > Pyrgilauda ruficollis. Next base: position 2,248,878 of record NW_024513654.1, on the reverse strand, counting down.
CAGCCCCGAGGCTGCCAGAGCTCCAGGAGGGTTTGGACAATGCTCTCAGTGGGGTTTTTGGGGTGTCTGTGCAAGGCCAGGAACTGGACTGGATGATCCCTGTAGGTTCCTTCCAACCCAGAATATTTGATGATCCAGGCAATCCATTCTTTCTCCATGGGTACATTATGTGCTGTTAATATCACCTGCAGATGCAAAGTACATCTCGTGACATTTACAAAATGTTGGTACTCTTTGTTCTTGTGCAGAGGCCCTTTGCTTCTCCTCAGCATCCTTGGGGGTGGCTTAAGGAAATAACAGTGACAAAACCTGCTGACAAGTGTTCTGTCACCCAACTCCCACTGGGAGCACTGGGCTCCCATTCCCCTGCCACGGGCTCCCAGCTTGCCCAGCCTCTCCTGCTGAGATCTCTGTGTCTGTCTGTGCCTATTTAATGAAGAATTAGGAACTAGGTGACTTCACTGATTCATGGCAGAGCAGCAGGCCTGGAGCGAGCCTTCCTCCACTAACAGTTCACATCCATTCCTAGCAGCAAGAGATAAAACCCTGTGTAATCATAAAAAAATCCATGGCATTACCCAGTTTGCATTTAAAACACATTCTGTTGGCCACTTAAGTTTGCATCCTTTTAATATTACCTAAATATTCTGGAGTTTTTTTGAAACTACTCCCTTCCCTTCTTCAGGGATTTATTAACAGTTTGGTCCTTTTAATATTGCCCAAATAAAATTATTCTGGAGTTTTTTTGAAACTACTCCCTTCCCTTCTTCAGGGATTTATTAACAGTTTGATCAGGTTGTGTCCTGCAGTCAGTGTCTGTGTGCTAAAAAGGGGTGTCAAGGATGCTGGGGGTGCGCCCAGCAGGGTTATCCAGCCTCAGGTGTTGCCTTTCCTCTCCAAGAGCTTCCAGCATTTTTGTGTTTAGTTCTGCTGCTGGGGACATTCTGTGTCTCCTTTCTCCCTGCCCTCAATTCCTGTCATTAATCTCCTTTCGTTTTCCATAATGCAAATATTTACACTTCATTTAACAGCACGACCAATGATTCCTTTAACCAAAGAAGTCCTTGTAGGGCAGGAGATCATCGTGGAGAGTCAAAAAAAACCAGAGACTGCAAACTCTAAAAGTCAATCAGGCTTTAAACCAGGGCCTAAACGTCTCACCGAGGCACCCAACCAATCTGTGAGGCATTGAGGCTACAGTAATAAAGTGAAATATTTGCCAGCTGATTATTTACGCTTGCTTTGTTTAATTACAGTTCGAAAACGAGATCATCACCAAACTGGATCACGAAGTGGAGGGAGGCCGTGGAGATGAGCAGTACAAAGTGTTATTTGACAAAATGTAAGTGTTGATCAGCAGCAGAATTTATGTCACGGGGAAGTCAGGAGAGAGAGCAATTAGACTACAATGAACTTTGTAGCCCAGAAATAATTAAAATCTGTTAACGATGCGCAATATTTAAAACTGCACCTGAGTCAAGGTTTTTCTCTGCGTGTGATTAACAAGGCGAACTTAATTGGTTTTTCAGTCTCTTGGAGCACTGCAGGAAGCACAAATACCTGGCCAAGAGTGGGGAGACCTTTGTGAAGCTGGTGGTGAGGCTGATGGAGAGGCTGCTGGACTACAGGACCATCATGCACGACGAGAACAAGGAGAACCGCATGAGCTGCACCGTCAACGTGCTGGTGAGCAGCAAAATCACAAACCACCATAAAATCACCACAAATCACTGCAACAATGCCACAAAATTGCCACAAATTTGCTATGAAACCACTACAGAATCACCACAGAATCACCACAAGATCACCAAAAAATTACCACAAAATCACCCAAAGAATCACCACTAAATCACCCTAAAACTACCACAAAAACACCAAAAATCACAAAATCACCGCAACCACCACATCATCCAAAAACCCACCACTAAACTACCACAAAACCACCAACAATCCCCACAAAATCAATACAAAATCATCATAAAATCACCCAAAAATCATCACAAAACCACCATAAAACCACTACAAAATCACCACAAAATCACCCAAAGCCCCATTACCCTCAGGATGCTGCATCTTTAACTGAGGGCTTGTGTCAAGCAGAGTGTCTGTTGGGATTCTTGGAGAAATTCGGAATGCTTTAGGATTTTTCCCTATTTTTTTCCTATTTTGGTGAAGGCAAATCTGTGAAAACATGGATTATCCCTTCTTTAATTGTTTGTACAGAAAGATTTAAGGAGAAATGTTACAGGTCCTGTTCATTGACATTTACAATTGGTATATAAACAACTCAGTGCTGAAAACCACTTGACATACAGAATGTCGGAGTTCTCTGCCATTACTCCCAAAATTTCCATGGATTTGCAATCCCATTTATATTCTGCTCTCTGCTCAGCCCCTTTATTCAAATTTTTTGAAGGAATTGGGGGTACTATTTGATTCACAGCAGGAAGAGGTTGGCTTGTTTTCCTCACTGATGGGAAATTTCTTCCTCTTAGACCCTGAAATTCTGGAGTGTCCACCCCATACACAAATCTTGATCTATTTGGGCTGGAGTTGGAAGCAATAATTGTTCCAGTTGTACTCACACACATCATGGTCTTTGGTGGAGATTTAGAAAATGAGATTTTACAACGCAAAAATCAGCACCCATGAAAGATAACTTTCAGAGAGCCCAAAATAATGTGAACTGAGTTTGGTTTTTCCACTGTTTGCCACTGAGAATTCCAAGCTTTCCTCCCTATATCATCATCAAAGCTTTGATTCTGCTCGAATACATGAGGCACAACCAGTGTTTATCATTTATGTGATCTGGCTGATGGACTTTGTTCAGGAAAGAGCAGAGTAAATAGTTCACAACTTTTTTTATTTTTGCATATGATGTAGATTTTAGCTTTTTTTATTTTGCATCTAATGCAGTCCTGGCCTCGTGCAGTGCAACATTTACACTGCCCCATCTCATCAGCCATGAACCAAATGGTGCCCACTGGAGCAGGAGAGGAGATGGAGGCATCAAATCTGAAATTGGGTGTTTATTTTTAGTTTGTTTTTCCTCTCTGCACATCAGAAAGCATCAGAATGTTTGGGAAATGGGCGAAGAGGAGGGACTTGGAGAGTTGTCACAGGCTGGTGATGCAGCAAGTGCTGTTGGGCTGCCTGCAGAAAGGTCACGGCGTCCTCCTGAGCAGAACCCTGGTGGAAAATCCTGCCAGGTCTCCAAGCAGGATGGGAAACAGCACATCACAGTCACCACACACTGTGTCAAACTGGGAACATTCCCTTGGGAAGTTGTTTCTCCTTCCCTTCATCAGAGCACTCAGAGCCTCCTCCCAGGAATTTCACCATCCCCATGGGGAAGCCGAGGAACCCTTGGGTGTTTGTTCTCTCCAGGTGTCTCCCAACAGCATCTCCTGATGCAGCTGAATTTGCAGATGATAGATTTTGTGGGTGATTTGCTGCTGTCAGGTGCTGTCACAGTGAGACACCAAGCACAGGCCTGCTGCAGCCTCTGGAATCCCCGGGAAGCGGCGCAGGGCGGAATTTTCGTTCGCTTTCAGTCGCCGTGATTTCAAACCTTAGCTTGATTTTACACTCCCCTTTTTCCTCCAGGGCCCACTCAGCCTTTTCATCATTCTCCAGGTACCTGAAGTGAAATTCATGCCTTTGCAAAAATCCTACCCAGGTCTGAAACCGGGCGCAATTCCCACGTGAGGTCTCAAAGAGTTCCTAATTGGGACTTTGCTGATCCCGAGCTTTTCCTGGGATTAAACTTATCTGCACCGACGGTGGTTTAACTGGGAGGGTTTGATCTGCATTTATGCCAGTGCTTCTGGGGAAGGTTCTGGAGTCTCAGGAGAGGCTGAGGGAGCTGGGAAGGGGCTGAGCCTGGAGCACAGGAGGCTCAGGGGGCCCTTGTGGCTCTGCACAGCTCCTGCCAGGAGGGGACAGCCGGGGGGTCGGGCTGTGCTCCAGGGAACAGGGACAGGAGCAGAGGGAACGGCCTCAGGCTGGGCCAGGGCAGCTCAGGGTGGATATTTGGGAACAATTTCCTCATGGAAAGGTTTGTCCAGGCCTGGCACAGCTGTCCAGGGCAGTTCTGGAGTCCCCATCCCTGGAGGGGTTTAAAATCCATGTGGATGTGGCACCTGGGGACACGGGGCAGTAGTGGCCTTGGCAGTTTGTTTTCTGAATTGAACCCAAAAGTAATAAGCAGCTTTATCAACTGAAATACCCCTGGAATAACCCATCATTCCTCTGTGAAATGTGGATTCTGTTATCCATTCCAGTCCTCTTTTGAAAGATCACTTTTGTATTGGATTTATCCCTCTTTTAGTACTGGGTTTGTTCTCTTTTAGCGCCTCCTTAAACTTCTTTAATTTAGCATTGAAATATATTTAATTCATTGAAGAAGGACTTTCTTGGTATTTTGTTTTCTTAGATACATTTTAAATTTTGGAGACAAACTTACAATTAGATTCAGAAATGCCTTGAATCTCTCCCCCAGTTATCATATTTTGCATTTACAATATTTGCACTGTTAACCAGTTTATCTCGAGGCTGGAGGCACTCAGAGGAGGGTGATGCTAATGTGTGACATATGAAACCAGACAAATAACACTAATCTAACTTTGTATTTCCAAGGAAACTCTTAGAATCCAAGAGCAGATGTTGTATTGCTGAACTAAGGTTCAGACTTTTCAATCCACAGAACAACTGTTGCTTTAAAATTTCGGTTTTGTTGTATGTTAGAAAATTTTCACCTGAAAATGGTTAATGATGTGTGACTTGCAAATGCCAGCAGCAAATTTCTAGCAGTATTGTTCTTGCAAATTCTGAACCTTTGCAGTGAGACAGCAGCCCTAAAACATTGCAACATGAAACATCCCAGCATTTGATTTTCTGAGTTAAATAACTTGTGTTCCATCACTGGAGGCAAATTTCATTTTGCAGTTTGGAGGTTGACGTTACGCAATTATGAATTTTTAATTTGGAGCGTGTTCTGTGTACATTGCAAAGTGTGAAATCAAAGACTTTGTAACCAAATTATGTTGTTTTTCAGAATTTCTACAAGGAGATCGAGAGGGAAGAGATGTACATAAGGTTTGTAAACATGACTGGTGACAAACTGCCTGACACAGGCTCTGTAATTGGGGAAATTAAGTTCATATTAAGCAGTCACTTGGGGGCTGGAGGAGAGGAGTAATGAAAAATCACACCTTGGCTGAACCTGAAGTAATTCAAAAGCTTATCTGCACTGAGAACAGAGTGCTGGAAGTGAAAGTCAGGAGATTATCTCTGTCCCCTTTCTCCATGTCCTTCAGTTCCGTTACAATGAAATACTCAGGAGCCAGAATTCTTGTGCTGGTGAAGAAAACAAATAAGCTGAGCAAAGAAATGATGTTGCCTCCTAGTGAGGTACAAAATATGTGACTTGGAATAAAAACAATTGTTAAATAATACCTGACTGATACTTATTTTAAACTTCAAGCTTTCAAAATGTCTTTTCAGACCAAGTAAACATGGAAATATTGTGTTTTCTGTAAACCTCAGGGTTCACAGCCCCCATTTGTGCTTTGCTTGACTATTGCTTACACTGTTGTGTTAAAATGGTGAGGTTTGTGTTTGTACTGCTATTTTAGGTATCTAAATGTGACTCATTCATTCTCAGGTGCTTGTTATCTTTGTGGAAGAATTTTCACTTGTCAACTCTCTTCCTGTTGTTTAAATGGTTTTAATTGGTATTTTAGAAGTTTGCAAAAAGAATAGGAAATGGCAGGATTGATAATTGTGGACAAACACATGAAGTGATTTCTTATTATTTAGGTCTGCCCTGTTCAGCATCTCTATAAAGACAAATTGTTTCTCACTGCCAAACCCCCAGCCAAATTCTCTCCAATTTCTGTTAACAAACTTATAATTAATATCAAATTTGAAAGCATTTTCACTGGCTTTTTCAAAATACAATTTTTAATAGTTTTGTGGGGACTTTTTAAATTGTCAGTGTAAAAATCATCAAACAAATTAAGAGAATTGAGTGAGGTGTGATGCTATTGAAGGTAAATAATGAAAGTTATTCCTGGCCCATAGCTGAACTGTAAAAGTGCTCAGTCTTGCACAAAATCTGGATTGGATTTATTACCCACCACAAGTCATTCTCCTGATGTTCAGTCAAAGATTAAACTCAATGATCTTGGAGGACTTTTCCAACCTCAATGACCCCATGATTCCCTGAGTATCCCTTAAAAACAGCACAGTGGAAATGCAAATGGTTCTAAAAGTTGTCTGCACACAGAAATGGGAACTTTAACCAATCCCACAAGTATTTGCTTGTTTGAAGATAGACTTGAACCCTTTTAATCTTCAAAATAAATGATTGAGTGACATCTTAAACCCAGTCTTTTTAAGAACCATTGTTTCTGCTGCTGGCAGGTACCTGTACAAGCTGTGTGACCTGCACAAGGAGTGTGACAACTACACAGAGGCTGCCTACACCTTACTCCTGCACGCAAAGCTCCTCAAGGTAACCCCCAAAACACATCCTAAGAATGGGAAATCCCAGACACCAGCCTGGGGGGTGTTTGGCACTCAGAACATCTGCACTTGAATCGATGAACTGCTCTGGGTTCTCTTTTGCACATGGAATTCATCCCCAGAGGAAAGCAGCACTTCGCTGGGTGGCAGAGGTGGATCTGGAGCTGGAGTGAAGGGAATGTGGTCAAGTCAGCGCCACAAAACCCAAATTGCAAATATCCAGACTGTACAATATGTGAAAGCCTCTAAGCAGATATTTTAGTAAATGAGCTCTCCACAGATCTTTTGTGCAAGGAGTGCTGGAGCCCCTGCTCGAGTGCTCTTGGGTGTCTGTAACTGATTTCAGAAAATTGCAGAGAGATTCAAATGGCCTTCTTTCCAAGGTCATGCCTTTAAAAGGTGCATATAATTTGAATGCAGTGTTACCCAGTTTATAGCACTTTTGAAGAGGCACAACAATATTGCTCCTCTTCAAGGAATGTTTGGTGTAGCCTGCAATATGCACAAATAACATGTTACCTGCAGAAAGTGCCTGAAATAAAGCACTTGACTGTTTAACACTACCCACTGCCAGCCAGAAATGGAGTGAAGCTGTGCTTCAGAAGCATTAATCTCCTGAAAACATTCTGGAAAGAAGATTTTGTCTCTAACATGCAGCTTTTTTATGTGCTGATGTCCCAACTTTGCTCTCCTGGTTATCACTTAGGAAGGTGCTGCTCTTGCCAGCAGACACTTGTGTCATGAAATTACATTTACTACAGCTGAATCATCACTGAATTCCTGGGTTTATGTTTTAATTTTGAAAAGCAGTTAATGGGAAAAGTAAAAACCTCAATGTGTTAAGAATTTGGGGTTTTGGAAGAGTTTGACTTAGTCCTGTTTGTCTTCCTCACATTTCACAACCTGCAGTGAAATCTTTCTTCCTCAGGGAGTGCTGGATCTCCTTCCACCCCCCTTAAGGACATGACCCCCACCAGGGGCAGAGAGTCAGGGACAGAGTAAATGAGAATTTCATTTTCCCCTTGATCTCCTGCTCATTCCAGTGTATTGCAGCCTCCTGGTCCAGGGAAAGTTTCCCTTCCCATGGCAGGGGGTGGAACCAGATGGGCTTTAAGGTCCCTTCCCACCCACAGCAGCCTGGGACTGTGTGATTGCACCCTGCTGTGCTCATGGTGCCCCTCTTCATCCAGGAAATGCAGCTCGTCCTCAGCAGCCAACTGTTCTTGGCAATCCTGCCTTTAATTTCAGCAATCCCCAGCAAAGTGTGAGTGTCAAATATCTATTTTGAAAAGTTGAAAAGGGGAAGGTGTTAAATGAGATCCTTCTGATGGATGCACTGAGAATTATTCGTACTTCAGAGCTGAGTAAACTGCATCCAAGCCATAAAAAGACTAAATGTGATGCAGAGTGTACATGTGCAATTTAAATTAAGACACTCTGAAATGTATTTACTGTATTTTAAAATCATTAGAGGGTTATTACACAAGGAAACATCTCAAAGATTCATCTGGAGTGCAAAAGCACTGTGCCCACTTCACATGGATGAACCTTTTAGACAGGATGAAGGATTCGTTCCCTTCCATGTATTCCTGAATAAATGATGGAATAAACCATGCCATAAAACCTCACTCAAACTTCACCTGGCCTGGCTTGGACTTGTTAGACAATTTACTTCCTGTGGCCTCAAATTGGAGTTTAGCCAGTTGTGGCTTTTCTTAGGGGATGTGTTCAGAGAACAGGTGAGTGCCTCTCTTAATGTGCTCTTCTGAATTCAGTGGAAGAATTCCATGGAAAGAAATGTCCATTTTTCTTTCCTTCTAATGCAAATCGATAGCAAATGCCAGGGAAGAATTTGTCACAGGTTTTCATCCCTGAGTGGATGTTTGTTTGTAAGTATAATTTCATTAGAGGCTGGAATTGCTTTATTATCAAAGTGTGTCAGTCTCTACCTCAGTCCCTGCCCCTGCAGCCCTGAGTGGAGGGAGGAGTTCAGTGCTGCCTGAGGAGCAGCAATACTGGGGGTGTGTAACTGAGCAATTGAGTTTTTCTGTCAGGCCTCAGGACAGGATTTTCAATGACACTCATCACGGGCAGATACTTCATCCCAGTGATTTTAATGGGATCACATCGAGGGCAAGGCTGAGAGTGGGTGAGAATTTCACCTTTAAATCTGCAAGAAGGCTCTGTCTGTGGAGGGAGAGAGGCCAAATTACTGCAAGCTGATGAAGCACACTCAAGGAAAGAGACTTTTTTTTGTGTTTTCAACCCTTTTTGTCAAAATTGAGGTGTTCAAAACTAACAGAAGATAGCAGCTCTTAGCATGCTGAAAAAAATTCCATCACATTGCAGGCTCCAGCAGGTTTGTGTTGATCAGAAACAGAGTTCAGAACAGAGCTGTCAGAGGTGTCTGCATGACCCAAACACAAACATTTTGGCCAAATCAAGAAGTGATTGGGTGAAATTTAATAATATATAGCAGGAAAAGTATCAGTAATTCTGCAAATGAATCTGGGAGCTGCTCAGAGAAGCTGTTGCTGCCCCTAGATCCCTGGAAATGTCCAAGGTCAGGTTGGATGGGGTTTGGAGCAGCCTGGGAGGGTGGAAGATGTCCCTGCCCATGGCAGAGGTGGGATGGGATGGGATGAGCTTTAGTTTCCCCTCCAATTCAAACCATTCCATGATACCTATGATTGACACCTTTCCCTTGATCCATCAGGCATTTACTGGAAGAGCCAGAGCTGCTGATTGCAGACAGGCTGGATAAAGTTAATTATGCTTTCCCTGCCTCCAAAATCCTCAGTGAGTTGGAGCCATCTCATTTCCCTGCCTGCAGCCCTTCCCACTGATGCCTTGTGCAGGCTGCCCTAGGACAGAGGCTGGGCAGAGTTACAGAATAAAGCAGGGATTGATTCCAAGGATCTCCTCCATGGATCCACCTCGGGCAGCACAAGAGCCCAGCCAGGGCTGCACCCAGGATGAACCCAAATGGTCCCAAAATGCACGAGGAGCGCTCACGGGGTCTCTCCCTGGGATCAGCTCTGCTCCATGTGCACATTGCAGTTCAGTGTCCAATTCCAGCTCAGCCCCTGCACTCCCATCCTGCTTGTTTTTCTCTCTCAGCCCACGGGGTTTGTGCTCCTGGGCTGAGATTTGGATCATTTGTCCTTGGTGCCCAGCTGGAGCAGGAATTGTTTTGTCTCCCTGCTCTGTGCACAGAGCTCACCATCCCCTGATGTGAACCCAGACCCACACACTAAAGCAGCACAGAATGTGAAAAATAGAAAAGCTCAAACCTGAGGCATCACCTTTGTGTTGATGGACCTGGGTTCCAGGGTTTCTCCCACACAAAGTGAAGTGTTCATTGTGTCCCCAGCAGGCCAAGGTCACCCTCATCAAAATCACCGAGGAGAGGAAGCCACCTCCAGAAGCTTCCTTCCAGCTGATGGATGTAATTAGCCTCCAATTACAGCATCCAAACAAATGTTCCTTGTGCCCAAGGAAGCAAAGGGCACAGCTGTGAAAAAGCCCTTTGTTGGTGCATTAACTGCAGTACCACTCCTTTAAATAAAACCCCTCTCTTTTATTTCACTTCAGAACTCACAGCTTTGGATTTCCTTTCACTTTTCCCCTTTTTTTTATGATTTAGTGGTCAGAAGAAGCATGTGCAGCACATCTTACCCAGCGGGATGGATACCAAGCTGCTACTCAAGGACAGCTGAAAGATCAGCTCTATCAAGAAATTATCCATTACTTTGACAAGGGCAAGGTAAAAAGGGAAGAAAAAAAGTGCAAATGTATTTCATTGCTTTTCTCTCAAACTTATAAATTTAATAGTAAACATAGTTTGCATCCAGTGACCTTCAGGAAGCACTTACAGATAATGATATTACAAAAAAAAAAGTCAAAAGAAATCAATGGTACATTTATAACTCATCTCTTAAGGGTAAATATATGGGCATATGATGCCATGGAGTAAATAAAAAAGTGATGCATGTAATTTGGAGGACTTTTTCTGGCAGTTACAAGAGCTAAGAGAATCCTTCAGCTCCCCTTGTTTTTCCTCATATACACAAAACTAATTCCCTCAGGGCCTGGGTGTCTGTGGTTGCTATCATAAATATCCTGAGATGAGGATATTTCATTGCAATTGCATCTTTTAATGCAGAAGGAAATTGCATTTGGCATTGCTTGGTGTTGGAGAGGAAGGGGGTTAATGTGGGAGACAGGGATGGATCAGTGTTTGGATATTTCAGGCACGAAATATTCCAGTATAGAAGTAGGAATCTCTTTGTCAGAACATTTCAGAAGTGTAAACTTGGGGTTTAAAAGTAAACAGAAGTGGTGTTTTCTGGTAGAATTAGAATATTATCCAGCCAGCCCATCTTTTCCAGGTGAGTTTTTTCGCAGAACCAGATTAAAATCCTGGAATAAATTTGATAGGGACTCTCATTTCTATAATTTTGTCAGAAGTGTTGCTTAAAAAGTCAAATTTTATAACTTATCTTAATGCAATACTTAAAAGTTGTTAATGGGTGATGCTAAAAGTTGCAATTCTGGATTGTGGTAAAAATTGTAATTCTGGGCTGGGACAAAAGTTGTAAAAAGTATAATTCTGGAGTGATGCACAAGTGGCTGTTTGGGGCTGGGGCTGCTGGAGGTGACTTGGGGACAGTTCCTGCTGCCCAAAAAGCTTTCCCTGTGTGAATGAGAAGAATCTCATTTGAATGGGGGCCACAGCTGATTTTAAAGCTTATTTTAATCGAGCATTCCTGTCTGGAAGGAAAACCAGGAGTTGCCTGGTTTCATTTTTTTGGTTTTATTTTATTTTGTTGGTTTTATTTTGTTTGTCTTTATGGCTTTCTGTTGGTCCTTTCTGGTGTCCAGGCACTGGGGATTGTTCTGCTGAGCACCAGTTCTGTGCAGAACTCGAGTGCCAGGACTCCTGTGTGATTTTTTTATGTGTGAGGAGATGATTTATTTCCAAACTGCTCTTTCCTACTTACAGATATTCCTTCTCTCATTTTCTGGTCACTCAAGCTGGTGATATTTTTTCACATTACTCCATGAAAAGGGAAATTAAAAAATCAATATACACTGAGAATATTCATCTTGTGTGATTTTGCAAATGTCAGGAAACTCCAAGTGGAGGTTTCCAGTGTAGATGGAAGGTAATCCTCTCATTTGGGATGTTCTGACATTAAGTTAAATCAAATTCTTGCATTCCTTGAGCAGTTTGCAAATGTAGCCCAGCTTTAGCTCTCCATGATCAGTAACACACCTGAAACAGCCTTTGCTGTGCATTTTTGGGACACTGAACCCATGTCCAAACCAATTTTTGCTTTTTTTGTACCAAAATCACCCAGCTGGGTCCCTGCCTGGCAGCTCACTCCAAATCCCTTGTTTGATTTCCCTTCCCATTAGGTGAACAAGAGGTGTCAGAAGGAGGTCACCAGCACTGGGCAGCTGTGCAGGCACTTCCAGGCTTTTCCAGAAGCTCAGGAGTTTTGTTTTCAAGCTGTAAGCCAGTGCCTCTCCCACCCCAACCTGCCTGATGGCAAGCTGTGGGTTTGGGAAGGGAGGGAGATGTGGGACTTAGAAACATTGTGTAGAGGAAATGGAGCAGAGGGATTTCCTGAAATTGGGTTTAAACCATTGGCTTTTTGTTTTTTAAAGGCTGGTGCAGTTCAGCCTCTCAAAAATCAGGATCCCTTTCTCTTGGCAGAGTAATTTCCCTGGGGAATTCACAGTTTTCTTGTCTATTGAAAGCCAACCATGAGGCTTATCCCTTAAATATTGGCATTCATGGGCAGGTGAATTTAGATTTAATCCTCCACGCACAGGCTGGAATTGAGTGAGCCCTTCACTTCTGGCCCAGAAGTGCCTGAGAAATTTGTAAGTGAGGAAAAGGGAACGTGGACTTGCCCTGAAGGCAGGAATGTGGCACCTCATGTGGGCTGAGAACAAAATCCTGACCCTCACCAGAGTATCCCTGGTACTTGCAGGTCAAGATCCGTTCAGGGTTCCTCATTTTGATTTCTATTTTTAATCTGTTATTCTTAGGAAGTTTGTTTTTTTACCTGTATTTGACTTTTGATCCTTTAACCAACCCCTTATAAAGCTGCAGTGCAACTTTCACCTTTAGGGAAGGAGCATTTCTCAGAAACAACTTTTGTATTTTGCGGTTGTTTTACTTTATGGATTAGATTCCTGATTAGTTATGCTCTTCATTCCTTTACTAAGCTCCTTCTTTCCAAAAGGAAAGTTGTTTCCCTGGCATAGGGATCCTTTTCTCTCCTAGATCATTCTTCTTCGCTGCACTGCACTTTCCAGTCTCCTCTCCATCTCTCTTGGCTTTTGCCCTTAAAATCCTGATCCTCAGGCTTGACCCAGCAGTCTGACCCATCCTTTGAACTGCTCTCAAGTGTTTGCTCTCTCTGTGCTTTCCTGAAGCTTTGTCATTTCCCACAAAGCCCTTAATGCAGGGACTTTGCTGGAAATTCTTGGGTTAGAATGTCCCAAGGTGAGAAGGGAAACAGTGGTGGGACTAAAGGCATGGGGGAAGGGGTGACATTTTTCCTGTGAGAAGGAGCTGATGGAAATCAATGCTGATGAGCTTCTGAATCCAAGGAATGCAATAAAGTGTTGTTTTAAACCAGCTTTGTTTGTGGAGCCACAAGGGAAGCAGCAACATTCCTGTTCCTGCCTGCTGAAATGTGGGACCAGCCACAGGCTCAGGTTTGCTGCTGCTCATAAATCAGGACAGGTTTGCCTCTGCTCCTCCATAAATTGAAAGTGTTGGTCCTGAGGAGAAAAAAACTAAACAAATGCACACTACTCATTTATTTCTGCTCCTCCTTTCTTCCCTCCTCCTCCAAAAAAAAAAGCTTTTACTGCTTTACAGCAGCCACAGAACAGAAAATATCTGAAATTATACAGCAAATGCCATGATTTGGCTTAAAAGGCCTTTTTTTCTGGCTCATGGGATGACATCAAATGGCTTTTTCTTCCATCTTAACAAGTGAGTGGTAAAATTCACCTGTCTGCCAAAAACCTGTGTGAGGCTCGTGGCCAGCTCAGCCCCGGAGCTGTCCTGAGAGCTGGGAAGGACAGAGAGTCTGGGGAGAGGGAGGATACAGAGTCTGACCATGTTCCAAATGAATATATTTATTTATTTAAAGAGTTTCCAACCTGGCTGTATCTTGAATGCAGTGCTAACAATAGAGAAGTGCTGAGTTTTAACATTTTATTTAAAATATTAAGCCTTCATGCTGGTTAATTAACACTACCTGAAATTTAACCAGCTTAGAAAGTCCCTCACATATCAAAACATGGCACCATAATATTCTTATCCCAGACTATTTCACTGCTCCTGACCATTAACTCTGCAGGAGCCCAGAAATACCCCAAGATCCTCCTTTGCTGCTATTAACCTCAAAAACTAAATTGGATGCTGTAGTTCTTTCTGGCCAACAAGCAATCCAGCTTGAAAAATAAATTAAATCTCTGGGTTTTCCCTAAAACAGATCTCCTGCATCTGCAAAGTCTTGCCCATAACAATTTGCACCTTGTGTCTACACAACTGAATTTAGGCTCTGCACATTTTTCTTCCCCCCCAAGTACAAAAGAAGCGTTTTCCTCCCAGTATCAGCTGCTTCTCTCCCTGGTACCCTCTCCAGATAAATTGTTTCTCCCATTAATGAGTTGTACCTCATACAAATCCTGTGTAGGAGCTCCCTGTACAACTCATTTCTCCAGAAGACTTGCCATGTCCTGGGCAAAGCTGGGAAAGCTTCCAAGGCAGGAAATCTGCGAGGCAGCAGATTGGGAGTTATTGACCTTCAAGAATATAGATTTCATTTATCAGGGTCCTGGGCCACAGCCGTGCTGTCCTCACCTGAATAAATTGGCTCTGGAGCAAACAGCTGAATTTTTCAGAGGGTTGTGCAGGGGATGTGAGACACACGGTCCCTGTTTCTTTGAAAATGGTGGGAAAATCTCCAGTTTTAGGTGGGTTTTCTGTGATGCTGGAGGTGTTGTGGTGCAGCTGCACAAGGGAACAGCCAGGTAGTTTAGGAAGTAGCCTCAGGTTTCACCAAGCAAAGTTTAGGTTGGATGTTAAGAAAAGTTTCTTCATGGTTGACAAGCAGAGGGACAGCCTGCCCAGGGCAGTGGTGCAGTCCCCATCCCTAAAATTGTTCAAAAAATATATGGATTTGACACCTGAGGACAGGATTTGTTGTTTAACAAGGTGATGGTTGATGATCTCAGAAGTCTTTTCCAACCTTAGTGATTCTATGGACTCCTGTGCCTCTGGAGTTCAGGGCTCTCTCCACTCAAGAAATCGAGTTCCATAATCCAAGTTCTCTTTGTTCCTCTGAAGGAACAACTGGACACTTGGGAATTCCAAACAGAGATGTTAGAGCACAGTGAGGTTTTTAAGAGGCAGTAGAAACAAAACATGGGTGCTTTTTTCTTAGACAGATGTCTTGGCTGGAGAGGGACAAAGTTAGACTGGCAAAAATGGAATCTTCTCCCCTTTCTCCCTTTTTTACTGTGTACTTGCAGTATGGTAGATTTTCAGTACACTCCTGAAGGTGTTCCATTAAAGATAACGTGACACCATATCAGCAGGAGAACTTGTAAACTGACTTTTACAGAAACTTTAAAGGAATTCCAGTAATTTAAGCCAGAAAAAAATGTTCTAATTGAAGCTGCTCTGCTGGGAGGGCTGGGATTGTTTAACCCAGAGAGGAGCAGCTCCAGGTAGAGCTCAGAGCCCTGCCAGGGCCTGAAGGGGCTCCAGGAGAGCTGGAGAGGGACTGGAGACAAGGCATGGAGGGACAGGACACAGGGAATAGCTTTAAGCTGACAAGGGATAGATTTAGATGGGATATTGGGCAGGAATTGTTCCCTGTGAGGGTGGGCAGGTCTGGCACAGGGTGCCCAGAGCAGCTGGGGCTGCCCCTGGATCCCTGGCAGTGCCCAAGGCCAGGCTGGACACTGGGGCTGGAGCACCTGGGACAGGGGAAGGTGTCCCTGCCATGGCAGGAGGGGAATGAGATGATCTTTAACCCAAATCTTTCTGTTGTGGATCCATGGTCTGGTTTTCTGCTGTTCATCTCCACTTCCTTGCTAGGAAAAAGGCAAGGATTATGTGATTATTGTCTGTTGCACATGAACTAAATCTGGATCACATTTAATTTGAGGATTCATTTTTCAGGCTCTGGAACATTTACAGAATCCATTATTAATATTAATATTCAGTAACATCTAAAGGCTTTGTTCAGGCTAGAGGAGGTGCAGTGGAAGCAGCCTCTGCTCCAGTGTGTTTATGGTGCTGACAGACAAGGGTGGGAAGGTGAATAAAAAAAATCAAAGGAGATTTAATTCTGCTGAAGTTGTTATTTAATCAGCACAGTGCTGTGGTACCTATAGGCAGTGATGTGTAGGCAGAGTGTGTCTGCTTTCAGAATTTGGGTTGGGAAGGACCTTTGAAGGTCACCTGGTCCCACCCCGTCACAAGCAAGGACATCTGTCAGCTCTCTCAGGTTCCTCCAGCCTGGCCTGGGACACTTCCAGGGATCCAGGGGCAGCCCCAGCTGCTCTGGGCACCCTGTGCCAGGGCCTGCCCACCCTCACAGGGAAGGATTTCCTCCCAGTATCCCATCTAAACCCACCCACCTTTTGCATTCCCAGACGTGGGTTGGGAACACATCTCTGCTCACACAGGAGTCAGTGGGAAGAACCAAAGGAGTTTGTTTACAGTGTTGATGCAAATCAAAAGTGATTTAGGCTTCAGTTTATTTCCAGTCTCATTTTGGAGAGGGACTGGTTAAATCTGGAACACACAAACAGGGAAGCAGGACAAGGGAAGTGATGGTCACACCGTTGTCTTTGAAATTAAAATATGCACAAGTTATGGATGACTGAAGTTCAGAAGAAAATGGCACTCAAAATGAGGGAAGGTTAAGTGATTTTGAAAGCTTTCACTTGTGGACTTAACAAACACCTGAATATTAGTTCAGTTCTGTAAATTGGTGCTGTATTGCCCTTCTGTATCAAAATTAACTCATCCTGGTGTGTGAAAATGTCCCCCTTCTTCTGCAACTGTGCCTTTACTCTTAAATTCATGTTAATTTTTGTTTAAAAATAAAAACATGCTCTGTATCATCATGCTAGATTAGATCCATAATATGGATAAAAACATTCAGATCCTTCCATTTGCAAAAATTGCGTTGCAGAGCGTTCAGGCTGCCTTGTAATTTCCTGCAGCCGTGATCCCTCATTACCGTGATTGTAATTAGTCCTTCTGATGCGTTTTTCACCTTCAAGGCACTTTACAAACATGAGGCAACTCATGCTCATTCCAGTCCTCTTCCCTAGATAAATAACATTCTGAACCTTGTTGGAGAAATAAGTAAAATCAAGAGGAGGGGTCGAATATCACGAGGAGCTGCAAGGAAAGGTTAATGAAGAACCAGATTCTGCTCCTTGTGAGCATTTGTGGCTTTTTTTATCTTAAATTAGGTCACCACTTTGTCCAGACATCACCCCATCTGGTTTTTGCAGGACTCAGAAGCTCCTTTCCCCTTGCTCAGCCCCACAGTGCAGATTTTAGCCCTTGTTTTGTCTTTACTTGGAGGGCAGAAATCTCTCTCCATTCTCCATGTGATCTCCCATGTTTTTTCCCTCTGCATTTGCTCATCTCCTGCCCCATCAGCAGCTCCCTGCTTCTCCAGGCTGCTGCTTTCCAGCCATTCCCACTCAATTTGCCAGGATAACCTTTCAGTCCATCCCTCTCCTTGAAAATTGGCTCCTTTTCTCCAGAGAGGAGCAGGGATGGCCAGTGAACCAATGGGGCCCATCTTGCTTTTTGTGACATTGGCATGTTCCACGTGAAGGCTTGCTGAGGATTCATCCTTAACGTTTTATTCTTATTTTTCACATCATCGTCTAGAACCAAGAATTTTTCTAAAAGTCTTATTTTTCCCAAGTTTTCCAGGTATACTAAGAAATGCAGTTTCACCTTGCAGATCAATAGACAAATAGAATTCACCTGGCACTGATTTGGGGGCTTTGAGTGTGGAATTTAATTTGTGTGGTTTGGGGAGCTTTTGGGGTTTGGGGTGTAAAATATCTCCTATTTGCACTGTGTTTTGAAGATGGTGGGATTGAGGGATTTTTATGGGATGGATACAGGGATCAGTTGTTGTGAAGGTTTCCCCAGGTCACATTTCCTCTTCTCTCCCCAGCATCCACCTCCCACCACCTTTGGAACTTGTGGTGCTTCATCCCAAACTCCCTGTCCCTAAAAGTGGATATTTTTGGGGAAAAATGGGGAATTGTGTGTTCAACCCTTCCCCTCAGCCCTCCTCCATCCACCTGCTCTTGGCTGCTGCATCCCCTCAGGATTCCACGAGGGCGAGGAACGTGTGGCCTGATGCTGAGAGGAGAATGAGGTGGTGTGGCCAGAGGATTTAAATTTAAGATGCAGGCTGATAAAATCTGCATTTCTAACTTATTCTGAAACTCATTTTTATAATAAAGTGAGGTCAGCAATGCCAACCAAATTTCAGCAGCAGAGGTAGATCATCAAGTTTGATCTTAGATAGCCTGGTGTGCTAATTTAAGCATATTTTTGGGTTTGAGTGGTTCTTTATCTTTGGAGTGGAAAAAACAAATGAAAAATGCACATTTAAAACCATTCTTGCTGCTCCTCATTAAGATTGTTGCCTTCTGAGGAGCTGAAGGATATTGTTAAATTTCTTTGGGTCACTTGAGACGGCTGCTGAATTTCATGGTTGAGGAACGAGAAGAAGAAGAACCAATGGAAATATAATGAGTATTTGTTCAAAGCAATATCTGCAAATTGCTTGTCCTGTCTAATACAGATTACAGATATTAGAGGGAGAAAGAGGTGATTATGAAATATAATCAATCACCAGCCTTACTCCAAAGCCTTAGGTCCTGGGTTTCTTCGTGGACAGGCTGTGTTTACACATTACTGGATGGGCTGGCAGGAATCATTTCATATCTGAAGCTCTTTGATCATTTGACTTGATTTGGATCCAGTAAATTTGCATCCTGTGCCAGGGCAGGTCATGGAGCAGATCACCTTGAGTGCCACCAAGCCAAGAAGGCTGATGGGCACCTGGGTTGTGTTAAAAATGGTGTGGAGCAGGACCAGGGCAGGGATTGTCCCTCTGTACTGGCACTGCTGAGACATCTCCAATCCCATGTCAAATTTTGGGCCCCTCAATGATAAAAAAGTCATTGGGGGCTGGAGTGTGTCCAGGGAAGGGATCAGAGCCTCAGGAGGGGCTGGAGAATTCCTGAGGAGCTGGGAAGGGGCTGAGCCTGGAGCACAGGAGGCTCAGGGGCCCTTGTGGCTCTGCACAGCTCCTGCCAGGAGGGGACAGCCGGGGGGTCGGGCTGTGCTCCAGGGAACAGGGACAGGAGCAGAGGGAACGGCCTCAGGCTGGGCCAGGGCAGCTCAGGGTGGATATTTGGGAACAATTTCCTCATGGCAAGGTTTGTCCAGGCCTGGCACAGCTGTCCAGGGCAGTTCTGGAGTCCCCATCCCTGGAGGGATTTTTAAAATCCATGTGGATGTGGCACTTGGGGACATGGGGCAGTGGTGGCCTTGGCAGTTCTGGGAATGGTTGAACTCAGTGAACTTGGAGGGCTTTTCCAGCCTCAACAATTCCATGATTCCATTAATAGAGACATTCATAAGCCCAGCACAGCTCTTTGGCACGTCAGATGCTCAGTGTTTTCAGGCATGTGACAAAATTCATTTGGTTGCTTTATTCAGATTTATTTGGTTCTGATGTTGATGTTTAACCAAGGTATGTAATTCAGCTTCTTTTTGTTGTTTTGTGATTTTTTTTTCCAACAGATGTGGGAAGAGGCCATTGCCTTGGGTAAAGAACTTGCAGAACAGTATGAAAATGAAATGTTTGATTATGAACAACTCAGTGAACTGCTGGTAGGTTTTTTTAATGACATAGACACTGCAATAATTTATTTCAGAGTTGAATTTCTAAGCTTTTAAAACTATATAAAAATACTATAGCAATGACAGTAAAATTCAGAAACAAATACCCATCATGGTTTTGTTGGACCAGTGTCAATTAACTGGCTACCACTGGATTGTCTGAAAAACATTGAATTTATTTTTTTTTTAGCTGAAAGAAAAACATTTTGGTAATGCTAAGCTGATTTATTTGGGGTATAAAAGGAAATTTTGAATTTAAATATAAATGGGGAGATGAAAAAAATTCCCATTCTCTCTCAAGTGTCTTTCTATATTCACATTTCTTTTTTTAGGTATGAATAATCCCCAAGCATTCATGTCTCCAGTCAGTTATTTTTGCCCTGACGTTACCCATTCATTATTCCTGCACCATTTTTTCCTCCTGTTCTCTTCCAAAGAGAAAAATGGCAGCTGTCACTGTCCCTCCTCGGGTCCCAACCATTTCCACAGGAGTTGGGATATGATTCCAGTTTGTTTCTGAAAATTCTCGACTCTAAAGTTTTTGATCCCTTTTGCTTTTGCACTCAGAGTACATTTTCAACAATTTCTTTGAATTATTTATCTGTTTTCTTTATCCCTGTGTGTCTGAGCTGGTGCTGTCCTGTGTCCTGTGGTGCTGAACTCAGCTCCACACAGCCCCAGCCCACTGCTCCTGGTGGGGTGGGCACAGAATATTCTTCATTTCAGCATAAAAGGAATTGGGTAGGATTGTTCCTCAGCTAGAAATGGTTGTCTGAGGTGATTTTTCACCAGGGGGTGGCTACTCTCTGAGTCCCTCAGTTTTAATTTTCCATCTCCTTTTTGCTTGCACATGAGAACGTGAACGGGTTTGTCACAGAGGCAGCCACTCTTTAATTACTCTACTGGATCCATGTTGAAGGAGAAGTTGGAATTTGCACTTTATTCATTGTAGCCAGTGATCACAGAGTGATGGAATGATTTGGGATGGGAGGACCTTAAAACTCATCCAGTTCCACCCTCTTTGCCATGGGCAGGGACGCCTTCCACTGTCCCAGGTTTCTCCAAGCCCTGTCCAACCTGGCCTTGGATATTTCCATGGAGTTTCTCCCTCTTCTAAGAAAGGAGACCCAGAACTTCACATCAGACAATTGAGTTTATCTGCTTATCAGCCAAGAGATGAGATGTCACAGAATTAGTCCTGGTGTGCATTTCCCTCACAAGACAGAGATCAAAATTCACTCTCCCGTATGAGTCAGGTCTCAAATACCCCATCAGCTTTTCTTATTGCTGCTGCTGAACAGCTCTTTTTTTTCTCCCGCAATTAAATTTAGAAGTTTTTTGTTCTTTCTATTCTCCCTCTTGTCTCTTTTCTTCAAGCAATATTAAATATTAGCCTCTAAGACAATTCACAAATGACAAAATAGTTTTGCTCCAGACGAGCTGAGAAATACTCGGCAGATCTGGGTCTTTGTAGTCTTGGTGCCATTTTCTGTTATCTGTTATGTGGGAGCAGCACTAAACCTCCCCCAGATCAAAAGTCATTCTCTTTGCAGAAATAATAGACTAAACATAAGTTAATGAGCAGATCTTCTGAAGCTGCTCATTTGCTATTATTTCATCATTAGAGATAAAGAAGAACTCAGCGTCGAAAGCAGATGGCGTCTGACATGCGTGTGTTTATTCCAACATTTACATTTTCCTGCAGTTCTCAACTGCCTGCTTTCCATATGCAAATTCATGGTTGTAAATATGGAAGAGAAGTAGTAGAAAAATATAATGAGATGTAAGAGCCCAAAACTGACAAGTCAGCACCATTGGGATGAGCTGTGTGCGGCTTCATCCTTCCGGTGTTTTGGTGTCAGAAGTGTCACAACTGGAATTTCAGATTGCCTTGCAAATTCCTGACCTTCACTGCCAGTGAAATATTGGATGTGAGTCAGTGAAGTCCACCAAGATGAGGTCCATCAAAATTGAGATACTGGACTTGAAACGGTAAGGTTCACAGTGATGAAGTTCATCCAAATTGAGATATTGGTATGGAACAATGAGGTTCACAATGATGAAGTTTATCAAAATTGAGATATTGGATATGGAACAATGAAGTCCACCAAGATGAGGTCCATCAAAATTGAGATATTGGATATGGAACAATGAAGTTCACCAACATGAGGTCCATCAAAATTGAGATATTGGATATGGAGCAGTGAGGTTTGCCATGATAAGGTAAAATTCATCAAAATTGAGATATTCGTTAGGGAACAGTCAGATTCACTGTAGTGAGTAGAAAAATCATGGCTACAGAGTCTGGTATTTCCAGATATTGCCATGAGTCTGATATAAAGGTGAGGGAAAACAGGGGAATGAAACATCTTTAATTTAGAGATGCATACAAGATCTTAAGTGTAAGGAATCTCCTAAAAGCTCAGGTCATTCAAATCCCTCCTGTTTATTTTGCAGAGAAAACAAGCCCAGTTCTATGAAAACATTGTGAAGGTGATACGACCAAAACCAGATTATTTTGCTGTTGGATACTATGGCCAGGGATTCCCAACATTCATAAGGGTAAGTGTCACCTGTTTCCAGAGACTTTTCTTGCTCTGGAAATTTCCCTTGGCTTGGAGAAACCTGCCTTACACCGACTGGTGTTTTTTTAGGTGTACAAAACAAACACTGGTTTTTCCTTTCTGGTTTCTAAGATGGAATAGTTGAATTTTAGTAGAAAAACTGTCTCTTCAAACATATTCAGTACTTTCTATTACTTCAGGGTATCACTAGAAATGAAGATAAATGACCCAATCCATCACTCGGGGTCATAACCATCTGAAATGGTGACATTTTTGCCTGGCAGGTTAATATATATTTATATATATATATAATATATATATATGAGCATGGTAGAGAATAATTTTGTACATGACCATGTTGTCAGGTGAGTGTCCTTTCCAGCATTGTCACTAAAATGAAGTTGACTATCAAAGGTGTGTGTGACACCTTTAATAGCAATTTTTATCATTGATTTGTGTGTCTCATGTGCCAATTTAAGACATGTGTCACTCGGTTGATGCCAGGATCATAGCTTTAGTGACATTTTAAGGGTTTTTTTTTCACTAATATTAGGAATTTTATGGGTTGAATTAGTGGCTAAAGAAAAGTGGGACTATAACATGCCTGAATTGCATCTGTATTATGATTCTCTGGCACTTGGCAGTCGGTGACACAGAAATGACCCATTATTATTTCGTTAACTTCCCTGGGCATCCTGTGCCGGGGCCTCACCACCCTCAGAGGAATGAATTCCTTCCCATTTGCCTTCTGAAAACCAGGCTGTTGAGTGCCCTGCTGCTGGAGAAAATCCTCACTTCTCCCTCTATTCCAACATTCCCTGTGAATTACAAATGTATATACATAAATTACAGTTATACAGAGCCATCTATTATTACCTTTCTTTCCCCTACTGAGCTTTTCAAAGGGCACCACTGCAGAACTAAACCCAGCTGGGCAAATGTGAACAACTCCAGGTTCCTACCCCCAGTCAAAACATCCTTTTTTAATAAGTGCTGTATAATTTTTTCACCAACTATTCACTTTTAGACGAGTAATGAGGTTAAGCATATTCAGATGCAAATTTTATCCAAACTTGCTTTAATATGTTTGATCAGTTAAAAATATGCAAGTTGTCTTTTACATTTTCCTTTAGAATTTAATGAACTCAGCATTTAAATGGGCTGTATAAAATATCACTTAATTTTCTTTATTGGCAAATAAGAAACAAATGCTTAGAAATACAATAAGCTTAATTTTAAAGTTATAAAAAGGTTTAAGTTTATAATGGCAAAAATCTCATACATTAATGTGAGTCTTTTTATGAGTCAGTATTTTTGGATATTCTTCCTTACATCTGCATTATGTTTCTGTTTTTCTTTGCTACTCTTTTTTGCTCACTTGAGTGCCTTTGAATAAATGTTTATGTATAAAAAACCTAATTCAGTTTATTGATTGACATCCATTCCATCATTAGCTGTGGAAGGTGGAGGAGTCATCTTGGATTTGGTAATTATTTGTCTTAATATATTTTCAATGGCCACCAGTGTTACAGATCCTTGAAATCATGTTTTGATGTGATTTTTGTGTGGCTTAAAAAAATACCTAAAGGTAAACATGGGCTTAATGGTCCCAGGATGGAATTGGAGGTGAGAGAAAAATATTGATGAAGTATTGATTACGACACAGCATGAGGAGAGTGAAATTCCTCTCGTACTGAGAAGTGCTAACAGCGTTGGTGTCAGTGCTTCTGAGGCCCCAGTTCTGTACTGGGAGCACTGGTTTTAGCTCTGGGGGTGCTGGTGCCAGCTGTGGTTGCCTCTGTGATGCTTTGAGAAGGCTGACCTAGAGCAGGGGCTGGGCAGAGCTAAAGAATAAAGCAGGGATTGATTCCAAGGATCTCCTCCATGGATCCACCTTGGGCAGCACAAGAGCCCAGCCAGGGCTGCACCCAGGATGAACCCAAATGGTCCCAAAATGCACGAGCGCTCCCGGGGTCTCTCCCTGGGATCAGCTCTGCTCCATGTGCACATTGCAGTTCAGTGTCCAATTCCAGCTCAGCCCCTGCACTCCCATCCTGCTTGTTTTTCTCTCTGCAGCCCACGGGGTTTGTGCTCCTGGGCTGAGATTTGGATCATTTGTCCTTGGTGCCCAGCTGGAGCAGGAATTGTTTTGTCTCCCTGCTCTGTGCACAGAGCTCACCATCCCCTAATCAGACCCACACACTAAAGCAGCACAGAATGTGAAAAATATAAAAACTAAACCTGAGGCATCATGTGTTTGCAGAACAAAGTGTTCATTTACCGGGGCAAGGAGTACGAGCGCCGCGAGGACTTCGAGGCGCGGCTGCTGACGCAGTTCCCCAACGCCGAGAAGATGAAGACAACGTCACCCCCCGGCGATGACATCAAATCCTCCTCTGGCCAGTGTATCCTTGGGCTGTACACCCACTAGACCCAGTACAACCAGTGCATCCAGCAGCTCAGATCAAGGATTTATGGCCAACCTGTTGCGCTTCTGCCCTGATGGGTGTAACGAACCGATTGTGTTGGTTTTTCATTTTTTGTGTGTCTGTTCCTGTTGAGCTGTTTGCTCTCTGTGACTGAAATTCCCTTTTCACTTCTTAACCCCAGAAATTCAGATATTCAGTGCTTCACTGTAAAGCCCAAGCTGGATTTACCCTCGAAATTTCACAGGCCAGTGTCAGAGCAAATTGTGAGGTGAGTTTGGGCTGGGTTTTGTTGTTTTGTCAGTCCCCTTTATAGCACATTATTGTTGCAATAGGAATCTGTGCACAGTCAAGGGCATGGGCATTGTGAGGGCATTTAATGGTGATTTTTAATATTGGCACACATTCCAACCCACTGGAAAATAGTGATCCCATGTTTGTTGGTGAACTTCCTCTAATATTAGAATTTAGTATCCATTCCTAAACAGACAGCATTTGATTTTCATTGTGCATTTGGGGCTTGGAAATGCATGGTCTTTGAGGTCACTTCCAGCCCAATCCATTCTGTGATTCCATGATTCTTTTCCCTCTTTTCAGTTTCTACAGGGTGAATGAAGTCCAACGTTTTGAGTATTCACGCCCTGTTCGAAAAGGAGAGAAAAACCCAGACAACGAATTTGCAGTAAGAAATTATGAAGAAAATAAACCACTTTTGGTTTGCTTGTTTATCCCCCTCTATTTTGAGCATCTGAGCCATTCATTATCTTTTGCTTGTTGAGAAATAAATTCTAGGTTTAAAGGGATTATTTTTCATAGAAAGTTAATTAAGCCAATTTATCATGTTCTCGTTTATACCAATAGGAAAAAAATGGGCAAAGCTGTATTTACTTTGTAAAAACAGCTCTTCTGAGAAAGGATTTAAAACTGTTACACCTGAAATTTGTCTTGCCATAAAGATTCCAGCCAGGCATCTGAAAATCTTTTGTCACTTATACCTTTTGCTTTTTTTTTTTTTTTCTTTTTGTTTTCTTTTAAACCAGTTGTTTCATCTAATGATCAATAAATGAGTACTGTGAGGAGACCCTGGCACAGGGTGCCCAGAGCAGCTGTGCAGATCCCTGGCAGTGCCCAAGGCCAGGTTGGATGGGGCTTGGAGCAGCATGGGATAGTGGAAGGTGTCCTTGCCCATGGAACTGGATGGGTTTTAAGGTCCTTTCCAACCCAAACCATTCTGTGAACATCCAGTAAAGCCAGGGGATCTTTCCATGGTATTCTCCTTCAGAAAGGGAGCAGTTGTTCCCTGCTAAGTCACATACCAGATTTAAATCAGTGCTGCTCCATCTTGCACTTGGAATTCCCCCCTGGCTCTGTAACATCTGCCATACCTTGGTCCTTGTCCTGCTGCTGATGTTTTAGGGCTTTGCTCGGGGTCCCAGCTGTCCATTGATAACGTGACACTTGTGTTCACTTTGCAGAACATGTGGATTGAGAGAACCATCTACGTGACAGCCTATAAATTACCAGGGATCCTCAGGTGGTTTGAAGTCATATCAGTTTTCATGGTAAGAGCAGCTTGGCTGTATTGAGATTGTGTCAAACAATGGGGTTTTTAGACAGCCAGGGAGCTTTTGTGTGTCTCAGTGGCTGTGCTTAGATCTGTGAGCAGGGAATCCGTGGGATTTTACCTGGCACATCCTGAGGGAACCTGCTGAGGGTGCTGGTTGCTGCCTGAAGGTGACTCAGGCAATTCTTTTCCATTCCTGAGGGAAGGGAATGCAGCCAGCCCTCCAAGGCCCTCAGCCCTTTTAGAAAGCATTGGTGTCCCTCAGCAGGTGCCTAGAACAAAGTGAGACCTGAGGTGGTGCAGGGAAACCCTGCTCCATCCCAGAGAATCTAGCCTGAACTTTATCAAAGAGGATCTGGATATTTTGATTGTCACTAATTCAAAATATCCTAATAATCAAAGGCATTGTATGTCTGCGTTTCTTACCACTCGTGGTTAAAGGTTGTTTTTGTTTCTTCTCCATATTTAGCTAAATATACCCTCAGCAACCTCACAGAGTAACTCCAAATTACTCATTTCTCTGTTCAACCATTTAGACTGTTTAGATAAGACATATCCATTAAACGCCTTTAAGATTAAATTATTCTTATGCAGCTGTAATTTTTAAGTAGCAATAAAAACATTGTTACTGCGTTTTTGAAATCTCTCTTGTGAGGCTTATTTTTAAAGGAAAAGAACAATTTGCATATGATTAATTAAAACCTTTTTCATTGCTCCATTGAGGTTATGTTGGACAGTTGTATTTGGATGAACAGAAGTAATGCAGAAAATTACTATGGTATCTATAGTAACAGAATATGAATGTGATGTGTGACAGTAACAGGCAGCTGAATAAAACACATTGAATTTTTAATGAATTTCGTAGTTTCAATATAACCCTGATGGAGAAGATTGTATTTATCTTCATGATGGCAAGAAGTGCTGTTTGTAAAGGCTGGCAGATCTGATGCCAGGCCCGATGAGCAGAGAGCAGAGCCTGACAGGCACTTGGTGTTCACCCCTCCTGCTCTGCCTGGCATCCAAATGGGCACAAATCCCGTCAGCCTTTTGGGAGCAAGGATTGTATGAGCTGCAGAGCTGAGAAATGATAGCAGAATGGAACTTAATAACGTCTGGGAAGACTGCTGCAGATAACTTCTGACCTCCTCTGGCACAGTTCCTACAAAATGGGTATTGACTTTCCTCAAGATCTCTGTCAGCTAAAATGCTGCAAGGAGGATCACAGGGTTTACATCCCTGTAATGCTAAATTGTGATTATGGATACAGATATTATTGATCCCCTGCTAAGCACCAGGATACTCCAGCAGCTCTGCATGTTTCATATTTTATTGATGGAACTGGAATATCGTTAAAGGGAGAGGTGAGATTACATCAAATCAGTGCTGAGAGAACGGAGTAATTTCATAAATGTAGTGTATTATGTTACATAACCCATAGGAACATGCAGAGTTGCTTTAAATCTACTGGCTTTTCAAATTCCTTCTGAGTACTTTTACCTAAACCTTTGCAATCTGTTCATTATCTGTAAGGAATTTGGGGCCAGCATTCCTTATTCTGTATCTGATTTGCTTTAGCTGGGCACAAGAAGTTGTAGTGGAGAGACACCAGCCAGGGAACTAGAAATCAGATTTTGAATCACACTTGAGTTTAAAAAGCACAAGTGCTAATCTCTGTTTTGTTTTATCTTGGAATTTTGTACTGGTGCAAATGTCTCAGGAGAATGTAATTCCTGTTTTCCCTGGGTGGAGTGAGGAGTGCCCAGAGTGGCACTGGGAACAAGGCTCAGAATTTACACTTATCATAAATAGCTTTCTCCACGATCCCAAGCCCAGTTTGTAGTAGTGAGATGGCAACTGCAATTCTCCATCTGCTTTTAAAAAATTAGAGGGAGTGTTACAAGAGTAGTAAAAGAAAGGAGAATGAGAAAGAAAGCCATGATTGCTGCTACAGAAAAGTCAAAAAGCTGTCAGCTCAATGAGTGCTAATTTCTGGAGATGCTCAAGAGCTTTAAAAGCAATGGTTCATCAACACATTATTGCATAGTTATCAGGCCATTAATACAAGTGACAGAATGCTAAATTTAGCCTGTGATGCTCCCAGCAGTTCCTGCCTGTCAGATGCTGGATGTGGCTTCACTGCCCAGTCCAGATTCCCCCGTGGCACGCTGGGCTCTGTCCGAGCCTGGCCTGCTCCCTGTTCCCAGCAGAGACACCAGGCTCCTTCTGCCTTCCAGAATCATTCAGCAGGCAGGCTGCTCAAAATGCTAATTAAAACATCCTTGATGTAATCAGCTGGCAGGTGTAAGAGTAACAACTAAAGAGATTTGATTATAAGTGGTTCTCAGAAACAGGGTAAGCAACTGATAGCCAGGTAGAAGTGCTGCTTTGTTTATGGAGCATTTATGTAAATGAGGCTGTAATCAAATATACACTTGCATTTTCCTCACAGGCCTCAATTAACCTTCCTTTCCTCTCCCTACCACATCATTTTTTTTAATACAAGCAGGCTGTGGCTGCCAGTGAGCACTCTCTACACTCTGGGTCACTGCAAGTTACTGATTTTCATCCCATTCACTAATATTTAAAATATTTTAATTCTGTTTTTTTCAACATGAACTTCTTGAAAGACACGGTAGCTGGGCATAAAAAGTAGCTGGAGGTCAGCAATTAAAATAAAGCAAGTTTTAGACATAAGAGTTAATTCACCCCGTGAAGGCATCTAAGAAGACTCTTCATTGAAGTCCAGGTAGAAAGAAAATTTCTCCCTTCAGTTCTTGATGGTCAGGTGAAGAAAATGTGACCTCTTGGGAAAAAGCACAGCAGATAGTTTAGATGTCATCTCATCAACATATTCAACTCGATGTCCTTGGAAACACACCAAAATAATCAGTGCAAAAATATCTTCCTGATTTTTGAGCGGCTTAGGATTACATTTTCCATCAGAAAATCCACGTTAAAGTTATCATTTCTTTCTTACTGTTACGTTAAGCTGGATCTTCTTTGTGCTGCTAAAACTCACCAACCCTTAATCTCTGATGTTCTCCATAATCCTCCAAAAAACCTCACGTGATTGCTGCCAGAGCCTTTCTGGATGCTGCGCTGGGATGTAATCCCTCCTGCAGCAGCAAGATGCAGTTAACTTCCTGCACTGATACCCATCATCATATCAGTTACTGCAGCACAGAGATACCAAATACCTCAATCACCCTTTCTGGTAATTATTGGTCAAAAATCTCCCAAAAACCTCGGTTCTGAAATGCCTGGAGCGTTTCTGCCCGTGAAGTTTTGCTGAGCAGGTTAAAAACTCTGCCCCTGGTTTGAAATCTCCTTTTGCTTGGGTTTTAGGTGGAGATCAGCCCTCTGGAAAACGCCATCGAAACCATGCAGCTGACCAATGACAAGATCAATAACATGGTGCAGCAGCACCTGAACGACCCCAACCTGCCCATCAACCCCCTGTCCATGCTGCTCAACGGCATCGTGGACCCCGCTGTCATGGGGGGCTTCGCCAACTACGAGAAGGTAACGCCAGGATTCCCTGAATTCCACCAGGATTCCCCTGAATTCCACCAGGATTCCCCTGAATTCCACCAGGATTCCCTGAATTCCGCCAGGATTCCCTGAATTCCACCAGGATTTCCTGAATTCCACCAGGATTTCCTGCATTCCACCAGGGTTTCCCTGAATTCCACCAGGATTCCCTGCCCTGCTGGGCCTCAGCTGAGCCCAGCACAGGGAGGAGGTGGAGAGAGGCCAGAGCAGGGATGGAGCAGCTCTGCTGGGAGGAAGGGCTGGGAGAGCTGGGATTGTTCCAAATCACTGTGATTCTGTGATTCCACAATTTTCACGTTGTGTTTGTAGCTGTTACTTTGCAGAATTTTAAAGTTGATCGATTTATCTTCGTTGTAGCTCATTCCTCTGGTAGTAGATGTTTCATTTTCTGAAATAATGGCTCATTTCTCTCTCTCTCAATTAGGCTTTTTTTACTGAAAAATACATGCATGAGCATCCAGAGGATCATGACAAGATTGAGAAGCTGAAGGATCTGATTGCTTGGCAGGTAAAAAACTTGAAGTCAGGTTTGGCAGAGGCAGCTGCTGTGGAAAGACATCTTGGTGTCACTTTGGAGGAAATTCAGACATTATCCTCACCTTGGGTACATTTCTTTGCCATTTAAATCTTTCTTGGAGCTTGAGTTAAAGTTCATCTTTTCAAATCTGACATAATTGCTCATTTTTATAAACTTGCAGAGAGCAAATATGATCAAGATGCTTCCTTTTTTTTTTTTTTTTTTGTAAACACAGTAAGTGACAATCTCCCATCTTTATCAGATGATAAAATATTTTTCAGGGCAAACAAGAGACAATTCCAGTTTTGCTCCATAGTCACATACTGGACATTTTTTTATGGTCTCAACATAATTTTATGATAACTAAAAAAATACCACGTTGATTAGAACTGTTTTATTTTTCCCACAGAAAAAGAAAGTGGATCATTGTCTTTTCATATTCAGTTCTGTCTGTATAATAAAGGGAATAATTTACATCTCCTTAGATTTCAGTCTTAGAGGTAGTAGAGCCAAAGATACAGAATTCAAAAATAAAATATCCTCTGAAGGCCTTAAAACTATCAGTGAGTAAAAAACTCTTTTGGTCTGACAAAAAAAAAAAAAAAGACATTTTAAATTTATTTTCTTGTGAGCTTTTAGGAAAGATTAGGTTTTATAAGCTTTAAGTTTTATAGAGGAAAATAATTTGGTCCCAGGAGACTGACTTGGTGTCTGCTCTGTGTCTTTGCCTCTGAGAGTGATAATTCAAATGAATTCCAAACACACTTTCCCTCAGCAAAGGCTCACTTTGGTGACACTTGTGTATTAAAATAATATTACAATTTGAAAATAGGTATGGCTGCTGATCCCATTGTATTGTAATTATTCAGGGCTTTTAAAAAACATGATTTCCCATCAGTTTTGTACTTCAGAAACAACAGGAACCAGGAAAATAGAGAAAAGGGATCAAAATGTATTTTTATAGCTGAAAATAAGAGTCACTAAAAGCCCTTTCAGTGCTTTTAAATTGCCTGGGATATTTCATACACATTTAAGGGATCCTAAAATTTAAAATTCCTCTCAAATTACTTCAGTTTCCAGCCAGGTGGGAGTCAGCTCCCAAATATTGGGAGAGGGATGTGTATGGAAGCCTTTGGAGGGGCTGAATTCATCCTGGGCTGACAGGGGTGGAAACCAAAAAGGAGATTTCATTTTTCAATAATGTGGGGCTTGGAGTTCTGTAATCACATGGAATTTTCTCCCTGCTGCATAAATCAATCTGGGTATATGAAATAGGAGCCTGACAATTGTATTATCAGCTGACCAGTTAAATTCAATATTTTCACCTCCTTACCTCTCTCTCCACTGTGCTGTGGAATTCATAATTCATATAATTCCTGTGAACTTCAAGTGTACATTTTGTTTCTGTCTCTTATTAATTCAGATAAATTCCATTAGCAGAGCAATGTCCATTTTTGTCCTTTTTGGTGCTTTTCCAACTTAGGCAAAAAATGTTCCCATGCAACTGCACCATTTCAAGCTGATCTTTCATTTTAACATGAAGATAATGAAATGATTGATTGAAATTAAGTCAGAGAAATGAATGATTGATGACATTAGTCACTCTGAATTTAGCTAAAGTATTTACAGCACAGCAAAACAGAAAAATACCACAGCAAATCAAAACCTTGTGCTCCTTCTACAGAGATGAAAGAACTGCTGCATACCAAACTCAGGTTTTATGCTCATATTTTATGATCCCCTTGCTCTGAAAGATTGTTTTCAAAGATTAGTTTAATAATTCAAATCAATGTCATTTTTTTTCAGTCTTTTCAGCCGAGCAGATCGAGATTTTATAAAAAAACAAAAAGGGGAAACAAATCGGGAATAATTTCAAGTTGCAGTGGAACTTTATAAAACTTTAAAATCAGCCAAGAACAGAGTTATGAAATAAGAAAATGCCCTTTCTCCAAGGCCAAATTAATTGGGAATATCATGAATGTGGCAAAATTCTGCCTCTGACAGGTGTCAAATTCCATGTCAGGCATCAGCACGTTTCCCTGTGTCTGGAAAGGAGACACAGGAGGAGTTTGGAAATGGGTAGAAGGTGAAACGGAAATGGTAACACAGCTGGAAAGTTCTTCCTGCACGTGATAAATGTTTAAGGATTAAGTGGTCTTGGACAGGGAGGCCAAATACCCTGACTCAGCAGCCTCGTTCTTCTGTGGCAAAGCCATTAATGGATTTCAGCTTCTGTAAAAGATTAACAAACCTCTCCTTCTCCTCCTTCTCTTCCTTCTTCTTCCCCTTTTCCTTGGCCTCCTCCTCCTCATTCTTGTTCTTCTTCTTGTACTTCTCGTTCTTGTTCTTCTTCTTCTTCATGTTGTTCTTGTTTTTCTTCTTGTTCTCCTTGTTCTTGTTCTTCTTCTCCTTCTCCCTCCCCCCACATTTTTTTCCTACAAATGCTGTGATTTCCTTCCTGTTCTTGATTTTCCAGCCTGGATGTGGCTGATCCCCCGGGCAGGTTCTTCAGTGCATTTTCTACCCATAAAATGGTCTCATATGCTTCACATTGGTAATTCCAGGAGTTTTTTTTAATCCATTTCTAATATTCTTTAAAATAAATGAGCCAAGTGACCACTTATTCCTCCAAAACAGGAGGGTCACAATGTGGCCTGGTAATGATGTAAATTTAGAAATTAATTTTCTTATTGAGAGCAGGGAAAACTTTATGGTTTCATGTTTAGTTTTTATCAAGTGCAAATCCATATGCTTATAAATAGAAGCCACTACATTAAAAAAAAAAAAAGTCATTATTCTTTGTAGTCTTTTAGGAGAAGCACCTCTGTCCATTTACATAGTGCCAAATCTCAGGGAATCATCTTGATAAGATTTCTCGAGTTTGTTCATCTGTAATTCATCTGTGTATTTATTATTCTCCTTACTAATAAAGCTGCTCCTTCTGATTGCTGCTCAGTCTTATTAGAAAAATCTGTTTTTAATCAGTATTATGATTTAATTATGAATTATTAAGAAGAAGCCTCTTAGCTTGATTGCTGCAGAGAATATCTGAGTTAGAATCAGAGCACTGTGTGGGCTGAAACGGACCTGGAAGAGGAAATATTTTTCCTGAGCTGGAGGTAGAAAACTCTAATGGTGTGTCTGGGTAGCTGTGGGAATGAAAATGTCTCTCTTAAAACATTTCCAAAGGTCAGCTACACCTCCACACTAGGAACTAATTATATAATCCTGTGTTGGCATGGATATTTTGTGACAGAAGCCTTGAAGATAAATGATTATTTTCAGTCACAAAAGAGAATTAATTTAATTTTTTCCCTCTTCTGTTTTCTTCCCAGAGAAAATAAAATAATTTTTCTAAGGAGAACTATATAGCATCTAAAACTGTATGTTTTATTAATAAATATTGCTCTGCAATATATATCTGTCCAAGGATGGAGCTCATTTGCAGCTTTAGAAAGAGCATTTATTAAAGAAAACAAACTATTTTCATCTTCAGGGTTTTATCCTCATGAAACTGGGAAAGGTTTTGATATTAATAACCTGGTGTGAGACTCATCATTCATCAGTTTGGTGTTTTTAAAAACAGAATCTGTGGGGGCTTGAGAATGGAATATCACAGGAGGGTTTGTGCTGTGGGATAAATCCAGTATGGGATTTCTGGGCAGAATTAAGGCTGAATTAAATGTGAAGGACTTGGTCTAACAGAAAAAAAAGGGGTTTAGATCCTGTCTTGTATCATATACAAGGAACAGTGATGGTCACTGTGATCATAATAATAATTATTGTCATTTTTAATATTATTGTTGTTGCAATTTATTATTACTGTTGTTATTATTGTTATGCTTATTATTAGTGTTATAATTACTATTACTATTGCTCTTACTGCTAATATTATTATTACTGCACGAGCTCTTCCCCTGCTGTGGCAGCCTTGCCTTGTCCCTTGGCTCAGGAGGGGCTGGGCAGCGTGGAGCAGCCAAATTCTGCTTTCCAGATCCCATTCCTGGCCGAAGGCATCCGGATCCACGGGGAGAAGGTGACAGAGGCCCTGAGGCCGTTCCACGAGAGGATGGAGGCGTGTTTCAGGCAGCTGAAGGACAAGGTGGAAAAGCAGTACGGCGTCCGCGCCATCGTAAGTTCCCTCCCAGTTTCTCCTGTCCCCAGTATCAGGAATTCCCTTAAATTACAGCAGCTCTCTATTCCTGTAGGATGGTTGGCTTGATTTAAAAGAGCAGTGTAGATGCAGAGTTCCTGCTTGTTCCCTGGGATCATCAAGTTATGGAATACTGAGCAGATGAGAGATGTTGAGGAAGCCTCGGTGCTTTCATTTCCGAGCACGGGAGCAATTTCTAAACTGCCCGAGTCTGTTCCTTGAAAGTCAAGATAATCCTTCAATTCTGAAGGATTTGGGTTACAAAAACGAGTTTAAAAATGGGCACTTCCAGAGCTGAATGTTGGCTTTCCCTAGGTGGAATTCCTTTAGGGAAGGGAGGGCTGTGCTGCTCTATGGTAGCGTGTGGTTGTACCTACACTGAATGTAGGCAGGCAGGAAAGCCACACTTCACACTTCATGAGTTTAAAAAGACTGAAATTCATGCTTTTCTCATTCCAGCAACTTATTTCCAGTTGCTGCTTCATCCTTGAGGGAAAGCCAAAAATTTCATGGTGTTTCCACTGGAGGTTTGTTCTACTTTTGCATGTTGAGTGTGAAGGTCAGAACAAACAAAGCAAACAGCTTTTTAATTCAGGATAGAATTGATAATTCAGTCAAAAATACATGGGTGGGTGCTATTATGAGATCCTATTTTGCCTGGAGCACAGGAGGCTCAGGGGGCCCTTGTGGCTCTGCACAGCTCCTGCCAGGAGGGGACAGCCGGGGGGTCGGGCTGTGCTCCAGGGAACAGGGACAGGAGCAGAGGGAACGGCCTCAGGCTGGGCCAGGGCAGCTCAGGGTGGGCACAGCAGGAATTTCCCCATGGAAAGGGGAATCAGGAACTGGCACTGCCCAGGGAGGGTTGGAGTGCCCATCCCTGTGGGTGTCCAAGGTATCAGTGGATTTGCACTTGTGCTCTGGGCTGAGGGCAAGGTGAGGACTGGGCACAGCCTGGACTCCATCTCAGAAGACTTTTCCAGCCTAAATAATTCTGGGATTCTGTCTGTTGCAATGACATCTGTATTTTAATGGAGACACAGATCTTACAGGGAACATTCCAGCCTTTGTGGTATCCTTTAACTGATGTTCTGTTTGTGGTCCTTCAAATCCCATCTTATGAATTTATATATTCAGGGAAAAGTTCAAACAGTAATTTATTCCCAGGGAGAACAGAAGTAATTAACATTAATGATACCTACATGTCAGTCACTTCAGTAATATCCATTTACATCATCAAGGAGATGACTGGAAAGTGGTGTTATCTCTCTAATTTCACTCTACCCACCAGTAAGAATGTTCAGGATTGATGGAGTTTTATCGCTTCTGTCTTCCTTGTACAAGGCAAATTTACCAGTAGTTGACAGGGTGGAAAATATACCTGTAATTAAACAGCATGAGATTCTTATTTGTTGACTCCAAGAGTTCAATTATTTTATGCATATATCAGTTATTAATGACTAACAAAGCTTGGAGAAATATTCAGAACTCCGAAATTGTCTGAAACAAACCCAAAACTTTAATATATTTTCTTCTTAACCTGGTGTCACTCTGTAAATTGGCTCTCCTGATATTTTTGACATAAAGTTTCTCTTGGTGAGTTTTTACTTTGGGTTTTTGGGGTTTTTATGAAGTCCATTTCATTGAAATATATTGACAAGGTAGTCACAATGACGGCAGAGATGGATTAAAAATTATATGTAAAAAGATTGTCTTTTAAAAGCAAGATATAAAAAAGCATGGAAATACCATTGGAACAAAGGAATTCATCTGCCTGCGAGGACCTAAATATTTTTTTCCAGTTCTTTGGGTGGATTTCCTTTAGAACCTATTTCCTTGTTGGTAACATGAGGTCTTGGTTGTCATTAATTCATTAATGCTACCAAACTCTACCTGGAAGAAAATCTGTGCAACCTTCCCCCATTCCCTTTGGTGTGGGGATATTTGTAGCCACATTTCTCTTCATAGAGAAAAACAAGGCACAACTTCCTAAGAATATTTCTGGGATTCACAATGTCTGAACCTCAGATAAAGAAAAAAACATTCTTATCTCAGTTGCTGCTCCTCTTGTTGTTCACAAGTGGAATGCATTGTGGAAGATTGTTTACCTGAAGGGAATTGGTGATTGGGTTCTGGTGTGTTTTGATTCATTGACCAGTTGAATCCATGTGTGTGTCAGGACTGTCAGCTGACAGTCACAAAACTCTGGGCAGTTGGGTTGAGTTGAGTGCTTGGGCAGGTTCAGTTAAATGTAATGTAATATAGTGTAATATAATATAGTATAATGTAATTAATTAGCCTTCTGATATCAACAAAGTCAGATGCATCATTTCTCCCCTTCATCAGGCTTGCCTGCTTTTTACAATAGATATTGTTTTTTTGGGATCAAGCAGTAACATCTGGCCTTTCTTGGCTGCAGCTGTCGGGCCTGGAGGAGCGGCGGGGCAGCCGGCCGCGCTCCATGGTGCGCTCCTTCACCATGCCCTCCTCATCCCGGCCCCTCTCCGTGGCCTCCGTGTCCTCCCTCTCCTCGGACAGCACTCCCTCCCGGCCTGGCTCCGATGGGTGAGTGGGGATCTCCAGCCAGGGATTGTCCCTGGTGCTCCCTGGGGTGGGTGAGGGAGGGATCCTTAGCCAGGATTGTCCCTGATGCTCCCTGGGGGGGGGAGGATGGGTGGCATTCCCAGATCTTGGAACTGGAATCAGCTGGGAGGGCTGGGGTTGTTCAGTTGGAGAAGGGAAGATCCAGGGAGACCCCAGAGCCTCTTCCAGCACCTAAAGTGGCTCCAGGGGAGCTGGAGAGTGTCATGCTTGAGATGGAGACAATACAAAGCAACACGCTCCATTTTCAGAAGGCTTCAAACCGTTTCTATTTTACCATGCTTGCTTTTTATACATTCTGACAAAAGTCATGAATTTACACTCTACTCATTGGTCAGGAAAGACAAACAAAGTGCACACTGGAACAGGCAGTTGCAGGTTGCTCTTATTTATCCTTCTTTCTTGGTTTCTATGTCAACAACCTTGGTAGGAAATTCTTTCAGGGGTACACAGGGATCCTCTTATCAAACTTCTCTCTGGCTCACAGAAGTCACTGTAAAACCTCTTCCACAGGAGAGGGACTGGGGACAAGGCATGGAGCAAGAGGACACAGGGAATGGCTTCCACTGCCAGAAGGCAGGGATGGATGGAATATTGGGAAGGAATTGTTGGCTGTGAGGATGAGGAGGGGCTGGGCTGGAATTCCCAGAGCAGCTGTGGCTGCCCCTGGATCCCTGGAAGTGTCCAAGGCCAGGTTGGACCCTGGGGTTTGGAGCAGCCTGAGACCCTGGAAGGTGCCCCTGCCCCTGGAACTGGATGAGTTTTAAGGTCCCTTCTATCCCAAACTATTCCATGATTTTTTTTAAGTGACAGCCTCATATTGGCTAAAAAACCCCAACCTACAGAGCCATTTCTCTCAAGATCTCTTGTTCTCTGACCCAGATAAATACAATTCTTTTTTGCCCTCTAAGCATTCAAACAACACCAAAAAACCCCAAAGAGGAGCTCAGTTCCCCCTTTTTAGAGTATCACAGGTGTGTGAGGGATGCTCACAGGCCGTGTGTGCAGCCAGCCCTGTCCCAGGAGCTCAGGGCAGGATTACCTGACTGCTCAATCACTGCTGCTCACTCCGGCTGCCAGAGGAAAAGCTGCTTATGGCAAGATTGTACTTCAAGACTTATCAAGATATTTCACATGAGAACTGGGAATTCTGTTGATAAGCCCTGTCTCACAGTCACATCCCTCAAAGAACAAAATAATCTGTTTGCTGTCTGGGCTTTCCAATGCAGCCTCAGAAGTCCTTTCTCTCTCTTCCTCCCCTCAGGCATCCCTGTAATCCAGAAATGCAATATTTGACCAAGGCAGCAGGTTTTTTTAAAGCCTTCTGAAGGGCTGCTGATTCACAGAGATGTGCTGGAAACTCCTGTGCACCTTCAGAGGGGAGTTAATACCTGGCTAGAGACTAAAGGCATCAAGTAAAATTAAATCCAGCACCTAAGGACCAACAGGATGCTTGCCTTGATTACAAAGAGTTTATTTAATCATTGGGAGGAGCTGTGGACAGGGCACAGCTCAGCTCTCATTCCACTGCTCTCTGGAATCTTTCACACATTGGTGTAAATGTGATCCTTAGTTTTTTAGATTAGTTTTGACTAATTCTAAACAAAGTTGTCTTGCTGGAAGCTTTCACACATTGGTGTAAATGTGGGACAGCAGGGATCCTGAGTTTTTTAGATTAGTTTTGACTAATTCTAAACAAAGTTGTCTTGCTGGAACTTGGGCAGAACAGCCATGCCAAGTAAGTGAGCAACTTTGTTTTATCTCAGAAGAAAAATATTGATTATTTCCCTGCCTCTTTCTAATTTTCCCTTCAAAATCTTTAAACGGATTTTACTTTCTCATTGGGTGTTATTTCCTTCAGGTTCCCCTCTCAGCTGTGTTGTGGCAGGTGTCACATGGCAGTTTTTGAGCATCTGAGTCTCCTCAGGGTGTATTTTCACAAAGATCCCACAAACATCACAGTGCAGCTCAGCTCCTGCTCTAAGCCCAGGGCAATACAGGAAAATAGAATGAGCAACTCTTGTCACTGAGAAGACCTGAAAATACCTTTCATTTGTTTGATCAGGAGGAGGAGAAGAAAAGTCATCAGATATAAATAATATGAAAGACCTCAAAAATTCAGGTGGCTGTAAAATCATGTGGTGGTTTGGCACTGCTGGCCTGGCAGAAGTTTCCTCCTGTTCCTGCTGTAGTTGGTGGGGTTTATGGTCAGTTCTCCTCTTGTCTTTCCATGTCTCTTCATAAATTAAATTTGAGAATAGAGACAAAGCTAAAAAAACAATTAAACATGAAGATAAAGGAGTGTCTTATCCAAATCACCCAGTTTCTATTTAATGCCATTTCCAGCTCCTGCTCTGGACAGCAAACACTCAAAGCAGCAAAGACTCAAAGCAGACTTTGACACAGAACAGGTTTTACAACTCCCAACTCTCTGTATAAATAAAACTGAATTTTTAAAAGGGCCTTGGGTTTATTCCCTGCTTAAGATGGGACTTAGAAATACAAATGTGAGCACTTGCACTCAGTAGTTGGAAGCAGGAGAATCCTGGGGTCCAGTGGGATTTCTCAGCTCTTGGCAGTCCCAAATTGCTTCCAGTTGGAGCACAGTGTGCTGACCCATTTTAGCACAGATACACTAATAATCCAAATAATTAACAGTCCTAATACAGTGCTTGGAAGGGAAGCAATTAATCATTGTCTGAAGGATGGAAATTCCTCTTGTGAATTTGCAGTTGGCCTCAGAGGTGCTGGCACCACCCAGCCCAAAATACACAACGCAGGTTCCTAAAAAGTCCTGGTGTTGGGAGAGCTGGGCTCTGCTCTGGGCTCTGTCACTGAAGTTCTTTGTGGCCCTGGGCAAATTGTTGCCTTCCCTTTTCCCTGTCTATAAAATGGGATGGATAAACTCACAGGTTTGTTCCCAACCCATGGGATTCAGGATTTGGGAAGTGGCTCAGGGGCTGCTGTTGCAGATGCTGCTTTGAGCATCTTCCCATCAAAGGAGCTGATGTAGAGTGGAAACAACAACCAAAAATAACAATAATTTGGGATACTGATGCTTGGTATTGCTGCTAATGGTGGGGATTAGGATAATGTCAGTGCAAATTGTCTGAAATATGAATACTCTGGAATTTAACAGCAAAGACTGTACCTGCATGCACCCCATGGCATGGGAAATGCTTTTCCAGGGCTAAAAATGTCCTTCTTTAGGAAGTTTTGGTTTGGTTTGGTTTTGTAACGTGGTGGTTTGAGACAGCCTTAAAATCTGCCAGCGTGATTTCATCTAGGTGTGATCTTAGTGGTGTTTTTCATTTATAATATAAAATAAATCATAAAATACTTTGCCTAGCCAAGAGTGCTCCATCTCTGGAAGTGTCCAAGGTTGGAGCACCCTGGGATAGTGGATGGTGTCCCTGTCTGTGGCAGTGGGTGGGACTGGAGTTTCCAGGTGCCTCAGCATGGAGAGTGGCAGTGCTGAATGAGCAACCCATTTTTTATGTGAAATTCAGGAGTTTGTGCAGCCAAAAACCAATAAATTTACTGCAGAGCAGGGAAATCTGCAGCTCCGCTTCTCCAGCAGTTCTGCAGTAATTTTTATTATAAGACAATTATGACTGTGTGACCTCCTGCCCCCTCCTTCTCCCTCTAATGAGTTTTCCTGGATTAGCAAAGCCTCATTAACTCGAGTGAGACTTTGGGAAATACGTAAATAAAAATTAGTTGTTTTGAAAACAGCGTTTTATTGATCTGAGCAAAAACATCTTTCCTTAGGTTCGTGCTGGAGCCCCTCCTGCCAAAAAAGATGCATTCTAGGTCGCAAGATAAATTGGACAAGGATGACCTAGATAAAGATAAAAAGGAAAAGAAGAAGGAGAAGAGGAACAGCAAGCATCAAGAGATATTTGATAAAGAATTTAAATCTACTGATATTTCTCTGCAGCAGGCTGAAGCAGTGATCCTTTCAGAAACGGTAACTTTATTAGCAAGGAAAGCTTTATCTAATTCTGAGCTGTGTTCCCTCTCTTTTGAAATCAAAATGTTGATTTTTACCGTTTAGTTCCTTTGTAGTCCAGAAATAACTCTGAGGGGATATACCACAGTGTTAATATACATGCTAATGAATCAAAAATACAGATTTGATTTACACTGAGGAAAAGATCCTCTGAAAATCTTCACCCAAAGCTCTGGGTGACTGTTTGATAAAGGAGCAGATGGCACAGCATAGCTGACATAAATGCTGCCATCCCAGCAGCCTTTGGAACTGCTGGTTCCCAGAAGATTGGGATGGATTTGCCCACATTTCACTGCAGGACAGTGTTTGGTGGGACATTCCAAGGTCATTCCGTCGGCGGTTGCGTGTCCTTGAAGGGCTGTTTGGAGCAGAAAATCCTGAGCAATTCCTGTGTGTAAGGATATTAAAACCAGGGCATATCTCCCTTAAACCCTCTCTTCTTGGCTTAGATTTAATTCACTGGAACTGTCCTCAAGGCTTAGGTAACCCGAGAAGTTGGAGCTGGGAAATTGAAAGCAGGGATGTCTAAAGCTGGAGCAGGGAGAGCGTGAACTGACTGTGACCTCCAAATCTCTGCCTGGACACCTGTTTGGAGGCCAAGAGCTTAAAATTGCCTCCCAGAAATAAATGGAATGCTCTTTCCAAGATCTGCACAAGTACTTGTAGAGCCAGCTTTGCACTCAGCAGAGTCTTGTTGGTGCTGTGTCATTGACATTGGATTTGGAAACTATTTCTCTCTCACCTGTGATAACTGGATCGTTTAATTCTTTCTGTTTGGTATTAAGATATTTACATGTTCAGCTACACTTCCTCTGTTTTCTGGATTTTGCCCTCCTTTTCCACTCAGAGATGAGCTTTAATTCTTTCTATTTGGTATTTACAGGAAGATATTTACATGTTCAGCCACACTTCCTCTGTTTTCTGGATTTTGCCCTCCTTTTCCACTCAGAGATGAGTTAATCTCTCACTCGTGTCTTGGGACATCCTGAAATATCAGAGTTCTTGTGTTTGATGTGCCCAGTCAGAAACTCCAATAAAATCCCATCTGAGGGTATTAGGCCTTCAGCTTTGAAACCAACGAGGTTTTCCATTGACTTCAGTAAATTTTGCATGAGCCTTGGTTTGGTTAAATGGAGATTCCTCCCGCGCAGATTTCCACATCTCATGGTTTTGCTGCCATGCATTTCTCTTTGCACCTTGCAGCAGTGGTGTTTTGACTTATTGAGGACTGGGATCACCATGGCAGGACTTGCACTGGCATCTCCCAGATCCCAAATGGGCCAGCAGAGCTTGTGGGATGTTACAGAAGAAGGAAATTGTATTTCAGGGCAGCTGAGTCAGTAGGAGCAGTTGGGAAGCATCCAAGGATGCTGGGGAGCTGGCTGTTGTCACTGCGAGGTCACTGTCAGCTCTCAGAGGTCTTGGACATTGGAAAAGCTTGTTTGTGACAGGAAAAATGCAAATTCTAGCTGGAAAGGAGGGCAAGATAACCCCTCAGGGCATATTCCCATGTGGCATCTGAGGAGCAAAAATCAGCAAAGCCCAATATGGTTTGACTCAAGTTCTTCCAATCTTCCCAGTCAGGAGCTTTCAGTGGCTGACTGGTGTGAGCAATATTCCCCTGGTTATGGAGAGGGAGGGAAATGAAATGTCAGGACTGGTTACTTACAGTTATTTTGAGCTTCTCCAAGTCCACAGATCAATAATATGAAAAGGAGTTTGCTGTTGAGAGAAAAACTCTCCCTTTTCAGCCTCTGCAGAAGCCTTGATGAGCTCCAAGACGACTGAGTCAATTTGGAACGTTTGGTGTGAGTGGGGTTCATTTTTAGGTGAAGCAGAAGAAACTCTTTTGAGATCAGTTTACACGAGTGCTTGCCCAATTCCCACTGCTGTTGTCTGGAATTTTGAACAGATAATATCAAGGATGAGTTTAAAGATAAAATTTGTCTTAATTTTTCTGCGTGCTGGAGGCATCCCCTGTTAATGATGTGAAGGGAAATTTGGTAGAAATTCAGCTTTTCCCTGTGTTCAACATTCGTGTTCCCTTTTTAAGCTGAAATTACTCCCAAAGCACTTCTACCACTTTGCTATATGAAGAAAAAGACATTTTGCTTTTTCCTGCATTAAGAACTTGGAAGAAGAAAGTTTGCTGGATTAAAAGTGGTGAAGAAAAGAAATAAGGATTGGGGTTTTTTTAAAAAGAAAAATTGGGAGTGCAGATTTGTCTAGAAATGGAAATTAAACTTTAAAAAGTTTCTAAAGTGACATTTTAGTAATTAATACTTTTAGTTACTAAGTTTTTTATGAAGATACTGGATTCATTGTACTGAGAATTTTACAGCTCGTTGTGCTGTCACTCATTCAATTAAAGCATTTCAGTTATTTGGTGAATTTTTTAAACAGATTCTTAGTTCTGACTTCTGAAATATTTGGGGCTTTTACAGCAGAAGACAAATTTCCAGAGAAAATCAAGTGAGAGAAATGCCAGTGGCCATCCCCATCTCTGCAGAGCTCCTGCTGCTCTTCCCAACAATGTTGTGTAAAGAAATGAGCATTTCCAGTCTTCTGTGGGCTCTTCTTTCTTCCAGTCAAATCAATCACCATGGAAGAACATGGGGAAATTATAAAATTGCAGAATTATTTCATGGACCTTTTACGTTTGCATGGAAAAGGAGCATTCAGAGTCTGTTTAATTGAATGGTTTAAATACTCTTCCCCAAATTTTACTGCATTCACCCTGAATTTATTGACTGATCAAACCCCAGGCCTTAATTACATAAAACAACAAAGATAAATCAAGCACTTGAGTATATAGTGAAGATATCACTTGAGTATAAGTGAAGATATCAGTAATATCTTCATCGTTTCCTACAGATTTATTATCTTCTTTTAAGTATCACATCAGCTTCTTCAACACAAATTGTCCTTGTTGTGCTGTGATCCCAGGAGCTGAGAGCAAACCCCGCTCTGAGCCAGGTAGTTAGCAGAGCACTGGGAGGCTGCTGCTGGAAATCAGAAGAACAGGCTGTGTGTTATTGATTTGGTGGTGTCTAACATCACTCACCATTGATCGGCCCTTGGCTAGACCATGAAAAATTAGCAATGGCTTCATTATGGATTGGTGGCCTCCCAAGAGCTCATATTCCTCAGCAAATCCATGGTTTGTATGGAGCTGTCAGAGGATGCCTGAGTTGTCAATCACAGGAGAAGTTCACATTTATTTCAGATTTATTTATTTCAGTAATTACAGAGTGGGTTAACTTGGGGACCTGCCTGCAGTTGGTTTTCCTCTTGATTCTGATGTGTTTCTTTAGTTGCTTTTTTATCATTATCCACTCCTGCAAAAGTGGTTGCTTTGCTTATCCATTCTACTAAAAGTATGCTTGAAAGGATGTGGAAAGCAGAAACCTTTGGAATCTCTAGAATTTTATTTTTAGCATCAAAACAATTTTTTAGAGGTCACCCTGAGGTCTTGATGAACTTTCCAAAAGAAGGTCCATACTTTTTGGTCATTCATATGTTGTAGAAGGGTCTCACAGGCACAATCTTTGATGCAAAGCCTTTTAGGGTTTGTTTTCTGAAAAGAAAATTTCAGATTTCTCCTTCCCAATGTTCTTCATAAGAACCCAAACATTGGGAAATGACAAAATCCTTTGAAAAAGCCTGGATTGCTGCTGGCACTTTCTGTTTTGTCCCACTGCAGCACCTTGGAGTAATTCCCCTTTTAACTTCAGGCTGCTGCTCCATTTTCTGGGATCTGTTTGAAATAAAAGCTTCATTTTTTTTTCACTATGATTGCTGTTACTGTGGGGGTGGTGAATGGGGAAATCAGTAGAGCTCAGAATTAAACTCAGTAAAAAGAATTGCCTTAACTAAAGC
Organism: Pyrgilauda ruficollis; assembly: GCF_017590135.1. Classification (NCBI taxonomy): domain Eukaryota; kingdom Metazoa; phylum Chordata; class Aves; order Passeriformes; family Passeridae; genus Pyrgilauda; species Pyrgilauda ruficollis. Next base: position 2,204,088 of record NW_024513654.1, on the reverse strand, counting down.
ATGCGTTGCCCATCAGATTACAAATATCTTTTGAGGGTTCCTGATGGAAAATTTGAATGGATTATGAAGCAGCCAGAGGGGGAAAAAAAAAAAGAGAGATTTCAGTGAATTAAATATAAGCTGTCAGGAGCCACCAAGAAGGTGTTTCTGGACAGATGATGTCTTCATCAAAAGAGAGTTTGATGAAGCGTGGGTTAACTTGGGGACCTGCCTCCAGCTGGTTTTTCTCTTGATTCTGGCATGTTTCCTTCACCAATTAACATATTTTCCTTAGTTACTTTTTTATAATTATCTACCCCTGAAAAAGTGGTTGCTTTGCTTATCCATTCTACTAAAAGTATGCTTGAAAGGATGTGGAAAGCAGAAACCTTTGGAATCTCTAGAATTTTATTTTTAGCATCAAAACAATTTTTTAGAGGTCACCCTGAGGTCTTGATGAACTTTCCAAAAGAAGGTCCATACTTTTTGGTCATTCATATGTTGTAGAAGGGTCTCACAGGCACAATCTTTGATGCAAACCCTTTTAGGGTTTGTTTTCTGAAAAGAAAATTTCAGATTTCTCCTTCCCAATGTTCTTCATAAGAACCCAAACATTGGGAAATGACAAAATCCTTTGAAAAAGCCTGGATTGCTGCTGGCACTTTCTGTTTTGTCCCACTGCAGCACCTTGGAGTAATTCCCCTTTTAACTTCAGGCTGCTGCTCCATTTTCTGGGATCTGTTTGAAATAAAAGCTTCATTTTTTTTTCACTATGATTGCTGTTACTGTGGGGGTGGTGAATGGGGAAATCAGTAGAGCTCAGAATTAAACTCAGTAAAAAGAATTGCCTTAACTAAAGCATGCGTTGCCCATCAGATTACAAATATCTTTTGAGGGTTCGTGATGGAAAATTTGAATGGATTATGAAGCAGCCAGAGGGGGGAAAAAAAGAGAGATTTCAGTGAACTAAATATAAGCAGTCAGGAGCCACCAAGAAGGTGTTTCTGGACAGATGATGTCTTCATCAAAAGAGAGTTTGATGAAGCGTGGGTTAACTTGGGGACCTGCCTCCAGCTGGTTTTTCTCTTGATTCTGGCATGTTTCCTTCACCAATTAACATATTTTCCTTAGTTACTTTTTTATAATTATCTACCCCTGAAAAAGTGGTTGCTTTGCTTATCCATTCTACTGCAAGTATGCTTGAAAGGATGTGGAAAGCAGAAACCTGGTTAAATGGTTAAAGAGGTAAGTTTTTACAGGAAAGTAGATCTGTGTGAGAAAAAATGAAGCTTTTGAGTGCTGTGTAATGTGGTGTGAGACTCTAAAGTTCCTCAGGTGTTACTAAACAAGTGTTTGGAGAATTAGCTCAGCAAACCAGACCAGGCTGGGAGAAGGGAGGACCTGGAGCTGGGAATTGGCAATATTGGCTGTTAGCGCTGCTGTCACCCTGTAGAGCATCAAACCATGGCAGTTCCATCTCTGACACTCATTTCTCTGCATCCCTTGCTCACCTCCCTGGTTCTGTCCCCCAGATCAGCCCCCTGAGGCCGCAGAGACCCAAGAGCCAGGTGCTGAACGTGATGTCCAGCGAGCGGCGATTCTCCGTGTCCCCGGCGGCGCCCAGCTCCCAGCTGACCCCACCTCCCATCACCCCTCGGACCAAACTCGCCTTCAGCATCCAGCCCAGTAAGTCTTCTCTCTGAAATAAATTCCTTTTTAGTGTGGAAATGTATTTCCTGAGCGTTTCTTCACACCCCACTTTGAGTTTTGCCATCACCAGGGTATTTTGTGCACCAGGTATTAATGCCTCAGGTTTGGCTTTTCTATTTTTCACATTCTGTGCTGCTTCAGTGTGTGGGTCTGGGTTCACATCAGGGGATGGTGAGCTCTGTGCACAGAGCAGGGAGACAAAACAATTCCTGCTCCAGCTGGGCACCAAGGACAAATGATCCAAATCTCAGCCCAAGAGCACAAACCCCGTGGGCTGGAGAGAGAAAAACAAGCAGGATGGGAGTGCAGGGGCTGAGCTGGAATTGGACACTGAACTGCAATGTGCACATGGAGCAGAGCTGATCCCAGGGAGAGACCCCGGGAGCGCTCGTGCATTTTGGGACCATTTGGGTTCATCTTGGGTGCAGCCCTGGCTGGGCTCTTGTGCTGCCCAAGGTGGATCCATGGAGGAGATCCTTGGAATCAATCCCTGCTTTATTCTTTAGCTCTGTCCAGCCTCTGCTCTAGAGCAGCCTTCACAAGGCATCAGTATTATTTAACCTCTTACCTATGCCAGCAAAAATTAATTCAGTATTTTACAAAAGCGAGCAGAATCATTGCACTGAAACAGTTTCTTTTCAAGTAATCATTAACAATTAATTAGGTGTAGAGTAACAGTCAAAAATTCATGTTGTACTTCATCCCATATTGAGTGTTTTGGAGCATAAAGCCTTAAAAAGCAATATTTTTTGTAACTGTACATTAAACAATCTTTTCTTTGATATATTGTGAGTACAAACCAGAAGGGAAAATAAAGGTCAGGCTTTTTGAAGTAGTTTTTGTTTGACATTGACATCTATCACTCAGCTTTTCTGTAAAGTATCATCTGTTTGCTTCAGTCTGCAGCAAACCCTATTGCAGAACTGGGTGTAATCCAACACCTATTTCTTTCCCAATGCTCTTTCCTAAAACCTGTTATTCAGAGTTTGCAGCTGCCAGCATGTGACAAAAAAGCAAAAAAAAGATCTTTTTTATACATGTCCCCAAATCCTACTCCAGTAGTCAAGAGTTCAGTGTTAGCAAGGAGGAGAAGGGATGATCAGTCTTCAGAAAAAAATTTTGTTCCATCAAGGTCACTGCTTTATTTACTGGTTTTGTGTACTTTAAAAATTTTTCTCTCAAACAGTCAGACCCCAAAGCAAATATTTTGATTACAATGAACTTGTAACTTTCACCTTCCTTTACAATTTTATAGCCAAAACCTACCGGTGTGCTACAAATTGGGAATAAAGATAACTAGATGATATATACTCCTGCAAAAGATATTTTAATTGGAATTTTTTTATATGTACATTTTCTTAACACTTAGTTTGATTTCTGTTTTTAAAAAAATACCTGAAGTTACCAGAGAATATTATTTCTGAGAATATTTTTTGTGCTAGAAATTGGTGGGTGTTATATAAAATAGGATCAGCTTATTGCACCAGTCCAGAATCATTTCAGGAATTATAGTGATAAATTTCTTTAGGAATCTCAAGGATAAAGAAGTTCCTTCAGAGCCCAAATTGGCTAAAAGCAGTTAATGGGTTGCTAAGCAATCCTGGCTGCCTGTTAGCTGGCACTTGAGGAGAAGGGAGTGTGAAATGTGATCATTAGGGTAAGATGAAAAAAGGGTCCCTTAACTGATCCTTTCCAGCTCCAAAATCTTCCCAGTGGCACATGTCCAGCAGGGAACAAATATCCAGAGCACACTCCTCTGATGGACCACCTTGAATAATGAATTTCACTGAATAATGGGAGCACACCAGAAATTTGGGGTAATTATTTTAGTGACCATCTTAGGGAGGTTTAGTTCAGCTGAGGAAATAACAGATCTGCAGCAAATAGGTTTTCTTGGGGTAACACTGAGGATTCCTGGATTTGTTCAATACCTGTTTCTGCTGCAGGGTGGATATTCCCTGGAGTTCACTGAATTCTGGGAAAGATCAAATAATTGTTTTTAGGATAGAATCTTGTCCCACTAAACAGTTGCCAGATAAATGCAAGCACGTTGCTCGTGTATTTCATGAGTTCTTCCCGTGGGTGGAAATGCTCTGCCCACACTTGCAGGGATTTATTTATTTGGATCCTTCATCAGGATGAGGTAGGGAAGGCTCCACGGACAGGCTGCAGGAAATTCCAGCTGGAGCAGGAGCTGGGGGATGAAGGGAAAGGGGGAGAAGCAGAGCAGGACACAACTGCATGGACCGTTGGGTTCCATCCAGGTTCTTCAAGCAGAGTTGCCTCCACACCTTGTTTCCTCTCCAGCTCTGTTGAAAACATTGCTCAAATGTTTCCTGAAAACCTGCCTTTCCATGGGTCTTCCAAGGATCTGTTAAAAGAAACAAAGGAATTTTTATTTTTGTTATTTCTAACAAAATGGGTCTCACTATCCTCTTGGGAGCATCTTAGCTTAGGTGAAGTCAGAAGTTTATCATGGAAGAAGTGAAATCTTGTTGTTTGAAAAAATATCATATAGAATGCAAAGCTTAAGTGTTCAAGGGGGTTAAATTTACCTTATTTTTGGGAAATTGTGTGTTATTCCACTCAGTTTCCCAAGGAATGTCTACAAAGAGGCCTAAAGACATGGATTATTTCTAGTAAATATGGAAAGGTTTCTCTTTCTGAAGCAGCATTCAAGGTTTTGGTAAAGCTCTAACAAAACACACAAAAGAAAATGCCATTTCCCAAATGTTTCCCTGTGTTATCCTAAACTGCATGGAAAAACCAACCAAAAATTCAGATATCAATGTATTTAGCTAAGATATAGATGTTTAGTAGTGGGGGAGCTGTGCAGGACCTGTGCCAAGGAGTTGTTTTGTGACATTAAAGATCCCAGATTCCTGAGCTCTTTAGCATGGATGGGGAATTCATCCAGAATGGATGGGGAAGTTCATTCCCAGCATCAATCTTCAGTTACAAATGCACAGTGTGGTTTACCAGCTGCAGTTCAGTTCCATGAAGAAGGAGATTCTCATGGAGATCCAGAAAGGAAATTCTGAGGAATGTCTGGGGAATGGAGAAATCCTCTCTGTAGAAAGGGAAGGATGAAAAACAGGAGCAATGGAAAAAGCAATGAGAAATTCAGCTCCTGATGGACAAACAACATTTTCAGCCTATTGGAGAGGAATCCACTGAAATTGTTGAGTCCCAGGATGGAAAATAACCTTTTTTTAACTTGTAGTCAGTTCAGGTGGAAGGATGAGGAGTAAAATTACAGTTTTCAGTGACAAATCAATAGAGCCACCTTAGAGTTAAATTGTGTTGTGAGAGGCTATTTTAGAGAACAATAAAATCACACTTTTAATAAAATATTGATATGAGCTTTGCAATAAAAACATCTGCATAAATAAGTCCTTTCTTGTTTCACAAATCACCCCAGTAAAATAAAATAGAAATAACTTTTTTTTTTTCCTAAATAAAATTCCCTCATTTACAAACAAATCATTTCAGTTTCTTATCTCATAGAGATCGCAGTGGGTTTTATTAAAAGGACTGAATTAAAATGACTGTATTAAAATGACTGAATTACCCTGAAATACACCAGGGGGGATTTCTCCCCAAAAACCTATGTATCACTCAGGCCTCAATAAACTTTATTGTCCCTCAGGCTATTTGCCTCTCCAGCACATACCTGGGAGGATTTATCTGCTAAGAAAAGGGAATTTTCTACCCAGCACACAGGAATAATAAATGTTTGGTACTTTCTCATGCATGATTTTATTTACTCAACAACTAATGGCTGCTCATTTGTTATAGTTACCTGGAGCCTGAATGTTTTGGAGAGAGATATACTTAATTCCAGGCTTTCATTTGTGCATTTTATTAACAGGGAATTTTGATTTTACTGGGAGAAAGTCAATAAAACTTAGCCAGATCATATTTTCTTCAAGCACTTTGCAAAACTTTTATTGTGTTTTAATGTACAAGGTAAGCTTGAAGGTGGGAAAATTATATTTTCTAAGCTATAGATATTTTGGTGGGAAACATGAAACAAAAATTATGTTTCATTAGAAACAGGAGATTGCTCAAGTACATTGAGGGCATTTTAAAGTGAATCCAAGACCAGGTTGGACAGGGCTTGGAGCAAGCTGGGATAGTGGAAGGTGATAGTGGAAGTCCATCTCCCATGACTGGATGAACCATGAGTATCAATGTCATATTTTCTGGGAAAATCCCTTTACCCAGGATTCTTCTCCTGGGAAGCTGAGGAGCCTCAGAGAAAAAGGAAAACAATAATTATCTGATTTGCTTCTCCTGTGTTTTGCTGCTTTGGAATGTGTTTGGACATTGCTTACCCACAGGTGATTGTTTCATTGGTTTCATGAGAATTGTTTTGACTCATTGGCCTATCAGGGTCAAGCTGTGTTGAGGCTCTGGAAAGAGTCACGAGTTTCATTATTGTCTTTTTAGCCTTCTGTAAGTGTCCTTTCTGTATTCTTTAGTATAGTTTAGTTTAGTATTCTTTAGTATAGTATCTTAAAATAATAAAGTAGCTTTCTGAGAACATGGAGTCAGATTCATCATTCCTCCCTTCATCTGGGAACCCCACAAGTACAATACACGAGGTCCCTCCCAGCCCAAACCATTGTGGAGCTGTGGGATCCAGCTGCTGGCAGGGTTAACCCAGTGTTGTTTTTTGCAGATCTGGAGCTGAATGGGATGTCCAACTCCGACATCCCCGACGTTCCCCCTCCTCTGCCCCTCAAAGGAAGCACGGCCGACTACGGGAACCTCATGGAGAGCCAGGACTTGATCAGCCCCACCACGTCCCCCCCTGCCCACCAACGGGTGAGTCCCCCCAGAGTGATCCCTTCTGCAGTTCTTTGTTCCCTGAGCCATCCCAGGGGAGGTGGGATCCTGCTCCTGCATCCTTCAGCTGATCCAAAGGGCTCTGCAGTGCCAGGAGGGTGAGGGAACAGCAGAACCTGAAGGAAAGTTGGGTTCATTCTGGGCAATTCCAAGGCAGATGTTGTCAGGTTTGTTGGGCAGGGAGCAGCAAATTGGGTTTAAAGCCTTTCAGTCCTGGGTCAGGAAAGGAAATAAAACACGAACCTGCCACCTTCCCTTCCTGGAGCTCTGCTCTGCCAACGTTCAGTCACCACTCATTTATTTCCTTGAGGCAAGGAGCTCAGCAACTCTTCATCATCAACAGGGCTTGCAGCTTTCTGAGGAAAATTCGCTTTTTCAGCTTTGTTTCCTGTAGCTGCAAGCTTTTAAAAATAATGTGGTCCTTTTCTTTAAAGCAGCACTTTTGAGAAATGCCTTTTATTTTCTTTATGGGCAAAAAAAATACATTTAAAGGGGTGTGAAGTGTTGATCCTGGCTGGTGCCCACCAAAGATGCTCCATCACTCCCCTCCTCAGCTGGGCAGGCAGAGAAAATGCAATGAAAGTCTTATGGGTTGAGATAAGGACAGGAGAGATCACTCATCCCTTGCCCTCAAAACAGGCTGGACTTTGGGAAATTAATTGAATTTATTACCAATCAAATCAGAGTAGGGCAGTGAGACCCCAGGAGGTCACAAATTTTCTTTGACTCTGAAATGTCAAATTTTGACTGAGCTGTTTGTGGGAAACTTCCCGGCAGAACTGATCCCTTTTGTTTGCAGAGGTGTCATCCAGGATCCCTCTGAAGTTCACCATTCCAGTGAAATTCTATGGAGTAATTTGCTTTCTAGCAAATTTCATGGTGGCAGAAATGCAGAACTCTCAACAGAGGAGGAGTCAGGCAGGAGTTTGGTTTGACCCTGGAATAGTTGTGTTTAACACAGATTGTCCCAGTGCACGAGTCCAGCTTTTCCATGGTTGAAATGGTGCCTGTGTTGCTGAAGGAACTGACTTTTTTTGAATTGTTTTACCATTTCAGGCTGAATGATAAAATAAAAATACAGGTAACTTCAGGAGTGAGATATTGAAACCCCCATGTTTTACTCTTTATTTGCATATACTGGAAAATTCTCTATTCCCATCCTCTCTTCCATAGTTGTTCCCCATGGCTGGATCATTTTAGTCAATATTTTCACTTTCCCTCTCATTTCCATCAAACTTTACTGCACTTCTAACCTTATAACCCATTTCCTCAGCATCTGTCTCAGGGGCCAGCTCTCATTTGTCCTGAACACAGCCCTCTAAGTGGAAAATTACAGAATGTACAGCAGGGCTGCCAGGAGGTTTGTCTAAGGAATCCATCCCCAGGAAGAAAGCTGGGAAATTCACATTAGGATTCACATTTCTTCAACTCCTTCCTGCATAAACTCCAGAGTAGTAAATTCACTTTGTGTGATGTACTGTAAGGTTCAGGCTGTGGTAGGAGCTCAGGATTGCTAAGATGAGTTCAGTTTTTAGCTAAAAAGTATTAAACAGTTGTAAGAAATAAAATCCTGGCAGCCAGGGTTTTTTTCCTGACTGGTGAGGCTTTTCCTGACTGGTTTCCACTCTGAGGATAGGTGTTTTTAGTTACTGTATGGCTCCCAAATGCCATGGGGGAGTGGTTTTGGGAGCCCACACCTGGAGATAACTCAGCCTGATTTGCTCTGTGACCTTGTGCAGCTCCTGTACCTGCCACAAGCAGCATTTCCACATCATTAAATGGGAGTTCAGAAATACAGTACCAATATACTCCCGTGGTTTTTTGCAAAGTTTTACTCAGCTCTTAATATTTTTGCTCTTTCCAGTCTTGATTGCTCAGGCTTCTCTCATTTTTTGTACTACATTTTGTCTCTGTAGGAGCAGAGCCCATTTTTTAACATCTGGTGTTGAAGGGCATCAGAGTTTAATAGCTCAGAAATGCAATCAGATACAAGCTACATCTTCTTATCTAACTGCCCACAATTTTCTTCAGCATCTGTGTTTTTATAAGCTTTCCAAGACCCTGGAATGTGGTTCCAAAGCCTGGCAGAAGGATCTAAAGCAGATCTGTCCCAGAGCCACCTGTCCTGGGCAGGGCCAGGAGTGGCACTCGCTGATCCTTGTGTGTCCCCTCCACCTCAGCAGATTCTGTGATTCTGTATTAGGCTTAGAATTGATTTTGGAGAAGGTTTCTAATCTTATAACAATCGCTCTGTGCCTTTATTTCATCAGGCTGGTAGGAAGGAAGCTTTTAAAGAACATCAAGAAAATGAGTAGTGCTGGACATGAAAGATCAGATGGGTAAATTCTCATTGCTGCCGTGATTAAATCCCACTCCACAGTTTTAATGACTTATGTTTCATGGGTCAAATAGCTCTATAATTCATAACTGGATAATTCTCTGCCTGGTAAACTGATCATCTTTTAAATTACACTGCCGTTGTATCAGTGAAGAAAAATCAGTAAAACCTATTAGAGATAAGATTATCTGAGTAGCTTTTAAACTGGAAATATCTCCTCGTGTGAGGAATGATTGTGTTTTTCACTCTGGTTGTCTTGCAGTGGGTTATGAAAGGCAGGAAAAGTGCTGTAGTGAACTAAAAGCAGGCAGCCAGAAAGGGATCAGATGCTCCAAGTCAAACTGCAGGCAATAATGTCATTTTTGAGACAGCAATCTCAGATATCCAGAGTCCAGTGTTACCTTGGTCTACCTGAAGTCTTTAATCCAGGTGATCACCTCATTATCATTTCCTGATTGTCCCGTACTCCTTGTTAACTCTGAGACCTTTGTAGATATTTTCTTGCTCCCTGTGATTTGTTCTGCTAAAAATGTCCTTAATAATATATGGGAACATTAAAAAAAAGAGAAATCTACGACTCCTGCAAGGATTATTATTACATCAAGGGATTCCTTGAGGCACTTATCATTCTTTATGGGTTCATCCTCACCCTTGAATACAAATCAACCTCCTGCTTAGTATTCAGATCAGGGAGGGAGCTCAAACAAAATAGATAAAAGAGCACTTGGGTTGCTAATATTGGCTATAACACTTCCTAAGCATGGGGTAATGGTTGGGATGGGAACATCTCCATCAATCCAGTACAGGTGGAACGTGGGGATGGCTGGAGCAGAACAGCCTTGGGTTGACTCTGCTGTATGGGGATTGTTCTGGTTGCTCATTGGGATAAAAAATGGATGATAAATTCACATCTAACACACAGAAGGCACAACCCAGGGGGATTTTTCATGTGTTGCAATGCAGGTGCTGCAGTGCTGGAAATTTTCTCTGGTAGCAGCTGCAATGAGCAAAAACTGACTTTAAAGGCTTCAGCAAATGTGTTGTCCTCATGTGGACAGGGACAGAGAGGCTGGGAATGCAGCTGGAACTGTGGAGGAGCAAGGAATTAGGGAGCACAACTTGAGGGGCTGCAGGAGCAGCCTGCAGCTCCTCTCTGATCTCTGCTGGCTGTGAGCAGGGACAGGAGCCAGGGGTGGCTGGAGCTGTGTCAGGGCAGGTTTAGGTTGAATTTCAGGGAAAGGTTCTTCCCCCAGAGGGTGCTGGCACTGCCCAGGCTCCCCAGGGAATGGGCACAGCCCTGAGGCTGCCAGAGCTCCAGGAGTGTTTGGACAATGTGCCCAGAAGAAAAAAAAACAAATTAAAATACAGGGTTTATTTGCCATCTGATCATTATTCTTGCCTGCTGGGGATGGGAAACCTCGCAAGCCTTTCCTCCTGTGCCGGTCCCTCACTCTTCAGTGGGTTAAGATGTTGCTGAGCAAAGAGTTTCTGAAAAATTCATTTACTTTTTAATAAGTCTCCAAGTCAATGGACTGCCAATGCATTTTTACAGGACTTGGAATGAGACCTGTGTTCTCCTTCCTGCTGTCTGCCCAGACATGTGATGTGTCCCTTGATTCAGTTCAGGGAGTGGCCGTGTCCTGCTCTCCATACAGGATCAGGCCATGGTTTGGGCCATGCTGATGTGCTGGTTTGGGTGGGAAGGGACCTCAAATCGCACCCAGGGCCACCCCAGCCATGGCAGGGACACCTTCCCCTGGCCCAGGTGCTCCAGCCCCAGTGTCCAGGCTGGCCTTGGGCACTGCCAGGGATCCAGGGGCAGCCCCAGCTGCTCTGGGCACCCTGTGCCAGGCCTGCCCACCCTGCCAGGGAACAATTCCTGCCCAATATCCCATCTAAATCTATCCCTTGTCAGCTTAAATCCATTCCCTGTGTCCTGTCCCTCCATGCCTTGTCCCCAGCCCCTCTCCAGCTCTCCTGGAGCCCCTTCAGGCCCTGGCAGGGCTCTGAGCTCTCCCTGGAGCCTTCTCCTCTCCAGGTGAGCACCCCCAGCTCTCCCAGCCTGGCTCCAGAGCAGAGGAGCCCCTTTGATCTGCTCTGGGATTCTGACCTGGAGCAATTCCATGTTTCCCATTTTGAGGCATTTCTCCTGTTCCCTGTGAGGGGCTGGGGGTGGGAACACACCCATCTCTGCAGAAGAACCCTTCCAGTTCCTCTCCCTGGTGCCAGGGCACTCCAGCAAGGGCAGGTAATGGCTGTGCCACAGAGTCAAATGAGACTCTAATAGATGATGGATGAACCAGGGGCTAAACAGTCATTTCCCATCAGTTACCTGCTGGAAGTTGCACAGAACTTTGCTCCCTGGGTCAAACAGCCAATTAGCTTAAACTGTCTGTAATTTGGTTGCCATTAGTGGAGTTGGGCTGTTCTCCCTGCTGGAGAGTTACTCTGCCAGAGCCTCACACTCAAATGTTATTTTTCATTGCAGATATGAAATAACCACGGTGTTGTCAGGCATCTCGGCTCCGTGCTGAAGGGATAGCTCAGTGTCTGAAAGCATTTTCACAGTCCTGGGTGGCTGATGGTCTATTTACATCCCATTTCTGCTGCTTCTGACCTAATTAGATCCCTCAATCCTTCCAACCAAAGTGCTTCTCACTGGATCTCCAGAGCGTGTCCTGTCGATGACCACTGAATTTCAAAGAGTTCCTGGCCCAGGAAGAAATCTTGTGCAGTGCCACAAGGACCCTTTTGGAGAATCAAATCCTGTTTGATTTTTTGGTAGTTATTTCTTTTCACAGTATTTTATGAACGAAAAACAACTCGTCTCTCATTTTGCTGTTTGAGAGTAGGAAAAAAAATTTGAAAAAAGCATTTTCTCATCTTCTGTAATTGATTTTTACTACATCTTGAACACGCCTGGTGTAGTGCAGTTTATATCTCTCTGTAAGAGAAGACAGACAAATGTTTTTAAACTTGATTCTTTTCTGTATCAGGGAAAGAAAAAAAAAAAACAGCAAACAAATGGGAGCAATTTCATGTCTGAAGCAGAAGGAACAGATTGTTTCTGTGTTGCAGATGTGCCTTTTACATAAGGTTTCTGCTTCCCCTGAGGTACCCCTGAGTCAAGGATTCTGCCCAAAATAGGTTGGGATGTGAAGCAGCAGCCTCTGTCAGTTTGTCAGGAAGGAAAGGGAAAAGTCAGGTTCACAATTAACCACTGAGATATAAACACCAACTCGACAGAGTCTTAATTAAACACAAAATCAAAGCAAACTCTATTTTTATTGCAAAGTTTCTAAGGGGAAGCACAGCACAGATGAACTTTGTAAGCCTGATAATGGTTTTTGTGAGTGTGGTGTTGAAGGGAGGGAGGAAATGTGGTTCAATTTCTTCTGTCCTGGATAAAAGGAAGGATGGATCAGCCCTGGGAGTGATGCTCTGGAGTTGCCCCAGCTCCATAATGAAATGTTTTGTCTTGCAAAATTCCCACCAGTGTCACCCCAACCAGCATTACACATCCTACTTAATATATTCATTGGGAGCTTATTATATAAATGAACATGTGCTAAATTTATCCGACTTTCTAATGGAAATTGTAAATTCAATTATAATAATTATCTACCTATCTCTGCTATTTCTTTCTGCCTAATTTGCTTGCAGAATCTGAGCTCGGGTAGGTTTTGAGCTTGTTATTTATAGCATATATATTTAGCTTCTTCTCATTGTATTTGCATTGTCTCTGCTTTTCAGAACCAGGTTTTCAGGGCTGATTTGATTGTTCTCTGATCAATATGAAGGGGCTCATTTGGTTGAGAAATGCCTTTGATCTAATTGAATTGAGAATTATTGCCAATAGAGTGTTATTTAAATTCAAAATGGATTTGCACAAATGATGCTATCAGCAGAGTTGGGTTTTTTTTTTTCCTGGTGATGAATATGAAGTTAGAGCGAAGCAGGGAGAAAAGTTTTCTATTTTGTGCTGTGTTTTTGAGGGGCACGTGGTTTATGGAGTTTGAAGGGAATGTCAGCTCCATGAGATGTTCATGTTCTGCAGACCACCAGCATTTCCCAGAGCTTTCCCAGAGGCCTTGCCTGGATACAGGACTGTAATTAAGCAAGTTTTCAAAGATTTTGGAATCTTCAGATCCCAGTTGGCATTTATTCAGGTACCTTAGCAGGAATTCAGGAGGTAAAATGCCAAGTTAAGAGTGGATTTGCTCAGGTAGAAGAAATATTTAATGGTTCTGGCTGTAACACTTCAGAGGCAGATCAGCAGTGGCATTTTAATTAAAAAACCAAACAAAATCTTCCGTTTTGCATGTAGTAAAAAATTAAATTCTTATTTTATCTGCCTTTCATATTAATCTGTTGACTTTCCTGACTCAGAGATCATCGTGTCCCACTGGAAGTCGGGAACAAGCAGTGCCCGTTTGGAGCCTGCTGTGGGAAACCATGGCATCATTTAGAGTGGGAAAGGCCACTAAAATCATCCAGTTCAGTGCTCCCCCAGCACTGCCAAGGCCACCACTGACCCCTGTCCCCTGTGCCAGGGGTGGGTGCCTTTTTTCCAGGCAGGCAGGGAAGTGCAGCTTTCCAGCCTGGCACCCTGGTCTGGTGGCTCGCTTTTGCTTCAGAGATTGTCCCTCAGCAGCAGATCAAACCCAATGGGTTTCCAGAGTGCCAGAGAGCATTTTGAAGCCAAGGAGGAGGCTGGGAGCAGGCAGAAAGAGCAGTGGTGCTGCTGGAGGGGCTGGGAAATGGAGAGGGGATGGAGCAGAATGGAGAGACAAGCTCAGGACATCGCTCACGGGTGGTGGTTTGGGATCCCTCTTCCTTTGCCTGGGGAGAGAGCTGGGAGGAATGAGGAGAGGTGTAAAATGGAGTGGAAAGTGGTGCTGTCCAGGTGGGATACAGGAAAGAGATTCCAGCAAAGATCCAGCCTGCCTTACTCAGCCAGTTTGCATTCCTAGCTTTCTCCTTAGCCTGTGATCAGTAAAACTGTCTGGTGAAATCTCAGATTTGTAACTCCATGCTGGCTTCTTCCTGCTTAGGAGAGCATATTCAGTTACCTTAAAGGTTTTCTTCTGCTCTTACTCATCTCTGAAAACTCCCAGTCATGAGACTGCAGGAGCATCAGGAGCTGCTCTGAGCAGAGGAGGGACTGAGATGTCCTGGCATCACCCTGAACCTCTATCCTTTTTGGGACAGCATCCTTGGATAGCTCTGAAAAGGACCAGCTTTTGTTCTGTGCACTTCCATGGGGTTTCTCAGTTGTTTAGATACCAGGATTGTCCTGATCCTGACAAACCATCAGGAATTCTGTCCAGCACTGAGGCACTGCAGGTGCTTGGGCTGTTCTTGCAGAGGTGACCAAGGAGTTTGGGCAGAGCTGGTGCTCCTCAGGCTGTGCCTGTGTGGAGCCAGCAGCTGCTGCTGGGCTGGGGGAGGCAGGACAGGAACAGACAGCTGGAAAAACATCCCTGGGCTTGGAGGAAAACAAAAGGCCCTGACTGGGGAGTGGGGGAGAATCACAGGGAAAAACAAAGCCAGAGCAGAGTTGATGAGCTGTGACACTGCAGCACAGCCTCTGGGAAACCTGTGCTGCCTGCACAGCCAAAATCTGGGAAAACCTGCCTGCAAACTGCAGCGTTCTCCAGCTCTTTCTGCAACAGATTTTATCACTTGTAGGTTTCAACATTAGGAAAAAAAAGTCTTAATTTCCATAATGGCTTTTTTAATTTGTCCAATTAGCTGGTGATTCTGACTGGGGATGCTTTTCTGTTGTGAGATATGTAAAGTGATTTAAAATACGTATATTTGAACGTTCTGCATTTCTGTTTGGAATATTTTAATTATAGCTCTGTGTGTAATAGAAAATTGTGAGTTACCTCGCTAAATGATTTTAAATTGTTTCTTTTTTGGTTTTTTGTTTAAATATTTCTGTTCTAACTGTGCAAAATCCAAAACATTATGGAAAAGCAATGAAGCCATTGCTTCAGCTTGGTTTTTAAGCTCTGAGTGCCTAGAGGCTGAGGGCAATCAATACAGACCAAGAAATCAATATCCTATCATGATATAAAGTGGGGAATTATAAACTTCTCCAGTGCTTTCAAAAGATTTTTCCCTTAAATATTGAGCTAATTAATCCTGAACTCTTGAGAGATTTTTTTTCACTGTCAAAAGTCAATGTTATATTTAAAAGTAATGGCTGAGAGCATTCTGTGTTCACAGCAAATTCTGCAGGGAGAGGTTTTTGTGAGCCACAGGGTTCCAGACTTACCTGCTGTCTCTTGCACTTAGAGATGACTCAAAAACGTTCCAGAATTCCATTCATTCCTAACATGACCTGCCCAAATTGGTTTTTTCCAGCACCTGCCTCCTCCTCTGCCCAGCAAGACTCCGCCGCCGCCGCCTCCCAAGACGACGCGGAAGCAAACGTCTGTTGACTCTGGGATTGTCCAGTGAAGAAGGAAGCGGGTTCTTTTCCAAAGATCAAGCTGTAACAATTCATTTCCCTAAGTATTTTATGGTCTGTAATGTTTACCTCATTCAGGTGCGCAGTATCTAACATTTAGTGCAATGGTAACTCCGTAAGAAATCCATTTCTCGCCGTGTGTCGGACCCAACACTACATCCCCCTGGCTTTGGGGTTATTCCCTCCCATAACTTGAAAGAAATCTGGATTTCTACTTGAGACTGGGAACTCCATCAACTGACAGAACCCTCTTCCTGCACCTTCTTCCTGCTTCTGGATAACGCCAGGCACAGAGCTAAACGTGAAGATTAAAATGAGAGCTGGAAATGTTGTACCTAAAGATTTTGGGTACCTCTGGAGTTTCAAATGAGCAGAGTTTTTGTATGTAATCTCAGTGTATATAGGAAGCAATGACAATATTCACATGGAATTCAGGGCAAGAGGAGGTTTCCCAGTGAGGTGAAGCTGCTGTAGGATTTCCCTGAATAACAGGGATTTTAGCCCAGGGTTAAAAATCAGACACCACTGATTTGTGAAATTGGTCTGTGTTACAAATAACCTGATTGCAATGAGCAAAGTGGGGATTTGGGGCTGTCTTGGCCACAGTGACCACAATGCCATCGAGTTTAAAACCTCTGGTGAGAGGAGGAAAAGTGCCAGCAAAACCTTCCCTCTGACCATGAGGCTGCTCAGGGAATTTCTAATGTCCCCTGGGAAAATGTTCTTGCAGGTGCTGGGGTCCATCAGTGCTGGCCCCTTTTTAAACATCACCTCCCAAAGGCACAGGAGCAGCAATTCCCAAATGTTGGAAGTCAAGCAGAGCTGGCTTGGCTGAACAGGGATCTCCTCTTGGATATCAGGTGGAAAAGGAAGGTGTGTGCCAGTGGAAGCAAGGTGAGGGGGGATGGGAACAACACAGAGCTGCAGCTCCCCACTATAGGGAGAAAATTCCTGTGGTCAAAGCTCAGCTGGAGTTGGAGCTGCCAGAACTGTCAGGGACAAAAAAAAAAAAAAAAAAGAGGTTTTTTAAAATATATCAGTGGCAAAAGGCAGTGTAAAAACATCATCAGCCCATTCTAGGGTGGGGATGGGCACCTCACAAACAGGGACAGGGACAAGGCAGAGGTGCTTAACACATCCTTTGTCTATCTTCAACGTGGGTCACAGACCAAGAGGGTCCCAGTGCCCTGAGCTGGAGAACCATGCCTGTGACATTGATAACTCCCAGTCAGCCTGAAACTGCAGGATCTGCAGCCCCAGCTGAACCCCTGCAACTCTATGGGCCCTGATGGGATTTATCCAGAATCCTCAAAGAGCTGCTGATGTCAACATAAAGCCCCTCTTGATGATTTTTCCTCTCTGGGGAATCCAGAGAGGTCCCAGCTGACTGGAAGCTGGGGAATGTTGTCCTGATTTTCAAGAAGGGCAAGAAGGAGGACCCTGGAAACTACATGCTCAGTAAAATCTTGGAGAAGATTATTCTGGGAGGTCCTGGAAAACACCTGGAGGACAGTGAAGTCATGGGTGACAGCCAGCACAGCTCCATGAGGGAAAGTCGTGCTTGTGGAACCCAATTTCCTTCTACAGCAGGGTAACCCAGCTGGCTGATCCAGGAAAGCCAGGAGATGGAATCTTTTTGGACTTCTGCAAAGCTTTTGATACTGTCTCCCACGGGATCCTTCTGCACAAAATGTCCATCCTGCAGCTGGACGAACACATCATGGGATGGGTGAGCAGCTGGCTCAGGGCTGGGGCACAGAGGGTGACAGTGGCTGGGGTGACACCAGGCTGCCACCAGTCACAATATAAATAAGACATGAAACTGTTCGAGAGTGTCCAAGGGGAAGGGCCTTGAGGAGAAGCCGTGTGAGGAGCAGCTGAGGGCACCTGGAATGTTCAGCTGGAGGAGAGGAGACCGAGGGGAGACCTCAGTGGGTCAGCAGCATCCTCCTGAGGGAACTGCAGGGGCAGGAACTGAATTCTTCATTGTCACAGTCGGGGACAGCACCCAGGGAGCAGCTGGAGCTGGGCCAGGGGGGTTAGGTTGGATTTAGGGGAAGGTTCTCCCCAGGGAATGGGCATGGCACTGCCCAGGCTCCCCAAGGAATGGGCACAGCCCTGAGGCTGCCAGAGCTCCAGGAGAGTTTGGAGACTTCTCCAGGGTGGGATTTTTGGGGTGTCAGTGCAGGGATAAGAGCTGGACCAATGATCCCTGTGGGTCCCTCCCAGCTGAGGGTAATCTGATTAATGGGCTTTGTAAAATCAGTCACTGGTGATCACCCACTGCCTGTGTCACTCAGTTGGACCTTCTGGGTCCATGAGGGGGAAAGCAAGGAAGCCTTGGAGCTGCCAACAGCACGAGGATCTGGCAGAGAAAGCAGTGAGCAGAGAGGAGACTCCTGCTCATTCTGAACCTAGACACTGAGTACAGGAACAGGAAGAGCTTTTTCCTTTCTCTGTTGTGTAATATTTCATGTTGGATTAGGATGAACTGAACGGAATCACTTTGTCCTTGTGCCATCATTCTGTACAGTGTTTGTATATATGATGGTTTTTAGAATGTTTTAATTTTTATGGTGCCTGCTTTTCACGTCATAATGATTAATGTGCCTGCAAAGAATGCTTTACGTATTCTTAATTTCCTAATTGCTGAAAGTGTAAAGAAAAAAACAAAAAGTGGGGTTTTTTCCAGATATTGAGCTCTGAGAAATATCAGACTGATGGGATGGGGTTTTGGGAGGGAGGAAGGAAACTAACTTTATATTCTAGTGTTTTTTTATTGTCATCACACTTTGGGTTTTTTTATTATCTACAATCTTTTTACTCTTACAGTAGATTGTTTTTAAATATACCACTGACTCAAAAAAATAAACTATTATTTTAAAAGCTTGTCTAAGAAAATGAATACATTCCCTGGGTGTTTTTGGTCCTCACGGCAGAATTTTGGGAACTGCTGCATTGTGTAGAAGGCTGTGTATACACTTCCTTTTTTTCAGGACAGTTCAGGAGGGGAATTCATGAGAAAACTGAAATCTTTTAGTGTGCTGTTGTGGTCGTCCCTGCAGGTTGGAGCTAAACACACACCAGCACTAAGAACATCCATCCCTGTGTGCTGTCCATGCCCAAAGTGATGGCTTGGGTATCTCTAAGTGAGTGCTTCAGAAAACAGAGGAGTTTTATGTAATATTTTCCACCTCAGGTACCTGCTACACGATGCAAGCTCCAAGCAGAAGTGACTTTACACAGCAGTAAAACAACACTGTTGTTACAGAGGCAGAAAAATTGCCCTTCTCATAAAAAGTGGCTCCTGTGGTCAATTACATATTCTCTTTTTTTTTTGCCTTAAACCACAGTGTCACTTTGGATCAAACAAACACACTTTTCCTTGCTGTAAAATCAGCTCCTGGAGTGTCTCAGGATTTACTGTTGGATCTCATCCTGCAATTCCTTCTTTGTTTTGTTCCTATAATCTCTGCTCAAGAGGAGCAGGCAGGGAAGGATTCTTGGCTGCAGTCAGTCAGATATCCATAGTCAATCAATACTGTATTACAGCTCTAATTCTATAAGTCTTGTATTTAATTGAGAATTGCTTTAGAGGCTGCTCTTGCTGCTGCTCGTGCTGGGATGCTGGGTGAGTTTTCCTCTTTTCTGTTCCATTTGCTTCCTAAAGGATGGGAAGAGCTTTCCCATCGACCTTTCAGTGGATGCCTGTAAATTGTATTTCTGATAATATGTTTGTTTTCCCACGTCCTTAGCAAATTCCTGTGCTCGTGCAAGTGTTATAATTCAGCCCTGTGAGACTCCTCAAACAAGAGCTGCACTTCCAAATCGGTCTCACAGCACAAACTCCAAATCTCATCTGTGTGTGTGTTTTACAAATATGCAAGCTGAGCCTGGGAATTGAAAATCAGGCTCTCAGAGCTGCTCTCAGACCCGAATTGTCACCCTTTTACAATCTGACAGCTCCTAGGCTGTGACTTGTGCAGAATCCAGAATGAATCAGGGCCCTCCTCAAACTGGGGTAAAAACACACTTGAGTAAAGCCAGCAGCTAATTCCTCACAGGCAGTGGACAATCCCAGGAATGTTGTTGTTTCTCATGGTTTGCTCTCTCCTTTTCAGTGCAGTTGGGAGTCAGAGCATCCCCGTGCCTTGGGAATTCCTTGTCACACTGTTGGGACACAGCTGGGCTAATGCAAAAGAGCTCATTATGAAACAATTCAGAAAAGAAACTTATTTGACTTTTACAGTGGTAGGATCTCCTGTCCCTTCCATCTGCCCCATTCCTGTGGGAATTCATCCCCAAATGGCTTCAAGGAGTCTTTTGCTTTCCCCAGCCCGTGCCCTGAGCTGCATGTGGAGAAGGTGAGGTTGGGATGACCTGGTTTATTTATCACCTCTTTATCCTCCCAGTGCCTCCACAACCAAAGGTCCCACTCAGACTCGATTCAAATCAATATTTCTGTTACAAAGGTGACCCATCCATCTTTTCCATGGCAGACCTTGGCCAGGGAATTGGCAGGATCCACAGGGGCCAGGTTTTCACCACCTGGGACAAGTCGGGGATTAATCTCCCCCAGGTGCTGTCCCTCTGCTCACACTCAGAGCAGCTCCTCAGGGCTTTGTGATGTAAATTTCCCTGAAAGGAGAAATTCAGAGGTGCCAAGTTCCTGGACAGTGGAAAAAAACCAGAATTTCAGTGGCCACTAATTTTCACTTCTTGAAAAGCAGCTTGAATTCTCTCTTTGTGCAAGTTAAGTCACAGTGCCAGGGTAAATTCCTCAATTCCATTTCCCTGAGTCTCAGCCCGCGAGTGAGGGTGGATTTTACAGGTGCACAGATCAGTCCCACACAAAACCACACAAGATTTGTTGGACGGGGGCTGTTTGCTTTTTAATCACATTTATTTTCACTGGGAAGCTCAACACAAAGGTCACTCCTCAAGCTGGTTCCTGTAATTGACATTTATGGTTACCGAGATGTCTCCCATGATACCACAAATTCTGAGGGTAAAAATGTTTTTAAATTCAGTTTTGTCTTAACATAGGCATTTTTCTTTACCTTGCCTGTAGTTCTGTGTGGCTTTACAAAGGAAAAGGATGAAAAATTTGCAGTGAAATTGTATTTATTTGTGATGTATGAACAGAGATTCATGTGAGTGCAGGTGCAGCTGTGTATTCATGCACACAAATCAAACACCTATTTTTAATGTGATTCATCTCACTTCACTGACTGGTTGAGGTGTCCCCCTTCTTGCTTCATGTTAAACATCTTCCCCATCAACTCCTGTGGCCTCTTTGGGGGCCACCCCGTGCCAGCAGTGTGACGTGGTGTGAAGCCAGGCTGTGGCTGCATCCCCTGCACAAACCAGGTCAGGCTTTTCCAGTGTCCATCCTCACCTTGCCCTGTGATAAATCAATAAATGGGAGCATGTGTAGAGATTCCCCCGTGGAAAACAGAGCAAGCACTGGAGTGATGGTGAGCACTGAAGTTCAGGGTTTTCCTCTGTGCTCGGTTTTTAGCAGTAATGGGAAGCGTGAGGTCCTGCTGTGCTGACATTTCCATTTCCTCTCATCCTCCTTTTGGACTTTGCATGGCTCTAAACTGATTTTCAGGCTTGTAGTTGCCATCTTCTTGGGGATACAGAAAGGTGAGGATCAGTATAAATACTTGGTTGTTGTATGGGGTCTCTCCAGCTGTTCTCCAGTGAGGCTAGTTATGGGATTTTTAATTTCCCTTGGGGTTTTTTTTCATATGTATTCTGCAGACATGAATAATTACTGTAAATTGTGTTTCTCTGTTGAGTGACACTTTTACTTTTCATTTCCAGCATGTGTGTGGCATTGTATTCAAGCACTTCAAAGGGAAGTGGCTGAATTAAATAACTCATTTCCCTGCAAAGGAAGGTGGCTGTGGACTGCAGTGCTGGGGGCACGTCCTGACCCCCTTGGGATGATGTTAAGATCCAAATACTGAGAGATTCCTCTGCCCAAATTAATCTGCACAGGAGACCATGTGGTGTCAATAATTCTGATTTTATTTAACAGTAAATGGGAGGTAAAAGAAAGAAATAGAAAAGAGATGAGAGAGATGAAGCAGAAGATATTTGTCATCAACATTTTAGGGAGTCCTTACAAGGAGAAAGCAAAACCAAACCCAAATGTGACACTGGCTCCTATTAAAGCATTTTTGGTGCATTCTCCTGTTATTGGCTGCTCTTCCCAAATTCCTTCCATTCTCCCATGGCTGTGCTTGCATTTCCCCCGTGCTGCAATCCCGATTTCAAAGGAGTTTCCTCCCTCCATCCTCCCCACGAGCGGTGCCAGATCACTGCTCCGAGAGGGGACATCACAGAAAATGAACTAAAAGCCTTCCTGGACTCCAAGCAGAATTCCTTAGCAGGATCTGAAGGAAGCTGTGGGAGTGAAGAGGGAGCCAGGCACCGTTCCAGAGCAGTGTGACACAAATTCCACGTGGGATCAGCAGAACGCTCGGAGAGGTAAAACAATCCCAGCAGCTCCAGCCTGAGCAAAACATTCCTTAGCTCAGCATCAATTATGCAGCTCAAACCACTTATTAACATCCAATTTAACAGGATGAACACTGGGTTGGGGAGTGTGTTCTTGCAGCAAGAGGGGAAGGCGCTGCAGAGGGCAGGAAGTTGGGTTAAGCTGTAATTATTGTTTCTCTGGAAATTAGATGTGTTTGCCTGCGTTTAATTGCACCAGCTCAAAAGCTCACCAAGAAAAAATCCAAGAGAAATCAACCATAAATTTAAAAAATTTAAAAGTAAAGCACCTTCTTTCAAAAGATGAGGCACTTACTGCCTACTTGTGTTGCAGGAGGCCTGTCATGAGATATTTTTTACATTTTATTGAGACTTGGTTGTCAATAATATTCAGTTTACTGGCTATAAACTTCCTTCCATGAGTTTATTACTGTGTACAGTTGGCAAATAGATTTGTTGTTGCTTTTTTTCCAAGCAGCCCATTATTGTTGAGTTGCTCCACAGAGGGAAATCATATATAAAAAAAAATAGAAATAAGATGATTTTTGAAGAAGCGTGTGTCTTTCCTCGCTTTATGGTCCCTGTAGAGGTGGACAGAGATCTGTGGGAGTATTTGAGCAGGGAATATAAGTACAAGTCCAAACACAAAAGCCCTGGGGAAGAGACAAAGCTTCTCTGAACCTCCCATCAGAAGCTCCTGGAGAGAAATCAGTGTTGGTCTGATCTCAGCTGTTCCATGGGCTCTGGACATGGTGGCAGAAAAGTGACTTTGGAAAAAGAAATTCCTTTTCTCTGGTGTGAGGTTTTCTGGGCCGTGGTGTTTGTGTAAGGTCAGGAGCAGAAATTGTGTCTTAGGTTAGGCCTGGTCTCTGAAAGACCTGGAAAATGGGAAATCCTGGTTGGTTTGATGGCAAGAATGGGGCTGGAGCTCCTGGTCAGTGGGAGAGCTGGGAGTGCTCACCTGGAGAGGAGCAGCTCCAGGGAGAGCTCAGAGCCCTGCCAGGGAAATGGATGGGATTTAAGGTCCCTTCCCACCCAAACCATTCCATGATGCTGTGTTTGGGATTCCAAGGGATGAGCTGCCTGTGCTGGCACTGCCCTGCTGTGCTGTGCCACCCATCATCCCCACAGGCCCCTGAGCTCACAGCCTGGAGCCTTCATCCACTTTGGGAATGGCACTTCCCAATGGCTTGGACACGCCCCAGGAGCCACAGGGACTCTCCCAATGGAAATGTGGGGCTGGAGGGTGCAGCTGGGGAGCAGACTGTTTGGAGGGAACCTCAAACCACATGGAAGGGGTTTTGTGATCCAGCCAGGAATCTGGGCAGGTATCAAATGATCCCTGTGCTCCATCCTGCTGGCAGTCATAAATCAGTGAGCCCATTACATTTGATTTTCACACCAAGAAAAATAAAAGGGAGAGGAGCCAAGTGCTCCCCTATTTTCTCAGATAATTTACCTGTAGCTGAGCTGTGAAATGAGTGGTGCTTGCATTTCTCTCCTTCCTTAAAACAAAAGGATGGAGCAGGGGAAGGCACCTTCAGGCAAGAGCAGAGCTGGTGGAAAACCAGTGTGGAGCACGTGCTCCTGTTGTGTTTGCTGAGGGATGGGCTGGGTGTTTGGCATTCCCTGAGTCCTGCAGCTGGGAAGGGTGAAAAAACTGGAATTGGGAAGGAAAGGAAATAAAAGTAGCAAAAAGAGCTGAAAAATGCATCCCTATTCCCTAACCTCTGGTTCTGGATGGGGAAGCAAGGTGTTCATGTGTTTGAGGGCAACAGTTTCTACATAATATTCCCCTAAAAACCAGTGGTTTAATTTCTTCTTTCTGCTCAGTCTCACAGCTAAAAGAGAAATGGGAGCTGAACCTTTAAAGGTGCCCTGAAATTGGTGTGGGCAGCTGAGCCTTGCATTATATACTCAAGGTTATGTGGTGCTTGCTGGCCTTGGTGGCTTTTGCTTTATCAAAACCAGCCCAAAAAAGAAACAATCTGAGGTTTTTGGATTTAGATCATGGCATAGCCGTGCACATCTTCTATATTGCCAAAAAAATATAAATGTGTATAAACAGTGCCATTTCAGTCCTCTGGGAAACACCTCAGTGACCTTCAGCCTCATCCTTGTCCCTTTTACCTCATCCTGTTCTGAAACCTCACTGAAATGAGCTGCAGGCAGCTAAATACCCCTGGATGATGGGCCTGGCAAGAGCCTGGCCTTCTGAATCGAATTTTTATTTTAAAATTCCTGAATTGATTATTTTATAACTCCTGCAGCTGTGTTTTAATGCAGGTTTCCTTTGGATTTGTTTAAAAACCCCATAAGGGGGTTGTTTAAAACCCTATAAGGGGGGTTTAAAACCCCATAAGGAGACTGTTTAAAATCCTATAAGGGAGTTGTTTAAAGTCCTATAAGGGGGGGTTAAAACCCTGTAAGGGTTTGGGGTTTTTTTAAATCCTATAAGGGGGTTGTGTAAAATCCTATAAGGGGGGTTAAACCCTGTAAGTTGGTTGTTTAAAATTCTATAAAGGAGGTTGTTTAAAGCCCTATAAGGGCGTTTTAAACATTTTTGTTGTCTCATTCCCAAATGAGTATTTAGAGGAAGGGCCACAGGTAAAGGTGTGGGACTTCCAGCCCTTTAAAAACCAGGTTCTGCACTAGTTCACCCCATTCTTTCCCAAAATCCCTGGATTTGGGCAGGACTGAGAAGGAGAAAATCCCATCTGAGGACGGAATTACAGGGTGGGTGATTGAAGGTGACACCTCCATTCTCTACAGCTTCCCATCCTGCTCCTTGCCCTCCACAGAATCTCCTTTTTCCATGGCTTTACAGGATTTTTCTTGTCTCTTTTCACCTGGATCAAGGCTTGGAGTCCCAGCAGCCGCTGAATGTCCCTGCAGAGCTCTCCACATCCCTGAGGGGTTGGCAGTGCAGAACACCCAGGGAAGGCACACTGAAATGGATTTTCACCTAAATGGGTTTGATTTTATCATCCAAGGCTTCCCACTGATGCCTTGTGCAGGCTGCCCTAGAGCAGAGGCTTCTTATTAGGTGCTGCTGAGAGAAATGGGATTGAACCATTCAGGGGAAAACTCTGGGCTGTGAATATTTTGGGGTTTGTTCTAAGCATTTGACCATTTTCCTTTATTTAGGGAAATATTTGTTTGCTACAACGCTGCCAAAAGTGCAACACCAACACAACAGATCAATCTTCCCATTTCTCCTTCAACCTCAGCCTTGTCAGGCTCCGTTATTCTCACTACACTTTGACAGTTCTGGGTTAAAAAAGCACCAATTACCTTTGGAAATGACCCTCTCCTGTAGGCTCAGCTCCATTCCTGCTGACTTTGGGAGTTCCTTGTGCACAGGACAGGTTTTGGAGGGGGAGGCTGCCTCAAAATGTTGCATAAACCCATTTTATAGCCCTTGGCAGTGGCTGTGGCACTTGGTGGCAGTCATCCTTCTTGACCATGGTAGGGAGCCAATTTAATTATTAATAGAGCTGGTTTGTGTGGGTTTACTGGGGCCATTTCACTCCTTTGGAATCTGTGAAGCCTGGAAATATGGAATTCTGTCCCTGCTGGATAAGTACAGGCAGCTCTGGCCTGTGCTAGGCAGAAAAACAAGTCCCAGTCAAAGAGGTGACCTCAGAATTTCATCTTTGCCACTAAAATATGATCAAACCTTTGCAAGTATTTTTATTTTCTTTTGTTTCCATTGTTTTTTTTTTTGGATTTTTAAAATTTATATGGGTAAAAAAAAGAGATAAATTAAAATTAAATTAAAAATAGGGAAGGGCAGGATGGGCTTCTCCAGGGGATGGTTCAGCAACAGGTGCTTAAAATTTTCTTCTGGAGGAACCTCCCTATGCATCCAAAATGAATTTATGGATCAGTACCTGAATGTTTCCATGGGGTCTGGGTGGTCAACAGTGTCAAAACTTCGGATGTTTTATAGCAAGTAATAATTTCAGCTGTTTTATAACAATTCAGAACTGCAGCTGCTGTATAACAAGTAATTAGCTGAGGTCAGGGTTGCAGCAAAAGCCACAAATTCTCATTTTCCCCCATTTCATGTCTCATTTCTGGCTGGGTTTGCCCTGTGTCTGACCCCTCCTGCTGTCACAGCCTCCCCTCCCCAAATCAGCTTTTTGTGCATCTTTTCCCTGCCAGGGGAGGATTTGATCCTGGAAATGCTGGGATTTCATTCCTAAGCGGAAAATAGGGAGGGGAAGTGCCAAGCAAACATTGTGACCCAACAACAGAACTGTCCTAGATTCTCACATCTTGTTTGGAAATTCGGTGACAGCCTCGTTGCCCAGGGGTACAACATCATCACTTCTCAGTTCACTGAGACTCTGCCTCTCAGCAGCTGCACTGAACGTGTTCCCATCCCCACTGCTGGCAAGAGCACTTCTGAGTTCTTCAGGTGCACAGGGAGGAATCCAAAAACCCAGCTCAAGCGTAGAATGGCAGGAATTTTTAATTCCAAATGTCAATATGCTTTGAAAAACGGGTTCTCCTAACAGGCTGGATATTAGGGAGAAGTTTTTTACAGAAAGGGTGATAAAGCTCTGGCATGGCTGCACGGGGAGGTGGTGCACTCACCATCCCTGGGTGTGTTTAACAAAGCCTGGATGTGGCACTGGGGGCCAGGGTTCAGTTGAGTGTTGGGGCTGGGCTGGACTCGATGATCTTGAAGGTCATTCTGGTCATTCTGTGAATGCTGTGAAAATTATTCTTTGCACCCCCTCATTACCCAAATTCTTCATTGATGATGCTGGGTTTTGTCTTTATAAGCCTTAGCCCTGGATTCACAGAATCACAGAATGACCAGGCTGGAAAAGACCTTCAAAATCATCGAGTCCAACCCAGCTCCAACCCCTCAACTGAACCCTGGCCCCCAGTGCCACATCCAGGCTTTGTTAAAAGAGCTGCTTCTGCTGCTACATTTGCCAAGAAAACTTGGGAGTGTCTGAACCACCATTTGCAAAAGTTACTGGAGTTTCCTGGAGAGAAATCTGAGCCTCGCCCTTGTCTGTGTCCTGTGGGCTCCTTGCTTCAGGAATCACGGACCTGTTGGGTCCCTGCTTGATTCAAAATTGCCAAAAGAACTTTAAATTTGAACAAAAAACTGAGAACTAAATTGCCCTCAGAACTTCAAATGTTTTTTTCCTGGCAGCTCTGCCCTTGTCCCATTTGAATCTGCACCCCAAACTGAGTTTCCTGCTCAGGAGGGACAAGATTTCTTGCTGTAAATCTGATTAAACATTTGGATCCATGATGATGGTGCAATTGTTTTAAACCCATAGAAATCCCAAGTTTCTCATACTAGTTTTGCTCTCCCATGCAGAATCTCTGAATCTTCATGGCTGGAAAATTCCTCAAGGATTTAGTCCAACCCTTAACACCTTAAATCAAACCCTGAAGTACTTATGAACTATTTTAATTTTACTTTTGCTGTTGTTTTCACTGCCATGGCCGTGGGAGATGCTGCTCCTGACAGGAACTGCTCTGGTACTGCAAAAAAAACCCCCAATTTTATAATTTTCTTTTTTTTCTGAAAAGCAGTGGCTGGAAGAGGTCTGGCAGAGGCAGGGAAAGGACATTTTAATGATTACATTTCATTACCTCACTGATGTCACCTAAAATCCTCACTCTTCACACCCTGAAACTAATGGGAGGCATTAAAGGAGCTTCAGTGGGCTCAGAGTGCCCTGGGTTGCAGCAAATGCATCAAAAAATCACAGAATAATTAGGGCTGGAAAAGGTTTCTGAAATTATTAAATCCAACCATTCCCAGAACTGCCAAGGCCACCACTGCCCCATGTCCCCAAGTGCCACATCCACAGGGCTTTTGAACAGGGCTGCTCCAAAGGCCTGCAGCTCATTGCAGAGGGAAAGGAGAATGAAAAACAAAAACAAAAAACAAACAAAAAAAACACCCAACAAACAAACAAACAAAAAAACCAAAACAAAAAACCAAAAAAAACCCAAACAAACAAAAAAATTTGGAATTTAAAGTGTCCAAGGCCAGGTTTAGATGGGGCTTGGAGCAACCTGAGACAGTGGAAGGTGTCCCTGCCATGGCAGGGGGGGAATGAGGTGAACTTAAAAATCCCTTGTGAGCCTTTGATTCTGTGATTTTCCATCCCAGACCCATTCCTAATGGATTTGTAATTTAGAAAAAAAAAAAAAAAATGGGAGCTTTGGGAAAGCATTTCCAAAAAAAAAAAAAAAAAACAAAAAAACAAAAACAAAAAAACAACAAAGCCTTCATTTTCCAGCACTTCCTGGGATAATGTTACTTTTTCCTGAAATGTATCTTTATGGGTATTGTTTTGCACCA
The DNA here is from genome assembly GCF_017590135.1 of Pyrgilauda ruficollis. Lineage (NCBI taxonomy): Eukaryota > Metazoa > Chordata > Aves > Passeriformes > Passeridae > Pyrgilauda > Pyrgilauda ruficollis. Next base: position 2,175,882 of record NW_024513654.1, on the reverse strand, counting down.
GTTTTGCACTCTGGTTTGTTGGAATTAGTGCATTTAGTCTCGTGCTTGGGCTGTTGATAATGATAAAGAGCCTGAAGAAATGGAAATCAAGTTGCTGCAAATCCCAGAATCGTATTTTAAAGGATGCCACGTGCTTTACCCCAGCTGGGGGCAAAGGTCTCATCTGGGGACATTTTTCTATGTCAGTGCTTTTTCTAGCTGACTTTCTCCTTGTAATGATTTCTCTTCAATTATCTGACAGGCAGTGGGAGTTCAGTTGCTGAAATCCTGGAATTTTCCATCAAAATTGACCCTGCATCCAACTAAACCTCACCTGAAGGCTCCTGAGCTCTCAGCTCCTCTCACAGCAGAAAAGGACAGAAAAGTGTTCTCTGTTCCACAAGAAAAGGAGACTGAAAACCTCTTCTTTCCAAGGTAATTCCTTTAATTCACACTTTTCCAGCTGCAATCTCAGACCCCAGACATGTCCATCCCATTTCTGTGGGCATTAGGGATGGGTGGGAATGGTCAGGACAGACAAATGGAGCCCTGGTGCAGGAATTAGTTGGAATTGCTTGTCTGAGAACAAAATCATTAAAACTGAGGAGCTGAAGTCTTTGTGGGAGTGTTTTTTCCAGCTCTCTGCTCCTCCAGGACAGGGCTGGATAAAACACAGTTGTGCTGCTCAGAGAAGTTGTGTGTCATGAGATGCAAAGGTCACAACCCAAATCAAAACACTGCAATGATCCTAATTATGGAAAGAAATGTGGGCCCTGCTAAGAGATGTGAACCTTTGCAAAATAAATCCTGGAGTGCAGGAGAAATCACACAGGCTTAGAAGCAAATAGCAAAGGGCTCCATAATACAGAGACCCCGTTTGAAATTCTAATTTCAAGTAATTGAGGCACTTCATTTACAACTGGATATTGTCCCCGGCTTTTCCAAAGATTCCTGAAGCTCTCAGTGTTTCCATGAAGGAAAATCTGCTCCATGATCTGTAACATGCATAGCCCAAACGTTTGTACACATTTGGTCTTCCTGGTTGGCAAATTTAAATCCTTTTTTGGAGCAAGACACACGACTGGGATGTGCACAAAAATATCAGACATGGGACCGGGAAGTGCACAAAAAACATGGATTTGTGTTTTCCACTTAACACAGAATAAAATAATCCCAGAAAGCCCTAAAGCCTGAAGTGCTGCTGGATTTTTCCAGGGGCAAAGGCAGACAAAAGAACACACAGAGTTTTCCAGCAGCATCCCCAAGGCAGCAGAATCACCCTTTTATTGCCAAGGATGTTTCAGTCCAGGTATTTTTTGGCTTTCTGTGCAGCAGAACAGGAGAGGGGAGCAGTTATGTGGTGTAAAAGAAACCTGTGGGTTTTTTTTAGGGTTTTTATGCAGAATTCTTCCTGGGTAGTCCTGGTGTCTTTGACCTGCTAACCCTGGCTCCCTGGACATGGACACAGGCTGCTTCTCCACTATTCCATGACGTTCCAGTGCATTGCCCTCCTTAAAAAAATGCATAGGGATATTTATTTGCAGAAAAAAAATGCAGCTATAAAAAACCAACAAGAACAAAACACCTTTGGATTGTCCAGCAGTAAGTGCAAGTCTTTTATCTGGGTACTTGACGTTCTGTTTACTTGCTCAGCTTCATCACAAAACATTTCCTGGTGAAACCACAGAATTGCTGTCCAGATCTACTTTGCTTTAATTTTTTTTTTTTTCCTTGATGGGGGATCTGTGCCTCCTGGAGAAACAGTAATTTTCTCCTCTGCTCTGGAAAACTCCTCTCCTGGAGCTCTGTGGTGAGATCTTCTCTGCTGCTGCCGTGGAGCTCTCACAGAGTGCTTGAGCTTTTGCCTTCAGGAGGGGAAAAGAGAAGGGAAAAGTGAATTTGGGGACTCTGCTGGGACTGTTCAGGTGCAGTGATTTCTGCTGTGGGACAGATTTAGTGCAGCTGCTTTGGCAGTGCTGGATGGTTTGCTTGGAGTGACCAAACAGATGGAAAGATGGATATGATTTGGTGGCATCCCTGGCATTGCTGCACCGTGGTAATATCTTGGAGCTGGGTTTGGGGTTAAAATGAGCATTTCCCCTTTCCTTTCCTTTTTCCTTTCCTTTTTCCTTTCCTTTTTCCTTTCCTTTCCTTTCCTTTCCTTTCCTTTCCTTTCCCTTTCCCTTTCCTTTCCTTTCCTTTCCCTTTCCCTTTCCCTTTACCTTTCCCTTTCCCTTTTTCTTTCCCATTCCAAAGGGGCTGGTTGGTAACAGGACAAATAAACTCCTGTGTTCTCCTCAACTGAAATCCATGGCACATTCACCTGTGATGGGATTCATTTCACTCCATTCATTATTAACATTTTCTTCATAAACTGACTTTCTGAAAATCTCAAAGCACATCCCACCGGAGCTGAAATATTAAAAAAATAATAATAATAAAGAAAAATCCCAAGCAGTTACACTTGAAATACATGTTAGGAATCAACTGGCTGCACTTTCCTGGAATTTTAATTTTGTTTGAGCAGTCATGAAGGAGCTGAGTGTGTTTTTAGCAGTGCTTGGTGTCAGCTGGATGCAACAACCCTTGATGGTGACCCAGCAAAAACCCCAAGGCTGCCTCACCCTGATCATCTAAAACTCCAGATGACTTCTGGATGCTCAAAAATTTATGCACGTATATGTTGGCAATAAGAAAAAAACATAACAAAAAAAACCCATTAGGAATGGAAGACTCAATTATATTTTGCTGTTCTGTTTAATAAAGAAGATGCCATATAAATTAGTAAGGATTAGTATAAACACAATTTAATAAATGTGAGAAGAAAGCTGCTTCCACCCCCCAGAATGGGGAGTTTATGGCCCTGTGCAGTGTAATTTTGTTCTGATGAGAATGAGCACCATAAACTGAGCAGGGGGGTGGAATTCTGAATTCTGAGGGTGAACAGGGCCCCACTGAGACACTGAACTGCAGAATTTGTGGCACAGACAACAGGGAAGGGCTTTGGTTTGTTTGGATTTTTGAAATGAAGGACTGGGAAAAAACCACAGGATTCTCCTGGACCAGTGCAGCTGCAATTTGCTGTTTAATCCCAGAATCCCAGACTTGGTTGGGTTGTTGGGACCTTAAAGCTCATCCAGATCCACCTTCCCCTCCAAATCCCAGTGTCCAGCCTGGCCTTGGGCACTGCCAGGGATCCAGGGGCAGCCCCAGCTGCTCTGGGCACCCTGTGCCAGGGCCTCACCACCCTCACAGGGAACAATTCCTAATTCCCAAAATCCATCTAAATCTACCCCTTGTCAGTTTGAAGCCATTCCCTGTGTCCTGTCCCTCCATCCCTGTCCCCAGTCCCTCTCCAGCTCTCCTGGAGCCCCTCCAGGCCCTGGCAGGGCTCTGAGCTCTCCCTGGAGCTGCTCCTCTCCAGGTGAGCCCCCCCAGCTCTGCCAGCTTTTTGTTGAGACACTTTTCTCTGCCATTAAACCCCTTTTTCTTCCACTTTTCCATTCACCTGAACTGGATGATCCCAAGGATTCCTTTACCATCCCTGTGTGTCCCTTTCTGACCCTTCCCCAGGAGTGGAGCACCCCCAGCCCTTCTCCTTGAGGGATGAGCACTCCCAGGGAAGAGCAGAACTTTCCCTGCTGACCTCAGGGACTGCAGACAGACCCTACAAAGGCCTTGGGACCTGGGATTTAAATCCTGCAGAGATTTCAGCCTCTTCTTTTTGGCTCCAAGGCTTTCTGAGCAGAGGAGTGGCTGCACTCGGTGCCCTGGGAGCCTCGAGCACGAGCTGCAGTTTTTTAGCATCTCTTGCAAAGTCTGAATTTTCTCTCTGTTTTTCCCTCTGTTGCTTCCCTGCCCATGACCTAAATTATGAGGAGAAGATATTAAAGCCTGGAATTTAACTTAAGAGCTGACTACACCCACAGGAGAAATTAAAGCCCAGTGTTGTTTTTTGATTGAAGGTAAGCAAGCAGTGAGATGATGCTGCTTTCCTTGTCTAAATGCTGCCAGCAATAGGACACTTGGAGCAATATCCTGCTTTTCTTTATGGCTTTTTGTCCTCTAAAATCAGGCTGATACCCCAAGCACATTTCCATGGCAGGGAGTTGGAACAAGATGGTTTTTTAAGGTCCTACCTGGTGCTGTAAGTATTGAATCCATTCTTTCTTAAAATAGGCCAAAAACGATCCCAATTTGCAAATATTTAATCTAAATAAATGCTCTGAGTCCTTGAGTAACCCCATCTCCTTTGATTGTAGCTCCTTTATCTCTACTCAGCCAATTCTTCCACCTGCTGGTAATATCCTAATGGGTTTAAGCTTCGTGCTCAGCTGAGGAATGAGATGCTCAAACACCTGGCTGTGGCCCATATTTGCTCTTTTGGGGCAGATCTGGTTGTTGTTTACCCCTGAGTGACTTTACATTGGATGTATCCCTGTGGAAGGAGCAGGATTTGACTCCTGCAGGATTCTCTCCCAGCCAAGGTGCTGTATCCCAAGGCAGAGGTGTGGGATGCATTCCAGTGATCCCAAGGCATGGTTTCCCAGGCAACTGGAACATCCTCAGCTCCATCCACAGCAGGGAGCAGGGCCTGCCTGGCCAGCCCTGCCGAGGTTCAGCTCTGGATCAGTTTGGGATGTCTCCCCGCTGAGTTAAGGTCATTCCTGGGCTGGGATTGTCCTGAATAAAGAGGATTTCAGTGCTCAGGACACGTAGTCAGGGCACAACCTGCTGGCAAGGACCGAGTGGGTGCAGTCCAAGGGCAGCTGGACCAGGGCTACCCCTCCCTACAGGGAAACAGCAGTGAGGAAAGAGAGAAAATCCCACATGGCTGAAAAAAAGGGAAGAAGAGAAGTCTCTGGGATGATCTTCTTGGGCCTTTCAGTGCCTAGAAGGGCTACAAGAGAGCTGGAGAGGGATTTTTCAATAGGGCAGGTTTTTAATAGGATTTTAATAGGACAGGGAAATGGGGAATGGCTTTGAACTGAAAACAAGCAGGGTTAGATGGGATACTGGGAAGAAATCCTTCCCTGTGAGGGTGGTGAGGTCCTGGCAGAGAGAAGCTGTGGCTGCCTCATCCCTGGCAGTGTCCAAGGCCAGGTTGGAGCAACCTGGGATGGTGGAAAGTGTCCTTTCCCATAGCAGGGGGTGGAATGGATGAGGTTCAAGGTCTGCTCCAACCTAAACCAATCTGGGATTCTATGAAAACATCACCTTATGCAGCAGAAAAAAAAAAACAAAACACAGTAAATACATTTTGTTTTGGTTCTCTGTTCATTCTTGCAGAAAATGGGACTGAACACAGAAGGACAGCAGGGAACATGAACTCTACATGAACACAGTTGCTCCTCTTTCCAAGCCCCTTTTTATGCTACTCTACCCCAAATATGCCAGCGAGCTTTGGGGAGAGGTTCTAGGTCGGGAAACAGCCCTGGAAACACAAAGTTACCCAGGTCTGCATTCCCCATCGCTGACATCTGGCTCAGAAATTGCCAATTTCCAGCCTGTGAACTGCAGGGACTGCAAAGGGACTCAGTGTGGCTGCAGAACAGTTTGGCACTGAAAGCACAGACACTGAGCTTGACCAGGAAAGCAGAGCAGGGCTGAGCTGGGAATGATTCCAGGGCGATGGAGAACTTTGTGCTGAGACCCTGCAGTGGATGTGGCTGCAGCACCTGCAGGGAGCACATGGCAGGGACTCTGCCCTTCCATCAGGAGCTGCCATGAGCTGCAGCAGGGTATTTTTAGCTGCTGTCCTGCTGGCTTAGGCGCTGCTGATGTTATGGAGTGTGGCAAGGCAGAGAACTGTGGGGTTATTTGAGTTTCAAGGGATCTCTTGTCTGTAACGTGGTGTGCTCCTGCTGCGTGGAGAGGCTGGGAGCTGTGGGAGATGTGGGAGCTCTGGGAGCTGTGGGAGATGTGGGAGGTGTAGGAGCTGTGGGAGATGTGGGAGCTGTGGGAGATGTGGGAGCTCTGGGAGATGTGGGAGATATGGGAGGTGTGGGAGATGTGGGAGGTGTGGAAGATGTGGGGGCTGTGGGAGCTCTGGGAGCTGTGGAAGCTCTAGGAGTTCTGGGAGCTGTGGGAGATGTGGGAGCTCTGAGAGCTGTGGGAGATGTGGGAGCTTTGGAGCTCTGGGAGATGTGGGAGCTCTGGGAGCTGTGGGAACTCTGGGAGATGTGGGAGGTGTGGAAGATGTGGGAGCTGTAGAAGATGTAGGAGCTCTGGGAGCTGTGGGAGCTTTGGAGCTCTGGGAGATGTGGGAGGTGTGGAAGATGTGGGGGCTGTGGAAGCTCTGGGAGATGTGGGAGCTCCGGGAGCTGTGGAAGCTCTAGGAGTTCTGGGGGCTGTGGGATATGTGGGAGCTCTGGGAGATGTGAAAGCTCTGGGAGCTGTGGGAGATGTGGAAGCTCTGGGAGCTGTGGGAGATGTGGGAAGTGTGGAAGATGTGGGGGCTGTGGGCGCTCTGGGAGCTGTGGAAGCTCTAGGAGTTCTGGGAGCTGTGGGGGCTCTGGGAGCTGTGGGATATGTGGGAGCTCTGGGAGATGTGAAAGCTCTGGGAGCTGTGGGAGATGTGGAAGCTCTGGGAGCTGTGGGAGATGTGGGAAGTGTGGAAGATGTGGGGGCTGTGGGCGCTCTGGGAGCTGTGGAAGCTCTAGGAGTTCTGGGAGCTGTGGGATATGTGGGAGCTCTGGGAGCAGGGGGGGCTATGGGAGCTGTGGGATATGTGGGGGCTATGGGAGCTGTGGGAGCTCTGGGAGTTCTGGAGGCTGTGGGAGATGTGGAAGCTCTGGGAGCTGCTCTTCCCTGGCTGCTCATTCGTAATTCCTGGTGGTCCTTCCAGCTTCCCCCACCTCCTGAGGCGACGCTGAAGGGCAGGAGCCCTGTCAGGATGATGCCTTGGGGTTTGAGTTGTTCTGTTCTGTTTTGGTGTGCAGCTTTAGCTTTATATGAAGTGTTACTGGGATCTTTTCACGGGGTGGTGGAGACAAAACTGTCTCCACCTGTTCCTGTTCCAGCTGGAGATTCAAGGACAATCTCTTCAAACTTCAGACCCAAAGCACAAACAAGGTGAAAAGAGGAGGGCAAGCAAGCAAAGAGGATGAAACTTCATCATTGGAAGATGTTAATTGGACGGTTAACTCCTATATGCAAATGGACTAAAACTTACAAAAATGTGAGATCTCGTGCCCAAGCTCTTTTCCTTCCGTCTTGGAGCCATCTGGACACTGCCAGGGAGTGGTCTTTGAAGGCACTTCAATAAATCTCCACTTTATTCCTCTGAACTCCCTCTAGCCTCTGCCCCAGCTCCTTAAGGCATCGAGGGATCCCTGAGGCAGAGGATGCTCGGGAAGCACCTGAGAAGCATCCCTGAAAACAAACGTGGATTACTCTTCTCTCTTTTTCTGTTTAAAGTTTTTATGGGATTATAGTTATTTTAATATTTGTTTATTTTAAAATGGAGGGTTTTGCTTGATTTTAATTTAACTTTTTAGTTCTTTATAGTTTTATGTGTTATAGGGAAAAGGAGGGTTTTTTCATCGTTTACAAAAGTATTTTAGTTTTAAGATTTTTTTTTAGCCCTTTGATGTGGGATTTGATTTCTTTTTTATTGATTTTGATGTTTTTATGTTGTTCTTTTATATGCTTGTCTTTTGTTGGGTTGTTTTTTTCCCTTCTCGATTCAATCATTCAGGTGAGCGTTAATTCCAGAGCGCTCCCAGTGCTTCCTGCTTTCCCAGCCCCTGAGGAGGTGCTGCCCTGTCTGTCCCCACCCCTCGCAGCTCAGCCTTTTTTGAGGAGTGCAGCGCTGAATTCCGTGCTGTCCTGAGCTGGGATTGGGTTTAGAGGCTGACCCTTCCCTGCTCCCATGAAAGGCTGGGCTGGCAGCAGCAGGAGCTGAGGATGGCAGCAAAAAGGAATCTCTGGGGTTTTGAGCGCTGCACGTTTGCTCCCGGCAGCCAGAGCAGTGTCAGGTGCACAGAGAGCTGCTCCTTTTCATGTCCTGGACCTCCCGTGCTCTTCCTGAGGGACTGGAGCAGGAAAAGCTGGAGAATATCCCCTGTCGTGCCCCTGGGAACAGTCCTGAGCCTCAGCACCCCTGGCCTTTCCTGCTCCCCAGAGAACGGGGCTGGATGAGCTTGTCTAATATTGGATTTTGTGTTTATTCAGATTCATCTGTGCTCTTGATTAAGAAGTAGCAGTTGATTACCTCCAAATGTGGCAGCTGTAAAAACCCTGAAGGGCCCTGATGCTGAAAGGGGAGCTCAGAGGGTGGAGAGGGGAGAGATGAGCTTTGCAAATCAGGTACTGATGCAAATAATAGAAGAATAAGGAGCCAGACATCACAGAATCATAAAAAAAAATTATCAAAGCATGGAATGGCTTGGGTTGGAAGGAACCTCAAACCCCTTTCCCTGTCCCAGCTGCTCCAGCCCCAGTGTCCAGCCTGGCCTTGGGCACTGCCAGGGATCCAGGGGCAGCCCCAGCTGCTCTGGGCACCCTGTGCCAGGGCCTCCCCACCTTCACAGGGAAGATTTTTCTTCCCAAAACCCAAGCTAAACCTACTTTCCCCCTTTTCCTGTCACTCCCTGACCTCATTATAAGTCCCTTTGCAGCTCTAACTTCCAGAGGAGTTACATCAAGCATTGAAACATAATTGGGCACAAAGAAATCCTTGCACAGAGCAAGAAAAATCCAACCAGCTGCAACAGGCTTTCGGTGAGGAAACAGAAACTTCCCCTGTCTTGTGGTGAGGGATATTTTTGGATGAAGCCTTTTATAAGAGGGAGAGAACACAAGGGGAAATCAGGATCATGTTCAGACAAAAGGCACCGAATTGTTTGATAGCCACATTCCCTTTCTCCTGCTTGAGGACCTTTACGAGCAACCAAAGTCGCCAAGAATTGATCCAGACCTGGCGTTTCCAGAGCCTGCAGAGCGAGGCAGACTCACAGTTTGATTTTCTCTTCCCACCAGCAAATTTTAAACACATCGTGCAGCTGGGGCTCAGCTCCTGTTTGTTTGCTCTTTAGCGGGTCATTGTGGAGAGGATCCTTCTTTTCAAAAAGGCTTTTGCAGGAAAGGAATCTCCTTTAAAGAGGCTGCAATATCCTTGTTTATTCAAGTGCCACAGCCAAGTAGAGAGAAAACAGCAGCGAGCTGAGAAAGCGGGGAGAACAGATGGAAAACACTCAGCATTTTGGAGAAAAAAAGGTGTGTCCTCTCACCTCCTCCACATGACGAGTGCTGTTCCAGATGCAGCCACTCATTTCCTAAAGGTTCTTTAGGTCTCGTGTCACAAATTCAAGCTGGCATCTTGCCCTTCTCCAGAAATGCCAAGAGCTCATCTGAGCAGCAGCTGAGATGCTCCCTCCCAGTGCTGCCTGGCCGGGGGAAAGGGAGTCACCCTGAGCTGTGAGCTGGAGATTTGCTGCCAAATGAGGGGTCCCTCAGCCCAGGGGTGTTTGTAGGGATACAGAACCTCCTGGCAGCTGCTTTGCCTCCACCTGAGCTGTTCTCCATGGAAAGGTCACTCTGGATTGCACAAAAAGCTGCTCAGAGCTGAGCAATTGCCCCTTTGTGTCCAGCCTGTGAGTTCTGGGTATCTGAGCAGCATTCAGCATGCCCTGTGCCCCTCACTGCCCCTATGGACAGTTATGGAGCCACAGGTTTGTGTCCCAAAACCTCCCAGCATAATTCCTTGTGCTGCCAGAACTGAGTTTTCCCTGCACTGCTCCCTTTTTCCCGTTCCCAGCTGACACAGGGCTGTTGGTGTGACATCCCAAGGACTTGGGGAGCACAAAAAAATGGGTTTGTGCTGGGATTCTGTAGGGGAAAACATGAAACTTGCTTGAGCCAGATTATCCCAATAGAAAATATTGGATATGTTTTCCTTGTCTTTCCTTAGCCTTATCCATGGGAGAAACTTGAGGTGCAGTGCCATAAAATCCATAAAAAATTTTGCCCCTGAGAGCCACCCAGCTCCTTCTCCCTATTCCTTGCTATTTGTAATATTTACGTTAGCTTTCCTTGACTCCTTTAAAGTTTGATCCCTTTAAAGTTTGATCTCTTCCTCTAAAGTCACATCAGACTTTCCTACATCCTTTTCTCCTCTCTCTCCTCAAAACCCTCCTCCTTTTCTTGTCTATCCAGGCTCTTTTCTCTTTCTGGCTTCTCCTTCAACAATTATTCAGCCTTTCTCAGATCATCGAGATCTTTGTTGCATCTGAGCAGGAATTTGGGTTTGGCTTTGACAGGTGTCTTTTTAGCTCAGCACTGACATCTTTTCCTCAGCAGCCACTTCCTGCAGGATCTATTTGAGAGATTTCTGAGCGCATAAATTACGTTGGCACGCGCAAATCGGCGTAGCAAAAATGTTAATTACCTCCACTTTTCCTCTGCTGAGCCTCCCCTTGACGGCTTGAGCAACTTTTGTCTGCTCTGCTCTTTCTTTTCAGATAAATTCTCAGAGGGCTTTAACACTTGGTGCAGGGAGGGCTTGATTTTCATGCTGTGCTTCATGCAGGTTGTTTTTCTGAAGGTGTGCTAAGGAAACCTGACAAAAAAAAAGCGAGGGATCCATAAATTAGAAACATTTTCTGATTTGTTCCCATATGTTTTGGCCAAAAGCTTCGTTCCTGCCACTTCCCGTGGGCTCCAGCCCGAGCGTGGTGACATCAGCAGGGCTGGGTGACATCAGCAGGGCTGGGTGACATCAGCAGGGCTGTGTGGCCTGGCACAAGGCCCAGGAGGTGCTGTGGGACATGGGGAACGGTGACATCTTCCATCACCACTGTGGATTCATGTTGGGACATGTGCTGGGGAGAGGGGTAAAGAGCTCATGCTGCCTCTGCCCACACCAGCCCTGGCTGTAACCAGGAAAAGGAATTGATATATTTAGAGATGATGATGTAGACTTTAAAATCCTGGGGATGGTGACTGTGACACAGCCCACGATTCCTGTGTGATGTAGGATCAAAAATGGGATTTTGGAGCTAATTTTTCCCCCTGGCATGGGAGGATCTGACTGCAGCTTCGTCCCCCTTGCCGTGACGGTGACGTGCACAGCCCCAGTGATGCAGGAGTGCTCCAAAATCAGGTGCCAGTGAAGATCCTGAGGTTCACAGTGTCCACAAACCCTGAGCCCTGTTCCTTCCATCTCCTGGCAGCCCTTGCTGCCCCCCTGCTGCCTGCTGAGCATCCATCCAGGAAAAGCAAAGCTGTGCAGGGGGGCAGGACTGGCAGTGCTGCTCTGCCTTGAATGCCTTTTGATTTTCCTCCTCTCACAGATCAGACCTGGGCGTCAGAAGGGGCCTGGCTGGAGCCGGAGCTGCTGCTGGCTCAGGCTGCGAGGGAAACGCTGTCTGAGTGGAATTGCATTAAAAACTGGCTTTTAAACAGGAGCCATGCATCTTCCCAGGCAGGGCACGGTGCCAGGGCTCAGCAGAGGAGCTGTCCCTGCCTGCAAGGAGCTGGAGCAGTGTCTCACTCACAGGGCTTGGCTCGGCGGGCGGCAGCGCTGGCAGCCAGGAAGGAATTCAATAAACAGCTCTGTCCTTCTGGAGAGCTCTGAGGCTGGAACAGGAGCCACAGCAGCCAGCACAGGCCGTAGAAAAAATGTCCCTGACCTTTGATGAGATCATCCTCCCCAGAGAGCTCTGTGCCAACCCCTGGGTGGCTCAGGAGGCAGGGAAATGGCACAGGGGGCACACAGCCCTGGGCACGAGTGCCACCTGCTTGGGGGACACTGCAGGTGGGCAGGCACTGCCCAAATGTCTGAGGGCAGCAGAGGGACAAGAGCTGAGCCTCCCCAGGCTGCATCATTTGTCCTTAGAGCCCCTGGCCCCTGCCAGCCAGGGCCATTCTCCTCCTGCGTCAGAGAATCCTGGAATGGGTTGGGGTGGGATCAACCTTAAATCCCATCCAGTGCTGATGCCTTGGGAAGGCTGCCTGAGGACAGAGGCTGGGCAGAGCTAAAGCAGGGATTTTTTAAAGGCCTCCATGGATCCACCTCGGGCAGCACAAGAGCCCAGCCAGGGCTGCCCCAATGTCCTGGCCTTGGACACTCCCAAGGATGGGGCAGCCACCTGATACCCAGTTTTAGGGGGATTAGAGTTCTCCATAGCAAGGAAATGCCAGAATCAGTCAGGTGTATCCACAGCAGCTCCCCTGTGCCTCTGCAGATGAAGTCTCGTGGTGCAGGTGAAGGGTTTCGTTGTGTCCCCTTGCAGCAGTGAGAGCACAGAGGGAATGACCCAAGGAATGAACTTTCTGCTGTCTGTGTTTCTTCTCTCTTGGTGTCTTGCTGGGATTTTCTATTATCACCGAGTCAGAAGCAGGTTTATGTGCTGGGAGTGTGATTGATTTCCAGCTCGCACCTTGCAGTGGGCTGAAAGCAAACCACGCTGGCTCTTGGCTTTCTTGATATTCTTGAAAGCAAGAAAAAAAAAAAAAAACAACAATTGAGTTTGGAACAAAATATCCCAGCAGCTTTCTCCAGCAAAGCTGTGCTGAGGTTTCACTGGGAGCATCCCAGAAGAAAACGAGATTTTGAGCCTTGCCTTTATCAGGAGCTGTGGTTTTACAACTTTTGGGGTTATGCCAATGGACAGGTTGAGATGTGTTCATTCATTTTTTGTTTGATCCCTTAGCAAAGTCCCACAATGCCAATTTAAAACACTTTGGATTGACTATTGGGCTGGAAGAAGGAAATATCATGTTCTAAAGCTTATAGGCTTATTAACCTCAAAAACTTGCAAGGTTTGATAGGCTCAGCTGTGAGTTTTGTGTTGTTCCATATGATTTTTGGGGGAAAACCAAAGGAAAGCAGCACTGAGGTTCAATACAGCATCCCTCCAACAAGGCAAGCAGGAGGGAAGAGATGATTTTGTTGCTGACACTGCTGCTGATTTATTCTGAGAAAATACAATTTTTATGGATGCTGGGAGGTTTTATTGTGGTTCTTAATGATTCATTTGACCTCTGACATCTGCCAGTGAACCCAGCCTGGGAGCAGAGCCTCTGCAGACAGAGCAGGAGACAGAAATGTCAATTGCCACTTGTTCTGTTCAACCTGATTCCTCCAGACCTGAAGTGGGAATATCTGCAATGGAGCTAAATCTCCATCTGTGTTTCATCATGCAAATCACAGGTGTGTTGTGTTAAACTGCATCCTGAAAAGCTGGGGAAAAAAATAACCCCCGGGGAGGGAGGAGCAAACGGGAGGGTTTGAATGCTCAGGAAATCCCTTTGTGTGTGTCTGAGGGGTGGGCAAAGCCCCTGGGCCCCGTGATGATGTCTCAGTGACCCCTGCCTTGGTTCCATCTGCGTCTCCAGGGGAGGTTCAGGTTGGATATTGGGAACATCTCTTCCCAAAAAGGGCTGCCCGGCCCTGGCAGGGGAGGAGTTCCAATCCTGGAGGGATTTAAAGCCCTGTGGATGTGGCACTTGGGGACGTGGGGCAGTGGTGGCCTTGGCAGTGCTGGGGAGTGGTTGGACTCAGTCTCAGAGGGCTTTTCCAACCCAAACTATTCCATGATCCTGCTGTTCTTCAGTTCCAAAGCAGGTTGTGATTTCTCACCTGGTCAAAACCTCTCTTTTAGAGGGATGTGGGAAAGGTGAGGATAGGAGGGACTGACCAGGCCCAATGGGAGATCAAACAACTCACAATTTAAAAAAAATTAAGTCAATAATGCATCAAAGTTTACCCCGAGAGTGTCAGGCTGAACCTGGAAACCCTGAGCTTTAATCACCAGCCTGTTCTGGCCCCTCATCTTCCATAAAAAGTGTTGTGTGAAGGTTAATTTCAGATTAAAATGGAGCTGGACTAAATGCAGACACAATGAGAGCTGAGCTAAGCTGTGCTCAGGCAGAATCCAGCCCAAAGTGATTTTCTGTGCAGCAGGAACACGGCCTAAGCCTCTTATCCTTGGACTTGGAGGCCCTGGACAAGTGGTAATGGGAGGTTCCATTCAAAGAGAGGATTTGCTCTCTGAATAAGGCTGGAAATGCAAACAGTCACCTGTTCTGCTGATGGGTTTATAAAGGTTTAAAGCTGCAGGCTTTAAATGAGGCAAATTTCATCCTCATTTCAGCCCTCATGGGCCTGGAGAATCCTGGAGAGCTTCACCAGCAGCCACAATTCTTTTAAAACCACTTTTTCTTTTTAGAAAGTAATTTCAGAGTCTTGGATTTTGTCAACTACGACGTGATCAGCACCACCATGATGAGGGAGAAATGGTCAGCCACAGGCTGAGATCACATCAGGAGATTTTGTTTAAAACTCCTGAAGGTTCTTCCATGCCACTGGGTTTGTCCTCACAGATCTCTGGCTCCTGGAATGAAATGCACTTTATCAGGAGACTGAATCACAGCATCGTGGAATCATTATGGTTGGAAAAGACCTTCCAGATCGTCGAAATGATCCGAAATATTGCAGTGAAATTTGGCATCAATTTATAGCAGCTCAGGTCTCCCCAAAGACCCACACCAAGGTCCCTTCTGGAGCCCTTGTCTGTTGATTTTTCTGTGCAAACTCCAAAGGCAATGCAACATTTGGAGTTTGTGCCTCACTGTGTGCATGTCTGACACTCTGTGGCTGTCAAAAAATGATCCTCAGTGTTTTCTTTTGAACCCTGGAATGGTTAAAGGTGGAAAAGCTCTCGCATCAGCGAGTCCAAACATTAACCCAGCACGTTTTTGTAGATATGGTGCTCATTCTCAGAAAAAATAAATGGAATTTAATGTTTTTCAGCATTCCCTGTGCAGTCCAACATTCCCAGACCTTGTGGGATTCAGCACTTTTACACCACTCTGGATCAATAAACCACAGAATTCCCTAAAATACTGCACCATTAAATTTGTTGCAGCAGCAAATGATGCTTTTAGACATGAAACATTTGCTGTGCTGCTTGAGATTAACAGAGTTTATTAATGAGATTAACAGAATTTATTAATCCTATAGAAGTTTGGATTGGCTAAGCTCAGTGTGGGCTGCGATATGGCTGCATAGTATAAATTAATGTCCAAAGAACTTTAATTGTCAGGAAAAAAATTTCATTTGTTGTATTTAGAACTAAGCACTTTAAAAATAATGTTGGGGGGAGAAAGGAAGAAAAAAAAAATATTGTTCTTTGTGTTGTGACTGGTTTGAGTATAATAAGACTCTTTGAGGAGTTTTTTACTTAAAATGCACTTTTAATGTTTCTCCCTCGCTGCCAGGCTTTGCAAGGTCTCCACCTGATATATTGGAAGTGGTAACAAACTCTTGAGATGGATTTTTGAAATCTTTAGACCTCTGACCAGGCTTGCAGTGATGACACAGAGGTAACAATAAAACCACTTGAGAGACATTTAATGGGACACTTTAAATGAAATCCCCGGGGTTGGTGATGGCAGCTGAGCGTGTTCTTGCCATTTTCCCATTTAACAAGAAGAAAAGGCCAAACAAGGAGCAATTAGTCAGAGTAAAATCAGCTTTGATGACATTTTCCCTCCTGAACTCTGGTATAAAATGGTCACCTGAGGAAGAACTGAGAGGATATGTGAGGAATTTGGATGTGGAGCTGCATGTTCACACGCACAGTGCTGGGTAAAAAATGAGCAGGTAAAGCCACTGTGAGTTTCTTGGTGCATGGGATGCTCTCTGTTCATATTTTGCTTGATTTTTGGTCCAAATTTTCATTAATCTCAGCTTTTCTTTGAAGTCTATGCAGGTTAAACTTGGTTTTCATCCTGTGGATCTCCATGACATTGGTGTGCTCGGGTTTCCCAGCTGGCCCTTCCATGGTAAGTCCCATTCTCTAATTACTCCCAGATCTGTTTCATTCCTCTTAAATTACTTCTTTATTTAAATTAATTTTGTTTGCTTGGCTGCTTCTTTGCTGCTGTGTTTTTATTTTTTGTAAAATGAAAGAACTTTCTTGTATTAAAGCTATTGGTTAAATATTATTACCTAATTTTCCTGGAGCATAGCCTAATTTTTCCTGGTGTTATTAATAAAATATGCAAGCCTCTGAAATAATCATGTGAGCAACTCAGTGCATATTTAATGTGGAGTGTGGGGAGCTGAAATCCTGGATGGAAGAGAGAAAACCACAAATCTCCTCTCCATTTAGTCTGAATTCCTTACATATCTCAGAGAGGTACAATTAGATATATATGTATTAATTTCACTTATTGCTAGTGAGTTTATCAATTAATTAACTTATTTATGATCAACTGATTTATTTAGACACAGCTGGATCTGAGTAGTAGCCCATTTCCTAATGGATGGGCTCTCTTTATGGCAATGATATCATGGTTAAAAGGACTTTAATTGCTTCAATAAATGTCAAAATAAAAGTTATTTGTTCAGGAAATCAAGTGAAAGAGCAGCTAAAAATTAATTAATTTCTCCGTGTCCATTTTTTTTTGTTTGTTTTTTTATAGGTTTTTTTCCTTGCAAAAAGTGTTTTCTCTTGTTAGAGAGAAAATTCAGTCAGGGAAATGCCTTTTCAGTGGCAGAAGGTGTTGGTTGCAGAATAAGTCATTAAACAAACAAAAAAATTAACTTAATAACCAGTATTAAAGAAGAGCAATAAAACACAGAATTAAAACAAATCATAATGAAGTTAATGGCAATTTTACCAGCAATTCCAGGTGTTAATCCTATGGCTTTGCATGGAATTTTTAGAGATTACAGAAGATGACTTTTAGATGGAAAATCAGCTGGGAAATCAGGATATGATGAAAGATGCACAGAGCAACCACAGACATGCCAGGAAATGGTTTTGTTTTATAATTCAGCAGTAATTAAATGCAGTTTATTTTAAGAGCTGTTGAAATACATGAAAGTTTTTATGTAGTTGACATTTTTTTGTCCTATAGAGGGCAAGTAAAAGGAATGTGTGCAAAACCCTGGATTTTTGTCCAAGCCTGGATTTTTATGCAGACTTTTTAAAATTCCCATTACTATTTCGTCATTATTAAACTTACTCAGAACTCCTTCCAGAATTGGTCATAACTACTGGAAAGCATCCTCCAAATTTTAGCTTTACAGGTATTTTTGTTTTCTCTTACCTGTAATTTAAGCCTCAGAAGTTCACACAGGTTATACAAAGCTGGTATTTCATTTTTCCCTGAAAAAAAATCTCATTTTCCAGCAATAAACACCTGTGTTGTTCCAAGGAAACTGTGTCACAGCTGGTCAGCATCACCGAAAACAATTCATATCACCACCTAAACATAATTGTATCAGTATTTTAGACCAGAAATGCATAAAAAACTATGAAAAAAATCTGATTTTGAGCACGATAAATCCTTAGAAGATAACAGGTCATCCCTGTCTTTCAAAGCATAAATTGCTTTTGTGTTTCTACTTTGCTCTGTATCCTGGCAAATACACAAATCCATAATTTTACCTTCTCTTATCTGTCTTTTTTTTTTTTTTTTTCCTCCTTGTTTGTTTGTTTGTTTGCCTATAATCTCCAGAGCACCAACCCTTTTTATTTGACCTGCCAGCTGTATGGGCAATGGGATTCGTGCCTGGTGCTGCTGAGCAGCTGCCTCTCCAAGGTGGGCAGGGGTGAGGAGCTGCCCCTTGGGAAGCCTCTCCTGGAGTCCCTTCTCCACAAAAGGTCCTTCCGCAACGGCGTCGGAGCGGGAATTAAAAAAACTTCCTTCCGAAGGGCAAAGTCCTGAGCAAATGTCCCAAAGCCCGGCCCAGGTTTTGACGTTTGATGTCAAAAGTTCTTGCTTTGAGTTCCTTTTGATGCTTTTCTCTGACGAAGCCACCTCTGACGGAGTCCCCAGGCGTCGCGAGCCGAGCGGAGCAGACGGGAGCGCTCGGGAAGGGCTTTGTTTCCCAAAGTTACAGTGGCGTAAAGTTTTGTCTCGAAATCAATGTTTTCATTTGCTTAATTTCCCTCCTTTGTCAGGCTGCAGGTTTTAATCAAGCTGCTCTTTGATTAATACAGAGATAATCCCGTGCTTTGAGGAGATGTGTGCACACAGCCTGTGGGGAGGACGGAGCATTCCCAAAATCCCTCCTGCCAGGCACGAGGCATTGCTGTGCTTTCCCATCCCAAATCACATTTACTTGAAGACAACTGGTAATTTTAATACAGATTTAAAGTACACTTCATTTCAGGTTTCCAATGATATGAAAGGCCACTGGTGAAAGAATCAGGCCCTACTTGTAACTTCCACCGGCGTTTTAATATAGTTATTTAAAATGACTTTGTCAGGAAATAGTCTCTGGAGATGTCTCATCTCATATCCAGAAGAATCCTGGGAAATCACTCTAAGGCAGGGTATCAGCACTGCTCCCTGTTTCTCAGTTAATTGACTTAGGTAGGCAACACCTAGCTGATGAAATGTGCCAAATCTGGGATTTTTTTTTTTAATTTCCTGTTGGAAAAAAAATAAAACAAGGAAAAAGTCATTTGATGTGAAATATGTAAATGTGGTGTGGAGGAAAGGTCACCTGATGAGTTACACACGTGTGAGTTCTACTTGTGGCCGTGTCCCCTGAGTGTAACAAGCTGTGCCCTTGGCTTGAAAATGTGGCAGAGTGTCTCTGCAATGCCTTTTGCAGTCAAAGTGTGATATTAATTATAATAAACCACTCTATGGATGTTTTCTAATATTTCCCTGTTAAATATCATAGCTCAGGAGATCGTTTTTAACCCTACAATGAGGTGGTTTGGTGTCATCACCTCTGTGATGCCCTCCCTGAGCTCATGGGGGAAAGCGAGCCCAGCATGGCGCTCTGCTGGTGGGACAGCAGGTTTTCCTGGATGATTTCTGGCTGATCCAAGGAGATCAAACACATTCCTGCCTGTGTTTGTCCAGGCTGAAAAGTTTAACACATCCTGGATTTTGAAGTCGCTTAAACACTTGAATTCTTTTGGGGTTGTCTCAAGGTTGCTGAGTCGAGTGGGAACCATGGAACCAAGGAACCATGAAATCCTAGGAACCATGGAACCCAGGAACCGTGAAATCCTAGAAACCATGGAATCCAGGAACCGTGAAATCCTAGAAACCATGGAACCCAGGAACCATGAAATCCTAGAAACCATGGAATCCAGGAACCATAAAATCCTGGAAACCATGGAACCCAGGAACCATGAAATCCTAGGAACCATGGAACCCAGGAACCATAAAATCCTAGGAACCATGGAACCCGGGAACTGTAAAATCCTAGAAACCATGGAACCCGGGAACCGTAAAATCCTAGAAACCATGGAACCCGGGAACTGTAAAATCCTAGAAACCATGGAACCTAGGAACTATGAAATCTAAGGAACCATGGAATCCTAGGAATCACGGGATCCTAGGAACCATGGAAAAGGCCTGAGGAGTGTGCTGGATTTTTATTATCCTTGGGTGCTATCAGATGGGAGCAAGCCCAGGGTGGCACCGTGGTGACACTGCAGCCGGGCATGGCCCTGTGTCACTGCTGGCTGCTGGCATTTCAGCCATGCCTGATGTCCTGCAAATTATCCATCCCAAACACTGTCCAGTTCTCTCCAGGACTCCCCAGGGAGCAGAACTTCACTGCTGTTGGCCATGGAAAAGGGAAGGACTGGGAATGATTCCTGGTGACAGAAGCAGAAAACAAATCCTGAATGCATGGGTTTTCCAGAGCAGCTGTGGCTGCCCCTGGATCCCTGGCAGTGCCCAAGGCCAGGCTGGACACTGGGGCTGGGAGCACCTGGGACAGGGGAAGGTGTCCCTGCCATGGCAGGGGTGGAAGGGGATGAGCTTTAAGGTCCCTTCAGTCCAAACCAGTCTGTGATCCCATGATTTCATAACTCCATGAATCCATTCTGCATCTGCTCACAGCTGTGGGGATGGAGGTGCTTTGTCCCAGGGCAGGGCTCTGTCCTGCTCATATCCCCACCCAAACTACCTTTCAAGAAAGCAAAAAACCCAGACAAATTCAGATTTGCCTTTGTTTGGTTTTTGAGATCCATTTTTGTTAACATTTTCCTACATAATCAAATATGTTCCTGCCTTGGTAACCTGGGATGAGCAAGGTTGTCTTTAAGCCAACAGAACTCTGCGTGGAGCTTGGAAAATCAGGCTCTTCCCTTTCATTTATTGTGCAGGAATGAGAGTAACTCATTTAGAGTTTTGGCATATGTCTTTGGCAGGGCATGTTCCAGAGGGCTGCAGTGCTGGCGTCCTGCTCCCATAAACCTTCATCCCCTTTTTTCAAAAATAAGGGATGCAAGAAAAACTGGCTGCTGGAAAAATCCCACTCTTTATGATTTAGCAGTCCCTGACAGGCCACACCTCCAGCTGGAGGGATCTGCATGTACAAAACAATGGGACCAGGAGGCCACCAAGAGCCATAAGTCACCTAAATCACCTAAATCCAGGGCAAGCCTGGAAAATGTGGATTGTCCAGCTGCCTTTCAGAGTTCTGTCACTGGAGGGCTGATGTGGCCAGCTCAGCCCACGGAAAACTCACCCTGCAATGCTGAATTCAACTCTGAACTTTAAAGGTGGCTTTGTTTTGGAGAGAACAGAGTGACCTCAGTGATCTCTGTCAGGAAATAAGGATCTGAGGGGGCCATTGCCAGGCACATTAATTTTTATGCTGACAGGAACTGGAAATGTAGCAGAAAATGTCTTTTTTTTTCAGTAAAAAGTGAACATGGGAACAACTATAGGGGTGCCAACCTGCACTGCAATTAATGTGTTGTCATTAACTTTATTTGTTGCTGGAGAACAGGGATTCATGATGCTGTGAGAAGATAATTTGTGAATTTCTTTAATATTTTTCTTGGCTAACATAACAGAAAGAGTAAAGATAAAGGGTTCAGATGGTGGGAAGAGTGATGCTTTGTGTGGGGATAGAGGAGCAAGTTGGGAAGTTGGGAATGCTCTGGCCAGTCTTGGCTGAGTAATTCAGTCTGTGACTTTAGAAAAATAATTTCTACTCAATTTCTCCATCTGAAAAATAAGGAACTGCCTTCATTGAGCCGTCTTGACTAAGCAGTGTCATGACTGATGGATTTGGGAAGAGTTTTGGGATAGAAAAGGGTGATTTCAATAGCTGGAAAGGCTGAGGGACAGGACATGAAGAATTCTTGAATCCATAAGGATTTTTTTTCCTTGCTTTGCTCTAACTTGTATCTACCTCTGGAAGCTTTAGACATAAATTTCCAGTTTTGATTCCTGGTTTTTGGGCTGTGAGAACCATCCCTGAGCTCAGCAATCACTGTTTGGAGCAGCCAAACTCGATTTAGCCAGTTTTGATTCTAGCTCAAACCAGAAACCAGATTTCCCTAGATTTACTGAGTAAATTACTTTTATTTTGACATTTATTGAAGCAATTAAAGTCCTTTTAACCATGATATCATTGCCATAAAGAGAACCCATCCATTAGGAAATGTGGCTACTCAGATCCAGCTGTGCCTAAATAAATCAATTGATAATAAATAAGTTAATTAATTTATAAACTAGCCTGTGCTGGGCCCTGGGGCTGGGCTGATGCTACCCTGAGATTGTGGGAGCTGTATCCCCATCCCATCCCATCCCATCCCATCCCATCCCATCCCATCCCATCCCCACCCCTGGAATGGCACCTTCCAAGGAGCAGGACGTGGCACTTCCTGCTCCTCTGCTCCCCAAAAACCATCTCTGCCTCTGAAGGTCTGAGGCTCCCACTGCTGAACCTGAAGGGAACAAATCCCATAAAACACCACCAACAAAATCTGCCCAAAGACAAGAAGAGGAATTAACACTTTTCTTCTTCTTCACAGATTATTGGCAAGGAGGGCAATTAAATAGCCTGATGTAATAGTACCTAATTAACGTGCAAGCCTGAAAATTCCTCGTTGTAATGACATCCCAATACTCGGGTTTCTGATTGCCCAGCACATACTAAAGTATGGATATCACATTTAGGCTGCCTAATTTGCTATTATTTGCCTGTATGTGGTAATTTATTCCCTGAAAATACCAAGAGGAAGAAAGGGAGAAGTCTCTTGCTGCTTTTAACTCTGGATATAATTTTGACCTTAAGAAAGAACAAGACAGATATGAGAGAGTATATTAGATGTTATTATTACCATAATAAAAGAGAGATAAAAATCATTGTGCAGAAAGGCTCTAAGACAACTATTAACCATTTGTCATATAAAGAAAATCAAAATTTAACTTATCAGAGAGTCTGGCACTTTAAAGATTCATCATGGAAAAATTACTTGAAACCATGGAGCATTTATGCAGAATGTCATTGATGAGCTGTCTGCTTAAATGTTGAAAGAGTTTGGGGAAAGATTGAAAAAATGTCAAAGATATGCCTTGTATCAGTCTCACCATATTTAAATTTATTTTTGGGAGTGAAGCAGCATGGCAGGAATTTTTCTTTAATGAAACAAGCTGGAATTCACTGTCCTACCCCAATGGGCCATGGCTGGTGAGAACAACTGAGATGAGGATGGACCTTGGTGACTGAAAAAAAGACACAGCTGAATATCTAACATCTCTCTGGGGCTGGGGTACACAGCAATTTTTGGGGTTAGGGCAATTTTTCTGTCTTTGTGGAAAGAGGCAGACTTTTCTTCTAATTCCTTCCCAGATTTGAAGTCACTGGGTTGATGATGGTGGAAAAGAAAGAGATCTTAAAAGCTTGGTCTGCTGAGACCCATCTTGTCAACTTCTTTGGTGTGAACCTTCCAGAGCACACGTAAGGGCTCATTATTATTGTCACTGCTAGAAATGAAGGGATGGGACTATTTTCAGGCTAAGAATGATTTATTGCTCAGACAAACACCTTTCTGATTCCCACAAGAGTGACAAGAAATGATCTGTGGAGAGCAGCTCTCCAGACATCACCCCCAGATTTCATCCCCAGCTCACTGGAAGAACAGGGAGTGACAGATCACCTTCCACAGGTTTTGCCTCAGACGTTTGGCACGTTCAGGGTCAGAATATTTTGTGTTCACTCCTGTTCAAACCTGGTGAGTCTCTATGGCAACCCTGGAGCACCTCACAGAGCTCTGAGCACTTTGAGATTCCCCTGCCCACAAAGATTTCTGTGCTTTGTGCCTGTGGGCTCTCCCGACCCCCCAAATCCTAACTGGGCTTTCCAAACTGCAGCCAAATCCCAGAGCTGGGAGCTCCACACGGAGCCCAGGCTGCTGTGGTTGGCTCTGTGTCTTCATTAACATCTTAATTAGCAGCATGACACATGGCTCAAGCCAAGGTCTGGGAGGATGCTGTGGAAATTTATTGTTAAACTCAGTGATGGCAGCATTGTTCCAGAGTAATTTCACTCCCCCCACCCCCACCCCCTGCTCTGCTTTGCTTTATTTTATGACTAAAAATTGCTATTTTTGCAAAAATACAATTTTATAGCTAAAACTCTCAGTAGATGATGGCTATCATGTTGCAGAGGGTTATTTTTACTTCATTTTCAAGTAAAAATCATCAATTAATTAAAAAGAACAAATGGCTCTCAACTCGAGGAAAGAAGAGTATCTGTGAGTAAAAATGGGTAGAAAATATATAATGAATTATGTAAACTGATCTTATTGATTAATTCACAGAACCTTAAAGGAAAGAAGATAATTTATTGTTAAACTCAGTGATGTCAGCATTGTTCCAGCATAATTTCAGTCCCCCCAGCTCTGCTTTGCTTTATTTTATAACTAAAAATCACACTCTCAGTAGATGATGCATGTTGCAGAGGGTTATTTTTACTTCATTTTCAAGTAAAAATCATCAATTAATTAAAAAGAACAAATGGCTCTCAACTCGAGGAAAGAAGAGTATCTGTGAGTAAAAATGGGTGGAAAATATATAATGAATTATGTAAACTGATCTTATTGATTAATTCACAGAACCTTAAAGGAAAGAAGATAATTTATTGTTAAACTCAGTGATGTCAGCATTGTTCCAGCATAATTTCAGTCCCCCCTGCTCTGCTTTGCTTTATTTTATAACTCAAAATCACACTCTCAGTAGATGATGCACGTTGCAGAGGGTTATTTTTACTTCATATTTTCAATAAAAATCATCAATTAATTAAAAAGAACAAAGAGCTCTCAAGTTGAGGAAAGTGAGTAAAATGGGGAGAAAAAATTATATATTGAATTATGTAAAATGTTCATGTTGATTAATTTGCACAACCTTAAAGGAAAGAAGATAATTTGTTGTTAAACTCAATGATTTCAGCATCATTCCAGAGTCATCTCGGTCCCCCCAGCTCTGCTTTACTTTATTTTATAACTAAAAATCACACTCTCAGTAGATGATGGCTATCATGATCCCATCACACCATTTGCTGTTCCTTACAGCTCCTTTCCAGCTGCCAGGAGCTTTTACTCCACAGCAATATTTATTGACTGCATTTCCAGCAAATGCAGAAATTTTATCTTGTGTGCAAATCGTGCAAAGAAATGAATCTCCCTCATTATCCCGGAATTATGGGATGGAAGAGTTCCCACATGACTCATCCCTGGCATTCACCAGCGGTCACTGCAAGCAATGTCTCGATAGTTTTATGTCATATTTTGTTGGTGATTGCAGCACTGTTGTGTGATTTCCTCAGTTCCATGCTGAATAAATGGAAAATGCTCTGGTCAGCAGGAGCAGGGAGGTTCCTGACTGATGGAACAAACCCAGGGGATTCTGCTCGGGGTCGCTGACAGCTCTGATTCCTGAGTCACTTCTGAAAGCCTGACCTTGAGGAAAAGCTTCCCTTTCCCTGTAAAGAAATAGTGGATTTCACCTGCCAGAGAGGGAGAGGGGAGTGATTCTTCCTGCTCTGGTAAAATTTGGTGCTGTGGAGTTGCCAACACAAATCCAGGAGTTTTCCAGGCAGGAATGCTGCGCACCTGACATGGAGCCTGGCAAAAAAATCAGTTAAAAAATGGGACAATTTCTCCTTTTCCTACAGGAAACTCCCCCACATTCCCTGTGCCACCTTGGGCAGGATTCTGACTGATTCTGCTTCTGCACTTGGCTCTTACATCCAAAATTTTTAACTTGTCCTTTTTCCTTCCGCTGTTCTATTGATGGGGTTTTCTGCTCCCACTTGGAATTTGTGTGGCATCCAGACACTGCAAATTAATTTGTGTCAACACTACTGCAGGGAAAATCATAACTGATTATGGGAACGGTGGATAACCAGGGAATGGCACAAGGGAGATTCCCAGAGCAGCAAGGAAGGGTTAAAACTGGATCTCTAATTCCCATATTTTGGGGGTGTGTTTTGTCTTGAAGCTTCCCCAAGAAAAAGTTCCAGGGGAGATAAAACTCTGTGTGATTTCTGTACATTTTGCCTTTTTTTTAATGATCACAAGCTTAGCTTCTTAAATTAGGTGTGACTGGGGATGGGAGAAGTGGTAATATTTTCCTAGCGAGCCTGAAGCTGCTGCAGGATAGCATTCCATGATTATTTTTGTCAGAAAGATGAATGCCATCCTAAAAAAAGTTGGAAGCTCGCAGCACCTCGGCTTTGATATATGAATATTGCCACTGTGGATGTTGGAATGGCATTCTGGATGCTTTGTGGGTTTATGGCTATGAGACATTCCTTGGGCTGATTCAGAAACACTTTTCCTACACATTTTAAAGCAACTTTTGGTCTTTGTGGGTTTTTTCCCTCTTTTTTTTCTTTTCTCTTTTTTTTTTCCTCTGTAACTTCAAAACACTTCTGGAAGTGAATTGAAGAGGTTGGAGGATTTGGGAGATATTCATCACACAAAATTCGTAGTCACCTTTTATCCACCTCTGGTTTAATACCCTGCAATGTCAAGGAAGGGCTGCACTGCATTAATTCCCACAAATTCCAGCTGGGAAATCAGGGATCCCTCACAGAGAACTGTTGCAACAGGAAATATTTCATGTGTGTGGGGTTTTATAAATTGCCCACCCTCCCAGCTATACAGATATCATTAAAAAAGTTGTTTTTGAGAGAAGATTTCCCAGAACTTTAGTCGTTTTTAAATGAAAATAGCAGCTTTTGTTTGCAGCATGTTTGTGCCCTCAGCCCCAGCCTGCCGGAGCACTTTGCAACCAGAGCTGGTTAAAATACCTTGGAAAAAAAAGCAGGAAAATGGGAGAGTGCCCTCTAACGTCAACAAATCCAAGGAAAGGGACTGGAAAGCAGCACAGGGAGATGGAGGGATAAGGATTGGCTCCGGATGAACAGAATTTGGAGTAGAAAAGTAGAGGAACATTTGAAATTTGGGGGTTTCAAAAGCAGCAAATGCAGCTGAGCTTCCAGGAGAGGCCAAATCCGAGCCTCAAATTCCATTTGTTTCTCAAGTCCTTCCCCCAGGTGAGGCTGCATCTGTTTCCTTCCTGCCTTTCAGTGGGATGAACATTTATTGGGATTGATCAGATGATCCCTTGTGACCACATCTGACCTTAGCCCTTCTAGGATTCTGTTTTCCATGGAAAAGTGGACTCTAAATACAGACTATTTCATGGCAGTTGTTAAAACACTCAGATTAAGTAAAATAAACACGTCCTGGACCTGTTACCTCTTCCTATTGCAACAAATGTGCTTTAAAAATGTCAAAGATACCCAAAAAAGAGGAAAATTCAATATTTGCATTGATATCAAAGAGCAGTGACCACAGGGAGTGGTCCCAGTGTGAGGTCCTGCTCTGTGATTTTGACACCAGCAGATTTGGGGGATTTGTTTTCCCTCACTGCCCATCAGCAGATTTCTGTAGATTTCAAATTTATGGTGTCACCACCACCCCACACCCTGGGACCACTGCTGCTTTTCCAGGGAGAAGGGCTTGTTCCCAAAACACTCCAGACTGCAATGTTTCATTTTTTGATCACTCAGGCAGCTCCCAGGAATATTCACAGGGGAAGGACACCAAGATGGATGCAAATCCAAACATGATTGAAACATCAATCACTTATTCATGGAGAAATATTTACAGTGGGGTTTTTTTAACTTGACAAAGGGATAAAGAAAGGTGTATCCTAGGGGAGTTTAGGGGTAGATTTTATTCCAAACAAATGCAATAAAAGCAGAAATTTTGCACTCATCAAGAACTGAAAAAGGCCAGGAATGAAATAAACCCCAGAAGTGTTGAAATCAGGCTGGCCAGGACTTTTCTCCAAACAGTTTTCCATTGGAAAATGCCAGATCATAATGAAAGAAGTGATCTGTGGAAATCAATCACTCCTGACAGAGTCACAGTGAGGAGCATTCCCTGCCAGCTGCCAAGCTCCTGCTCCGCTCTCCTTCAGGAGCAGATCCAGGATGTTCACCCACCTGGACACACATCCCACGTCCCATGTCCTTCCCAGCCCTGGACCCACCACAGCCACTGAAATCCAGCGTCACTGTGACCTTCCTGCTGAGCTGTATGACAGGTTTCCTGAAGGGACACGTGCAGGTGTGTTTGGTTTTTTCCATTTATTGTGTGTTTTTAACCTCAGAATTACCTGCACTCATTTCTGGTCTCCTGGACAAGAAAGGAGAAGCAAATCCAAGCTACAAACTATGGCAAAACTTGGAAAAAAGCTCTGCCAGTCTCCCAGAGCACTGACTCCAAAAGCCCAGCAGGTTTATTGACGCTATCAAGTGTTTATTCCTTGTTTTCCAGATAATCCAAGCAAGCTGAGCGCTCCTGGTGCTAAGAGGAGAGAGAAGTGCCAGCCTTGGAGAGCTGCCACCTCAACTGGCCATGCCCAAACTGCACTGCAGGAACTCCCAGGGACTCAGCAGGCTTTCCCAAAGCCCAGGACATCCCCCATGGAGGATTATCCCTGCAGCTCCTGCACCTACACTGCTTTGGGTGGGATGGGGGGAATGCGGAGGGGAGGAGGAGCGCTCGGGATCCGCTCCCTGCTGGGGCTGCTGGAGGTTTTCCTGCTACAAAAAAAAAGTTTTATTCTTTTTTTCCACCTCAGCTCTAGCATGGTGTGTTTCCCAGCCCTCCAGGAGGTGTTCCCACACGGCTTGGCAGCAGTTTTGGGCACATCTGTGCAGGCTGGAGGTGCCCCTGGGCAGATGGAGCTGATGCAGATGGCACGGCTGGCACCCACGGGGAGAGGGGCAGTGGGGGCTGTTCCCAGGAGAGGGGGCAGATGGCTCCTCTGATCCCTCAGGATCCTTGTGCCTGTCATTCCAGCCTGGAAAACTGGAAATATCACCTGGAATGGGTTCCACTGATCCCTCAGGATCCTTGTGCCTGTCATTCCAGCCTGGAAAACTGGAAATATCACACAGAATGGCTCCCAGTGATCCCTCAGGATCCTTGTCATTCCAGCCTGGAAAACTGGAAATATCACACAGAATGGCTCCCAGTGATCCCTCAGGATCCTTGTCATTCCAGCCTGGAAAACTGGAAATATCACATGGAATGGCTTCCAGTGATCACTCAGGATCCTGGTACCTGTGATTCCAGCCTGGAAAACTGGAAATATCACATGGAATGGCTTCCAGTGATCACTCAGAATCCTGGTACCTGTGATTCCAGCCTGGAAAACTGGAAATATCACATGGAATGGCTTCCACTTATCCTTCAGGATCCTTGTGCCTGTGATTCCAGGATGGAAAATTTAAATATCACATAGAATGGCTTCCAGTGATCGATGGCACGGCTGGCACCCACGGGGAGAGGGGCAGTGGGGGCTGTTCCCAGGAGAGGGGGCAGATGGCTCCTCTGATCCCTCAGGATCCTTGTGCCTGTCATTCCAGCCTGGAAAACTGGAAATATCACACAGAATGGCTCCCACTGATCCCTCAGGATCCTTGTCATTCCAGCCTGGAAAACTGGAAATATCACATGGAATGGCTTCCAGTGATCACTCAGGATCCTGTGATTCCAGCCTGGAAAATTTAAATATCACGTGGAATGGCTTCCACTGATCCCTCAGGATCCTTGTGTTTCCAGCCTGGAAAACTGGAAATATCACATGGAATGGCTTCCAGTGATCACTCAGGATCCTGGTACCTGTGATTCCAGCCTGGAAAACTGGAAATATCACATGGAATGGCTTCCAGTGATCACTCAGAGGATCCTGTGATTCCAGCCTGGAAAACTTTAAATATCATGTGGAATGGCTTCCATGATCCCTCAGGATCCTTGTGTTTCCAGCCTGGAAAACTGGAAATATCACATGGAATGGCTTCCACTTATCCTTCAGGATCCTTGTGCCTGTGATTCCAGGATGGAAAATTTAAATATCACATAGAATGGCTTCCAGTGATCACTCAGGATCCTTGTGCCTGTCATTCCAGCCTGGAAAACTTTAAATATCACGTGGAATGGCTTCCACTGATCCCTCAGGATCCTTGTGCCTGTGATTCCAGGCTGGCAAACTGGAAATACCACGTGGCAAGGTGCACTGCTGGCAGCTCAGGAGAGAGGGGTTGGGAAGGTATTTCCAGGCTGGATGCTGCAAGCTGTTCCTGCTAAATGCTGATGGATGTTATCTCTGTTTAATAAATACCAGGAGCAGAGATGGAGCTCTCCTGCACACAGGTCTGGTTTAAATTAAGATTCAGGAGAGGGATGGGAAGGAGCCATTGCTGGATGTGTGGGGAGAGCAAGGGAATATTGCCATGCCCTCCCTTTCCAGAAGCAATTTCCAACCTCTCCCCCCAAACACAAATCCCACAAATCCAGTGGGCAGAATCCAGGATTAAATCTGTCATGGTTTTATTTCATTCCAACACCTCTGTTTGGAATCTGAGCTAACTTGCAGAGGAAAGCAAGGAGCCCTCTAACACCAGAATTCCAGCAGCAGGAAAAACAGGCAGGCTCCAAAGGGCAGTAAAATAGTCCATAACCTGTAAAAAGAAGAGGATTCTGCAGCAGTGACTAAGGAGTTTTCTATCCTATATGGATTTCCTCCGAATTTTAATGAAGGAAACCAAGGAACAAGGAAGATTCTCCCACTTTAATAGCAGAAAGATTGGATTCTTTGGGAAATAAGTGGAAAATTATCTTTTCCTAATGAAAACACTGCCACCAGCTGGTTAGTAAATGGGACTGAGGCTTTGCACTGAAAAAATTATCGTGGGGGTTTTAACCCACAGCTAAACTGGAAGTGATATTTGAGGTCAACATGTTTTCAGAACAGAAAGTAATTAGTTATCTGTATGCTCCATTTAGTTTTCTAACAAGGCTACGTGAAAATAAAGTAATTAATGCGTTTTGCATTAAATATCTTGTCAAACAAAGGTGGCCAGATCATGAGGCACTTCTATCACCTTCCACCTTCATGGACTGGTGTGACCATCTCAGATTCCTCTGCAGCTCAGACACGCCCAGGTTTGTAGCTGATTATTTTTCAATTAACGGTGAAATTAATTGAACATTTGAGATACTTTAAAATGAATTTTCCTTTTCAGATCCATGGGTTTTCACTGGTGTCCAACGTTTTGCTGGAGCAAACCCTGACAGCTCTGGGTTCTGAGGGCAGCACGGGCTGCAGTTCTGGGTCCTGGTGCCAAAATTTTGGGATGGTTCCATCAACTCCTTACTCCTGATTTTGTTGAAACTTCAGCAGTGTCAGCATTGACATTTCAATGGCCATGGTGGGTTTTGAGACAATTCCTGTGCTCGGAATGCTCATTTCAGGCTTCCTGCAGCAGCCAGAAAAATGCAGCTCAACTTTTTAAAGCTGATGGAACAATCACTGGGAAGAGAAATGTTGTAAATGGAGGGTGAGGCTCAGAGGCACAATTCCGTGCTCAGGGGGGATTCCCAAGTGATCCTGTGCAGGAGAGACAGGATTTATTGCAGTCTGGGCACTGGGAGAGCTGCAGGAGATGTGTTTCATGTCAGAGTAAATCATTTCCCTTACAGGTGCTGATCTCCTTTGGCCCCAGACTCAGGCACTGACTTTTTGTGCTTGTGATTCACTTCGTGTATTTATTGGGGGTTTTTTATCTCTCAGCAAGCTGAAGCCACGAGGAATTTCAGGACCCCTTCTCCCAGCTTTGGCCTGAGGAGATTTGTCACCCACCAAAGCTGTTCCTGTGATATCACAGAATCCTCGGGGCTGGAAAAGCCCTCCAGGATCACCAAGCTGTGCCCAGTCCCCACCTTGTCACCAGCCCAGAGCCCTGAGTGCCACCTCCAGGTGTTCCCTGGGCACCTCCAGGGGTGGGAACTGTCCTGTTGTCCTTCTCTGGACACTCCAGAGCTCTGTGGCTCTTTACAGCCTCTGTCCTGCACCTTGAACCAAGAATTCTCCCTGGCTTTTGTTACCAGACTCAGCTCAGGGCAGACCTAACCCATTTTTTCCCTCATTAATAGATTTAAAACCATTAAAGACATGATTTTTTTTTTTAATAGTGATAAAATTTTAAGTGACTCCAAGTTTTCTATGAGCTGGTTTCAACCCAGCAGCCCACAACTCCTGCTTGAAACTCTTTGTGGTGTGGGGTATATTTCCCAAAACAACCTTCTGGGATGTGAGACCAAATTAATTGCTTCTGTTTTTTCCTTGGAAACAAACATTTCTCTAATGATCCAATATCTCATTAGGCATCACTAAAATATTGGTTTTGCTCAGGGAGGACCTGGTTTGTCATGAGCTGACAGCAGGTATCGGACCTTAAATCATCCCAGAATTTGAACTGTGTTGTCTGTGCACCTTCCACACCCTAAGAGTGTCCTATTCTCCATGTCCATTGGAATTCCTGAGTGGAATATTCACTGCTCAGCAACAGCAACAAACACATTTAAACCCACTGGTTTAATTGGCTGCAAAAATTTTCCTCTGGGAGGGAATTCAGGATATAAAACATTTTACAACACTGGTGCAGATTATGTCGTGTTCTCTCCCAGCAGTGCCATTCATTTCAGTGGATTCCCTGCAAAACAAGGGAGAGCCAGTGGAGAAAAGAGGGAATCCAACCCCACAGCTGGCCAGGGATGCTGCTGACACACCACGAGAGAGGTAAAACACCCTAAAGTCACCCATGGAAACTCAGCCAGGAGGAGAAATTTCTCTCTTTGCTGCACAGTAATCCTGCTTGGAAAGGAGGATTAGGGGAGGATGAAGCTGCAGCGACACAAGGGCACTCTTTTCCCTAGGGACAGATTTCTCCAGGGATTTAGGGGAATTTGGAAGGCACCCCTCGACATCACGTGGCTGCTGCTTTACCCTGCCTGCAGCGTGGGCATGACCTGGGAGCTCCAGAAGCGTGGCTTTGGGGGATGGTGCTGGAATTTCCTGATCTCTGAGGGCACTTGGGATGACCCCAGCACAGGTGACATCTCTGGGGCTGCAGGGGACAGATGGGTCCCTGTTCCCTGGGTAACCAGAGCCACGATGGAGCTGCAGGTACCAAATGGGAGTAGCGCTGAAAATCTCTTTGTTTTATGGATTTCACCTCAGTTTCTTGGTTTTGGTGGGGTTTTTTTTTATTATTTTTATTGGTTTTTTTGTTGGTTTTTTTTGTTTGTTTGTTTTGTTTTGTTTTGTTTTGTTTTTCTATTTTTGGGTCTATTTTAAGGAGGTTCAGGAGGGACTTTGTTGCTGCACAACTCCCTGCCAAAAGGGGACAGCCAGGGGGGTCAGGGAATGTTGCACCAGGGGAGGCTCAGGGTGGACATCAGCAGGAATTTCCCCATGGAAAGGGTGCTCAGGACCTGGCCAGGAGGTTTGGAGTGCCCATCCCTGGAGGTGTCCCAGGAATCCCTGGAGGTGGCACTCAGAGCTCTGGGCTGGGGACGAGGTGGGGATTGGACACAGCTTGGACTTGATGTTGTCAGAGGTTTTTTCCACCCAAAATGATTCTGTGATTTTGGGATCTGATACATAAATCAGTGTATAGTTCCAGCAGCAGATAAAGATCCAGACCTGATTCTGAAATTTAAATTATTCCATAACTAAATAAAAAACTCATGCCAGGGAGATATTTGGACACCTGCCTGTTTTCACCATCCATAGAGATCATTATAGATTTTGACAGTATTACTCAATTAGAGGGTTTGTTATCAAGAAAAATTATGTGAATATTTGAAGTCAGTTGATCAATGAAGTCAAGATATGAAATAGTCAAATTTAAACTGAAAATGTGCACATGTATTTGGGACAGGTAAGTGCATCGTGCTGGTTTGAATTCCCTGATAACTCGTGAAGTGTCTCAGGATAATTGCACTTTAAAATTGCAGTTTGGGTCTCTGACAGGCTGGGAATATCCATCTTCCAAACTACAGATTCTCAGAGCAGTGGAGAACTCTGTGTTCCACCAGAGTTTATTATGAGCTACACAGAAATCCTAATTGCACTTCTAATTGCCAGCAAGTCTGGCAGAAGAAATAGAGCATTTAAGGGGTGGATCCCAATTGTTCACTGAACACAGAAAAGCCACAAGAAGGGACAGATTTTGTGTGGCAGCAAAGCTGATGTGTCCCAGGAGGATGTGCTGGCTGGAGCAGCTCCCATGGGCTGGGAATGGTGCTGGATCCCAGTGGGTTTTGGGTCAGATCCTGGGATAGCAACGCAAGTACTGTGTTAGCAACAATATTGACTATTTCAGAGTCATGTTTCTCTACAGATCTCATTAACTGTCCCCTCATTAACTCCAGGGTAATTGGGCACTTCTCATTTCACAAGGAGAATGTGTTGACCTTCAGTCAAACTCAAACAGACACTTCAGGGGAAGACTGAGAAAGCTTCTTTTGGAAAAATGAAAGTGGTGGCATGTCAAGTATGACAAATATCTTTATTTTCTCCCTGACTTCTGATTCAGCACATGAACACCTGCAGGAAAAGCTGTTTTCCCAATGTTCTTGGCAGATTTCTGCTTGGGATTATTTCAGATTGCAATGTTTTGCTTGCTGATAAAGTGTACCCAGGGGTTCCTATTCACCTTTGATAAAAGAATTAATAGAATAAAAGACAAAACAGTCCCTCTTAAAAGACGTTTGCACACATTACGGAGTTGTGAAGCTTTCTGAAGGTTGCTCATCTGAAAATCAAAACAAAAGTAATGTTCACTGATGTTTTTGCTGTAATTTAGCAGATTACCAGCTAAATATCAGGTTATTAATTGACTTCTTTTCCCAAGGCCTCCTTAGGGATAGCTGGTCAGTTTTGAAGGCAGATGTAAAACATATCTCTGGATTTAGGAAACATGACCAGCTAGCAGAAATGGTGGTGATTTTTAGCAGAGATTTCTGCAAACAGAGCTGTTACTCCTACAGGAGATTCCTGACAGGTCCAGAACAAACGTTCTGACAGCAAATTGACTCCTGAACTGCATGAGCCAGACACTTCAAAAAATGCTGTGTGTTGACTCAGTCAAAGGTTTTCTACATTGTTGATGAACTCAGCTCTTCCAGCCTTCAGAAGAGTGATTTCTGTGATTTCTGTGTTCCTTGGTGTATCCTTTGTGTTCTCCTTGCAGGAATTCATTAGTACAGCAGCAATCAGCTAATTCTTACACATCTAAAAAGCTTTTTGTAGACTACAGTGGGCCGTGAGCAGCACCTTCAAATTACACCTCGGGAATTAAAATGTTTTCCCTTCAGGAATTTCTCCATGTCTCCCAAGCTAACAATGCCCCTTTTTCCACATCGTGTTTCCCATGGGAACGTGAGATTTTAGAAGCTGGAAAGGACTGCCCTGAGGGGGAAAAATAACAAGGAGAATGGAAAATCCAGGCTTGTGAAACCATTTGTTTCCCAGGGACTAAACAGAGAGTGTGGATTTCCATTTTATCTTTCCAATCCAGGCCTCAGTCAGCAAGGCCGAGGCCTCCCGTATGTCACCACCATGTTTGGCTTCAAAAGAGATTTCTTCTTCTCCTCCTTCTTCTCCCAGGTGGCTCCTGCCTGGTACAAACAGCACTAAACCAGCAAATATGGGGGGTTTGATGCTGTGACTCAGAAAAATCAACTCCTCCTAAACAAAAGCTGAAAGAGACTCCAGAGATGGTTCAGGCCCAGATCTTGTGTGGCCTCCAAGCAAAACCATTCTTCTAAACACCGAGTCAGACAACAATCCTGCTGTGACAACAGCCAGCAGCAATGCTCCAGACACTGGGAATGAGGAAGTCTAGACAGCTCCTGCAAGAGCAATAAGGAATTCTTCAGATGTCTCCTGTTGCCATTGAGTTGGTCTTATTTTCCTCATTGCCAGTGGACAAGAAGAGCTGGCTGGTGGTTTACACCCCTCAAACAGCCTCCCTTAGTCATCCTTTTCTTATATTAACCTAAATCAGAACTTTAAACTTCTTGTTAAAGAATCGTGGGGTTTTTTTTAAACCTCTACAGTTCAGCTGTGACCTTTGTGAAATTATCTCTTAAATTAAGCCTCTCTTTTGCATAATAACAGCTCGTATTCAATATCTTCCCTCTTCCAGCAATTTCTGAAGAATCACTGCATGGAAAGCCACTCCTACCTGAATTTTGCCTTTCTGAATATGTCACATTTAATCATTTTCCTGTGGCAATCTTCAGTTCTGGTTGTTTGGGTTCTTTTCTATTTTGTGGCATTGTAATTTTTACATAAATGGAAATACTGAAGAGAATCAGGCCAAGAACAGATCCTTGTGAATGCACATTGAGTTATCCCCAAGTGTACTGATGAATTACTTCCTGAGGGGTAGAAAACACCACTTTTTCCCAAAAAAACACCCAAAATAATCTGGTTTTACCATAAGATTTCATTACAAAATCCAGCAAATTACGCAGGAAAAAAAAAAAAATCCACTTCCAAATTTCTCTGCTGCTCCAAAACAAGACATGAACTAACTCTGTAATTAGCTTTGCTTTTGTCATCTTCTCTGTCTGAATTTTAAAGCTCTGCACATAAAGCAACCGGAATTGCTGCTGGATTTGGAGGCAGGTGACATTTGTGGATCGCTGTCGTCGCCGCCGGATGACTCTGGTAATGCTCTAATTATGTGTACTGAGTTGTCTCTAAGTGCTGGATGAAAAGCTCCCTGCATCATTAGGCACCTTGTTGTTTACTAAATGTCTTTTATGATCCTACAGAGGCCCCAGTGAAGGTTTGTGGCGGTGATTGCGTGAGGAGTTTCTATTTTTGGGGTTTTTCTAATTCTGTTTGTTTTCACTCCGGGCTGAAATCTGGCGGATTGGTTCTCAGCTGAGACTGAGCTTAATTACTGAGTTTAACAGCAAAGTTCAGCGTGGCTGGATTAGACAGCTTGAGGGTGGCTCTTTTAGCATTAAAATGGTAACATTTTCTAATATACTCTATTTTTGGTATTTTTAAAGAATTTTAAAGGAAAGATCTTCAAGCTGGAGGTGGATATTGGATCAGGGAATCATGGAATGGGTTGGGTTGGGTTTGGTTGAGTTGGGTTGGGTTGGGTTGGAAGGGAGTTTAAAGGCTGTCTCCTCCATTCCCTCCAATAAGCAGGGACATCTTCATCAAAATTATATTCGTGGTTTTCTGTGGACAAGGGGCATCATCTGTCTGGACTTTTTGATATTAACCATGAGCCTCAACTACTTTTTCTTTAAAAAAATATGTCTTTATTAATCATTCTGTTTTGATTTTTTTTAAAACCCAATTTTGAAAAATCTCTAGCTAGACGGAAATGTTAACAAAATAATGTGATGTGAAGAAAAAATTAGGACTGTCTTATGCTAGCTCTACAGTAAATCTAAAATAAATTCACAATTTGAAAATAACACAAAAAAATTAATGGGTTTTTAACCAACACAAAAAAGGAAAAGGATGTGTGTTGCTGGTGGAGGAATTACAGTGGCAATCTGACACATTGTCTGGCAAGGTCTAATATTAGGAATATTTTCTCAAGTGCTATAAATAAACTGGAAATAGTCTGAAAGGATCCTGTATGTCTGACTCAGCTGGTGCTTCCCAGAAAAATTTTCATCAGTCCATGACTACAGTTTGTTTTTGTTTTTTTTTTTTTTTTTTAGTTACTGTAATTTCTCCTTGTTTTGCAAAGGAATTAATTCATGGGAAGTGGAGGATTTCCAGTTTTCAAGCCCCTCTGTGTTGACCTGGAGGGAGTAAATTCACATGGGGCAGAAGGACAAGAGGGGCTGCAGCCACTGCAGGAGATTGTTCTGGAAAATTATCCAAGACTGGAGAATAGCAGAGAAAAATGTCTCAACAAAAGGCTGGGAGAGCTGAGGGTGCTCACCTGGAGAGGAGCAGCTCCAGGGAGAGCTCAGAGCCCTGGGACTATTTGGATTTTAAGGTCCTTCCAAACCAGTCTGGGATTCCATGGCAAATTTTATTTAGAGTTGTCAGTTAGTCACTTAAACTCAGATTACATAGCAGATTAAATCCCTTATTTAATTATTATCTATCTATAATTATTATCCATTATTAATTATCCATCTATAATTCCAAATAATCTTTCAGGCATAGTCCTCAAATTTAGGCACAGCTCCACTCTTCCCCCTTCCCCCAAATTATTCAGTTTAATTTTCTCTACTGATGTAAGTAGTAACACAGCAGAACATTTTACAACAAATATTCCATTATTTTCTTCTTTTTTTCAAAATAATTTTATAAACATGTTTTTCTGAGTGTTTTCACTGTCAAGAGAAATCTGCACCTCATGTGGGCGCCTCACATAATTCACCCAATAATTAAGCAATGACCCTTATATATTAGGCAGAGGAATTGATCAGGAGGGATGAAGGGATGTTTTTGGAAACTGTCACCCTGCAGCTCCCCTCTCTGCCAGCAGAAGGGTTTGGGGAGGGAATTGTGTCCCTGTCTGACCCAGAACACTCCTGGGCAGAGCTTTGGAATTTCAGGCACAGCCTATTCTCTTCCCACACTCCTCAACACTTTGTAGAAATCCAGATGGAAGGTCACAAACACATCAGAAACATTCTTGAAAAAACCTTCATTTCTTTATTTTTCCCTTCAGATTTCCTTGCTGTCAGCCAAAGAAGCACTTTGGGGGTGAACAGATTTTGTGACTTGATCAAAACCTCTCATGTTTCCCTGGTACCTCTTTAAAGCCAGCAGCAGAGACCTTGGCAGTGTGGATGAAAATTCCAACAGAAATTTTCACTTGGTTCCATGGACCATTTCCATTCACCCCTCTTGGAGTGAAGGCTGTGGCTGGGATATTTTTCCAAGATCTATTTTCTGCTTTGCTCCTTGCTTTGTTCAGCTGTGGGAGGGGGGAATTCTGCAGAGGAAACTCATTTTATTCTCCTTTCACATGCCTAAAAATGACCTTGGAAGGCAGAAAATGCAAGTTGAGGGGCAGAAAAGGGGCAGGCTGAGGAAGCAGCTTGTGACAGATGCTGCTTGTGTAAAGACTAAAACAAACTGAGGTTTGAGGCTGCTCAGAAGTCAGAGCTGATGAGTAAACACAGCTAATAAACAAAGTAAACAGGTATTTGGCTATACAGGAATAAACAGACCTTACAGGGTAATCCCAGACAATGTTTTAATTGTTTCTCTGTGGGGTTTAATGAAAGCAGGAGAGACATGGCTGGGTCTAAACAGCTCCTGGTCCACAGCACTGTGTCTCACCCCTCCCAGGCACCTCCAGTGGGGATGGAAGCTCCAGCACACACCATTCCATGTTTGCTCCAGCCATTCCTCTCTGTTCCTGTGTCCTGGATGGAACTCTGTTGGAACCCTGGTGCTGAGAGTTTCAGACTCTCTGTGCTGCCAGGCACTGACCCCCAGGAGAACACTGCATTGACCTGAGGCCATGGAGAAGGCTTCCAAAATTGATTGACAGCACTGGGATTGTGGGTGTGGAGTTTGGATAGAAGTGTGTGATGTCACAGGGTGGAAAACACAGAGTTTGGGGTTTTAGAATATAGTAATATACATAAAGATACTGTGGGGTTTAATGAAAGCAGGAGAGACATGGCTGGGTCTAAACAGCTCCTGGTCCACAGCACTGTGTCTCACCCCTCCCAGGCACCTCCAGTGGGGATGGAAGCTCCAGCACAGACCATTCCATGTCTGCTCCAGCCATTCCTCTCTGTTCCTCTGTGTCCTGGCTGGAACTCTGTTGGAACTCTGGTGCTGAGAATTTCAGACTCTCTGTGCTGCCAGGCACTGACCCCCAGGAGAACACTGCATTGACCTGAGGCCATGGAGAAGGCTTCCAAAATTGATTGACAGCACTGGGATTGTGGGTGTGGAGTTTGGATAGAAGTGTGTGATGTCACAGGGTGGAAAACACAGAGTTTGGGGTTTTAGAATATAGTAATATACATAAAGATAGGTGGAGGTTTTAGGGTGGTGGCTGGTTGTTGTTCTTCACCTTCTTCTCCATGGGTCTGGGTGGTTTTTGGGGTTTGGGTGGACAGAACTCCTGCTCAGGCTTTTCCCAGATCCAGAGGCAGGAGGAGATATCGATGTCCCTCTGGTTTGTGCTGTGCCAGGGGCACACAAATCCAGCTGGTGGAGCCCTGGTGTCCCTTGTCCTGAGAATTCACTCCTTGGCCATGAACCTCCTTGTCTGGCTGAGGAGATGGGAGGGGAGGAGGCTGTGGATGGGTTAAGGCAGTAAATTTGTCCTGGTGTATTAAAAATGAGAATAAATTTCTTGATTTTGTCATCTCTGAACTCCAACTCTGCATTGCAGCACGTCCCATGACTGACAGCTGGGCCAGGGAGGTGGCACCGTGCTGGCAATAAATTTGTCCCCTCCACCCTCCTGCAGGGGTCACCTGAGGAGCAGGACACTGAGCTGAAGCCCAGGACAGCCCCTTCCTTCCATCACTCACCTTGCTCCTTCTCTTTTCCCAGTGGTGCCAACAGCCTCTGTCAGACCCTGAGTGCCAGAAGTGCTTTTGGAAAGTTTTCCGTCTCTCTGCTGAATTAAAACCAGCTTCTGCAGCACTGGGGAGGCTCTGTTTGCTCACGAGAAAAGCCAGCCCTTGTCTCTTGGGTGGGAAAATGGAAAGTGGAGGTGTTCCAAAGAGCTCATCATGGAACAATGGAATGGGTTGGCATGGAAGGGACCTTAAAGATGATCTTGTTCCAACACTTCCCTCTGTCCCAGGGTGCTCCAAGCCCTGTCCAGCCTGGCTTTGGGCATTTCCAGGGATCCAGGGATCCACAGCTTCTCTGGGCACCCTTTGCTAGAGCCTCACCACCCTCACAGGGTTCAATTTCTTCCTTATATCCAACGCAAATCTATCCTCTTTTGATTTAAAACCATTTCCCCTTGTCCTGTCACTAAAATATTTGATGCTTTCTGTGCATCAAATATTTCTGTGCAAACTTTCTTTTTTCTTCTTTTCTCCTGATATGGTGAAGGGAATAACTAAATAAAACCTCTCAGGGGATGTTCAATGGAAAGCAAACCCAAGAGCTGTCAGCCTTTAGCCAAGGATGGGGCAGGGGAGCTCCTGCTTGGACTGGAGCCTCTGGGAATGAACAGTGATGTCCACAGGGCACGTGCCTGCTGCTCCCAGCCCCCTGAGATGTACTAAAGATGAAATATGACAACTCCTGGGCTTCTGAAAGTCCCCAGGATTCCAGGCTGGGATGCTGCCCATGCTCCCTGGGCACTGCAGGAGCACCATGGATGGGTCACTGCTGCACAAAGTGCCCCCATTCCAGGAGCTCTTCCCTCCCACAGAGCCCAGAAATGATGGGAACAGTGGATTCTGCTGGGTTGGGTTGAGAATTTTGTGTCTTTTTAATTTTCTTGTTGCTTACACATGAAATAATGGTAATAGTCCCTAAAAGCTGTTATTCCCCATGCTGGGAAAACACTCTTTAGCCACCTGCTGTAACGAGCATGTTTCAAATCCAGCATTTTCTGTAAGAACATAACCCTCACTTCTCTGGAGGTTTTACTAATCAGCTGGTTTTTCAATTCTAATACCTCAGCTATTTATTTATTCATTCAAATGTGCAATTTATTTAAAGCTGTCTAACATTTTATTTAATGATTCTTCAGACAACCAGAATAGGATGATCAACTCTAAACTTAGGGTTTTTTTCTTCATTATCCTGTACATAAGAGGAAAAAACATAATGAAGAGACAAGAATTAAACTTTTTTTTTTTTGGGAAATAACTTCTCAGCAGAGGTTTCACACCTGTCTCACTCCAGTGGCAGTGTTGTGATTGATATGAGTAAGTTGTGAATGCCATGAATATTTAAATTTGAATACAGCACAGGCATTTTCCAGGCAAAAGGAATGATTTAACTCTCTAACTGTCTGCTGCTGCCACGTGGATTGCAGGTGAAACAGGGTCTGGGACTGTGCTTTGTGCTGACAGGGAGTGAGCAAAGTGCTGAGCTCTTTTCCATCTCACGTCCTTGCTGCAGGTGGCCACATCCTTGATCCTTTAGTCTGCCATAAAACAAAAGGAGAAGCTGTGGGAGCACGCACTGGCTGCCTTCCAGTGCGGGAGATCCTGCACTGAATTCTCAACGAGCACTCTGGAAAGAAAGTTCTGGGTTTCTTTTGTCCCCTCCCTGAAGGGTTCTTTATTCCTCTCCCACAGTGTTCAGCAAATGGGGAGTTGTTAATATTCAAATCATTGTCATTCAGAGCTAAGAAATGACATTTAGACATCCTGCTGAAGTAAATCTCTGGTCACAGAATCATTTAGGATGGAAAGCTCTCTGGGATCATCAGATCCAAGCTGTGCCCAATGCCCACCTCATCCGCAGCCCAGAGCACTGAGTGCCACCTCCCCTTTCTCAGCCCAAATGTCTCCATTAAAACAAGGAAATTAAATTCTCCACCAGTCCAAGCCTCCTCCTCAGCTCTGAGCCCCACAGGTCCCACCCCAGCTCAGGGGGTCGGGGTGGCCTCACCAGCAGCACTTTCTTTATCAGCTGCATTTTGTCCACACTGTGCCTCACCCCCCCCAGGCCCTCCTGGCACGTTCTGATCCTCAGCAGTTACTCAATTTTATGAGAAGGAGAATTTGTGGAAGAAGGTCAAAGAAGATTAATAAAGGACAAGGTGTCTAATAACTACACAATAGTAGACAAAAATAGGAGAATGATCAGTGCCCACACTGTGCTGCTTGAACTTATTACCCTGCATTAGCAGCATTCATAATTTAAAACTTTAATAAACTCCCAGCCTCTTTGGGCCAAGATAGATGTTGCTGCTGGTTTTATTAGCTCCACAATGGGCAGAAGCTTTATGCAACGTGATTATCCTGCAGAAGCAAACACCTCATCACTCTGGGAACGTTCTCATGAGCAGCTAAAAGGGACAAAATCAGACCAAATGCAGCCTTGAGACAACACGGTTTCACCTTCAGGTTGGACTTGCTGTGGAGTGGAGGTCACTCAGTCTGGGAGCAGACGGCAAGGAGGTGGAAGGCTCCAAACAGCAAAGCTCAGACATCCCAGAATCCCAGACTGGTTTGGGCTGGAGGGGACCTTAGAGATCACCCAGCTCCATGGGCCAGGGACACCTTCCGTGGAGCAGGCTGCTCCAAGCCCCACCCAGCCCCAAGGTGTGACCAGGTGATCCCTCACGGAGCTGCTCTTCATCCCTTTGTTCCTTCATGTTTCATACAGTTCATTAAACCATGATTGTCACCTTAAAGAACAGTGGGTTACCCCTTAATCCAGGACAATCTGGTGTCACTGTCACATTTTCTGGGAAAATCCCTTTGCCAGGATTTATCTCCTGGGAAGCTGAGAAGCCTCAGAGAAAAAGGAAAACTGATATTATCTGATTTGCTTCTCCTGTGTTTTGCTGCTTTGGAATGTGTTTGGACATTGTTTACCAACAGGTGATTGTTTCATTGGTTTCATGCAAATTGATTTTACTTATTGGCCAATTACAGCCCAGCTGTGTCAAGGCTCTGGAAAGAATCACAAGTTTTCATCAGTATCTTTAGCCTTCTGTCTGTATCCTTTCTGTACGCTTTAGTATAGTTTAGTAAAGCATTCTTTAATATAATATACATTATAAAATAATAAATTAGCTTTCTAAGAACATGGAGTCAGATTCATCATTTCCTCACCTTCCTCGGGGGTCCCAGCAAATACATGAATCTGGCACTTTTCCCTCCTATTGCACAGCATTTTTTTTTCTTAATCTCCTTTTCCAAGCCAAAACTCAGGTGTTGGGTGCACCAAACATCTCCTCCCACACTCCAGGTCCTGCTTGTTTTGGCCAGGTGTCTCTGGAGCCAGGCTCCACACCTGGGACAAATCTTCTGCCCCTGGGCAGCAGCTCCTTCCCTCTTTTCCCTCTCATCCCAAAGAATTTGGGGATTTTTGCCCCAGCACAGCTCCTTGTGACCCAGGTAGAGCAGGTGAAAGGGATGAGCAGCGAGGAGAGGCAAGGGGCTCAGCACCAGCTGAGGGGTGGGTTTGGGATCCTTGGAGCCTCTCCCAGCATCAGGAGAAGGACCACGAGGATCCCAATCCCAAAGGGGAGGCAGAGCTGGAGGTGCCACTCTCAGCCAGAGGACACCGGGGACACCTCCACTGGGGACAAAGAGAAGGACAAACAACAGGGTTTGATCTTCACAGGGCAAAGCCTCAGCAGGAAAAATCATTCCCTTGCTGGCAGAGCTTGGGACAATGCTCTGGAAGGTGCTGGGTACAGAGGGGATGATGTGTGTGGGCTGAAAATCAGCCTGGACTGAGGGATAATGAAGGAGGGTCAGCAGTGATTACCAAATAATCAAATCAGTCATTCCATGAAAGGAACAGGGGTGGCAGATGTTCTCCTGCCACCTGACACTGCTGCCCTGGCAGGCAGTGAGGAGCAGGTCAGACAGGAGAGGCTCTGCAGGAGGTGTGGAGTTCAATTTCCAGGCACTGTGTCACTCACTAAAGCTAATTCACCTCCCACCCACTACATCATTTAATTTCCATGCACATCACAGCATCCTCCTGCCAGAGGCCAGCAGAAAGGTAAAGGTCAGGTGAGTGTCTGAAAAATAAAATTACAGAGAGCACTGATTGCTTTATTACAGGTTCCATTTCCTTGTTAAAAAAAAAAAATTAAAAAGGAATAATGTTTGAAGGCATGAGTGATGATATAAAATGTTAAAACCTCAGACTTTTGAAGGGATGCGTCATGATTCAAAAAGTTTTTTAAAAAGACACTTTGAAGGGATGGGTGATGATTCAAATGTTTTAAAACAAAAAAAGGAGTTATTGTTGGTGATTATTTTTAATTTTGAAGAGATTATTGATG
This sequence comes from Pyrgilauda ruficollis, assembly GCF_017590135.1. Classification (NCBI taxonomy): domain Eukaryota; kingdom Metazoa; phylum Chordata; class Aves; order Passeriformes; family Passeridae; genus Pyrgilauda; species Pyrgilauda ruficollis. Next base: position 2,131,838 of record NW_024513654.1, on the reverse strand, counting down.
ATTTAAAACGTTTCACATTTTTGAAGTAAGAGAGCTGTATCATGAGAGAAGACAACCACATCCTCTGTGTGTCCTTGCAGGATTTCATTGTTTGATTGCTGACAAGCAGAGCAATTAAAACTGAAGGTAAATTCTATGCACTGAGTCATATTGTGCAAATATTTTCCTTTTTGGGGTTGAGCTACTCTGGGTTTAAGCTCTGCCAGAAGCCTGGATAATGATTTTTGTTCAGTGTGCTGATGGTTTAGTGTTGTGTGTGAGAGAAGGAAAGCTTTAGAGAATCCAGGGGCAGGGGGGTTTTTAGAAGATTTGTTTTGCAAACATCCACTGTCCCAGGCTGCTTCCAGCCCCAGTGTCCAGCCTGGCCTTGGGCACTGCCAGGGATCCAGGGGCAGCCCCAGCTGCTCTGGGCACCCTGTGCCAGGGCCTGCCCACCCTCACAGGGAAGGATTTCTTGATAATAACCAAAATAAATCAGTTGAAAGCCATTTCCCTGCTCCTATAACTCCATGATCTGGTGAAAAATCCCTGTCCAGCCTTTAGGCACAGGAGGTAACCAAGCCAAGAATTTTCTTCTTTAATTTAGTTTTTTGTTGCCCCCAGCCCCAGCTTCCCTCTGGGGACTCCGGGTCAGTCGGACCCCGCTGGCCAAGGATCCCCATCTCTCCCTCTTTGGGGTGCAAAACAACACCTAAACCTTCCCAGCATCATCCCTGGGCTGTCCCTCTGTCCCTAGGGTGCAGATCCTCTGCAGGACACTCCATCCCAGCATGGCAGCATCCCAGAATTAAGGGGTGATGGGTTGGAGCAATAATCTGAGCCAGGCAGGCCCAGGATCGCTGGCTCGGGGGTGGCTCCGTGTGTGGGAGGAGGATCCAGGAGGATGTTTGGGGTCATTCCAGTGATGCTGACCTTGTCAAGGCAACCCAGTAAAACCACACCACATAAAAGGTATTTTCATGTGCTCGGATTATGGAATCATGGAATGGTTTAGGTTGGAAGGGATCAAAGATGTTGACTGGCAGCAAAGTGTTCCCAGCATGGGACTGGGAGCTGCTTCCCAGCCTGGGCTGGAAATTCAGGATGGGAAGAGGAGTTGTGTTAGTCAGGGATGCTCCCTCCTGCTCGGCTGCAGGGGCCTGGTTTTAATTTGGTCATTTGGTGGAAAAAATTAGATCTCAGCTCCTCCAGGGGCTGCCATTAAATAGAGTTTTTTTTAGGGGCTACCCTAAAATAATTTGATTTTCAGGGCCATGAGTCTATTTCTGCTGTTTTCTGCATGTTCTTCTTCACTCACAACAAATATAAATGTGACCTGTAACCCTCCCTCAGAACCAACCTTCATTTGTCTCATTTCTCTGCATTTTGGTGCCTTCCTGTTGCAATGCCACTTGAATCAGTAAAAACACGCAGAGGATAATTTTGTTCTCTGATTTATTTTATTTTTTTTTTTGTCATTACTTGGAATTCTTCTCATTAGAGGAAAGGAACTGCTCACCAAATATCCCATATTTATAACGAGCACCTTTGCACAGTGCAATTTCCTCTGTTAAATTCCAACTTTCTGAGTCTCTGCTGCAAATTAAGATTGTATCACACAAGGAAAAAATTGAAACAGCCCAAAAAAGAAAAAAATGCGGGTTTTAGACAATTTGGAAATAGAAATTATCCAGTGAAAAATTCATTTTATCTCTCTGATTTGTGTGAATCACTGAACCACACTCCTGACGTGGCTTAGAGTGGAGAAAAACCAAGCTGAGGCCTCACCTAACCATGGCAGGGCAATAAAATAATTAAATAGCCTGGGGGTGGTTTAATTCCTTTAATTCTGAGAGGGTTTTTTTCCCAAATAAATGTCAGAAATGATGTTTAACATTCTGATATCTATTACAGTAATTAATATCACCATGTCCAAGGTCTGGCAGTGACTTTCCAGGCAATTAATCCCACGAGGTGAGTTAATGCCACGCTCTCCACAGATGAGTTCTGAAGGAAAAAGAGTTTAATTGGCTGAACCAGGTCCATTAAAAGAAATGGGATGTGGCAGCTGTGACTCTGAGCTGGGTTTTAGGGCTGCTCCAAGCTCATGGAGCAGGAGCTGCCAGGAGGACACGGTCACCCAACCCTGGGTGTCCCTCTGGAGGTGTCCAACCCCATCCCAGCCCTGTGCCAGGCTCTGGGGCAGCACCAGGAATTCTGTGTACAAAGGTGGGTGGGAGGAGCAGGGATTTGGCACTGGGGTGCTCTGGATGGAAAAATTTTAAAAAAATTAAATTAAAAGCTTTGGTGAGCTCAGGAGGGAGATTTTGGGTTTTGTGTGACATCAGGGACAGCCTGCTCCTGACTCACAAATATTTTTCTCTCAGGTAAAATCCTTTTCTATAAAAAATCCTCCACAAAAATATCTTGTAGCTTCCTACCAGTTACTTGGGATACAGCAAAACCTGACCAAAAATAAACAAATCTGATATTCCATAAAGCAGAGATTTTCCTTGAAGTGAAATTTGCTGAACCATTAATGTGATTTCAACTTCATTTTTTATCATTGGAATATTTACAGGAATTACTGTTTTGGTATCACAACAAATGCATCAAATCAACATTCCTCTGGGATGATTTGTTATTTATTTTGGGATTTTTATTTGTATTTTTTAATGTGTAGGAGAAAAAGCATGTTAAAAAAAGGAAGGAAAATGCTTCTTTAGAGTTATTATGAAATTCAGGGTTAAGATATGCTGCAATGTACAGCTAAAAAACTGATCTGAGGGCCTGAACCTTGAGTGTGATTTTTACTGCCAATATATGAGGAACAAATCAACAGAACAGGAAATAGAAAATTTGGCTGCAAACCTCTCTTTTCTAGAGCTTTTTCTGTGGATACATCTCTGTGCCACACATAATTCTAGATTGTTTGTTATATATTATTTGTAATGGCTGGTTTGCTTTCAGATTCTCTGAACAGGCAGAAATAGCTGTTTAAAAGGTGCAAAATCTTATGGCAAAATTTTATTGGGGTTTTGTTCAGGGTCATTTACCTTTGCAGTGAAACAAATCCCATTTCTCCTGGGTTAAATGCAAAGCAGCCACGAGTCAAAGGCCAGGAGCTGACCAATATTAGCAATATTTGGTCTCAGTGAAATCAGATTTGCTTTCAGCTGTTGATTTATTTTTAGACCACTTGAAAAATCATAGAATGGTTTGGGTTAGAAGGGACAGAGTTCATGAAGAGTTCAGACTGTCCGAGGCAGAGTCAAATGAAGAGTTAAAGGTGAATAACTGAAAGTACAAACACTGGCAAGGAGGTTTTTGGGGAATATCTCAGCTGATCAGTAAAATCCTCATAAAATCTAACCCAGGCTAGGTCAAACCACTTGATTTGGGCTTGAAACAACTGCCAGAGGTTGTAAATTCAAATACAGTTCCACAGAAGGGGACCCCAAAGAGCCCTAAATCAGCAGGAAATTAAACTCTCCCATTTTCCAGCTCCCAAAAAGAGATCAGAGAGGCTCCAGTGCTCACCCACTGCCACCTTTTCCTCCAGGTGAGCAGAGGGGCATCCCAAATGATGGCAGCAGAGGTGAAGATGATGCCTGATGTCCTCCAGGAGAGCCCAGGACAATCCAGTGGGGTTTGGGAGTCCTCGCAGCCCTCGAGCAGCAGCTGCAGGAGCAGGTTGGTGTCGTGTCCCAGCAGCACCAGCAGGAGGTTCTTTCAATGTTTTGATGAAGTTTGGGTGGAAATCAAGCTGCCATCCCTGGCTGAGCAGATACCCAGCTGCCAGGATCCCAGCCTGCATCTTCTGTGATCCAAGGAGACACAAATGGCCTTTGTCCTGTGCCAGCACAGGAAATCTGGGAATAAATCCCTGAGCCTGAGGGAAACACTCACAGGGACTTCAGACCCCCAGAAGGCCCTTGAGGAGACATTCCCTGCACTGCCTTCCCGTTAAAAGTGCATTTTGTGGGAATTCATGGATTATGGATTGATGGATTATTAATAATGGATGGGAAATTCCAGCGCTCCCAAATCAGTGATGGGGTTTTTTTTTAGGATAAGAGGATGCTCCTCGAGCACTTCCCTCTCTGCAGGGAAACTGCTGCAGGACTTCCAGGGACATAATGAGAAATAGCTGGGAATTTTGGGACAAATGTGTTTTTAATAATTGTAGAGAAGAAATCCTTCAGTTTCTCCATTCTGTCCTCACAAAAACAGAGAGTTTCCTGCTCTGCAGCCACACAAACCCCACCACTGAGGTTCTTTACATGAATTGTCTTGTGGGAGATTCCTGCTATTTTTTGGGTCACATTATCCTAAAAAAACCCCCAGTTCATTTGCATATAATTAATTAAAACTGTTTCATAGAATTAATAAAATATTATTTGCATTTTTCCTTGGTTAAAAGCAGATGTTGCACCCCCAGAATTCCACAAACTGAAGACACTTCATACCAACAGGTTTGTACACTAGAAAACTTAAATATCTCGTGGCCAAATTCCCTGTAGTAGAACAGAAAGTAAAATAGGAAATAGAAATACAATATACAGAACTTTAGAATATTTGTATGTCCTCTTTTATACAATATTTGTTTTTATACCAAATGTTCTCTAAGCCTGGCAGATCAGGAAATAGGGGAGGTGAAAAACTGAATTCTGAGAAAGTTTTTAGGTGGGTTTAGATATTTCTGAAAGGCAATAATTGTAATTGGGGTTTGTTTTCTTTTTGAAGGCCACAATAGTAAAGCTGGAGAAAGTTTTAAGGCTGGACAGGGTTTGGAGCAAGGTGGGATAGTGGAAGTGGGATGAGCTCCCTCCCGGGCCATTCCTGGTTGGAAATAGGCCTGGGAATTTCCTGCTGGCTCGCTCCCAGCCCCGTTTTTGGGGGATTTGTGGCAGGGATCGGTGTCAGCAGCAGCAGGAGCCGGTCCCGGTGCCACTAGATGGCATCGCCAGCCCACGATTCACCCATCCCTGCTCTGCCCTGGGAATGGCGCCGGGATAACTCCAGGTTATCTCTTCAGGTGAGCCGCGTTCTGAGCGGGAGCATCCCCCGGGACTGGGGGATCACAGAATTATCACCGGGTTGGGAAAGACCTTCAAAATCATCAGTTAAACTCCATCTTTAAACTCTGCCCATCCATCCAACCCTTCCAGGTATCCCTGCAGAGCCCTCCTACCCGTTCCCAGCTTAGTGGATGGAGAAACCTCTGGAAAAGCTCCCGTGGAGCAACCACAGGGTGCAAGACATCCGTAGGGCCCACGAGAGCCACCTGATGGTGACATTGCTCGCCTGGTGGAGCCAGGTGAAATGCAAAAATAGGGAGAAAAAAGTTGTGGAAAGCTCCTCAAGGGGTTAAATTGTGTTTGGGTGTTTCCCAGGGATTGCTGCTTCCCGGGAAAACGGTTTCTGTAAAGCAAAAGCAAGTCAGCATTAAAAAACGTGTGAATTTTTGTGTCCTCGGGTGTCAGCTCAGCTGAGAAGGGGACAATTTAATGAGCTCTCTGTAGGCTTGTAAATGGGGATGTTTAGAAAATACACAAATTAAATTATCTTGTTTGCATGGGAGATGTCTCCAACTTCCACAAAAGTTCAGCCAAACCTACGTCAAGTTTGCCACGAGGCAACGACTAAAATAAATAATATCACAGACAAGTAATGCCACGGAAAATAAACCAGCAGCTCCCACAGCAGCCATGCCTGTGATACCTGGGGGTCAGTTTTACTGCTGGAGGTCTCCAGGTAATCACTGAGAGCAGGGAAATTAAATAATATTTGGGATCAAATCCTTTCCTGAACTCGTTTCACTGAAATGGAGGGAATATCCCCCCTCACACTTTTGAGATTTAAGGCAGATCTTCTAAAATTATTGCTGAAGTAATGGATAAAGCTCATGGTAAAAATTGGTTATTTCTAATTTTGCAATATGCAAAAGATGTTTGCCCCTCTTTATCCCTTTTCCTGACTTCCTCCTGGTCATTTCCTCACTACAGGACGAGGCTCTTGTGGCTGTGAGATTTTGCTCCCTTTGTTGGAAAGACACAGAAGGTGAGATCAGCCAGGTCTGGTTTTCCTAAATTGAAAGAATTATGAAATCCCAGAGAGGTTTGGGTTGGAAAGAACCTTAAAGCTCATCCAGGCTGCCATGGCAGCTGCCATGGCAGGGACACCTTCCACCATCCCAGGTGCTCCCAGCCCCAGTGTCCAACCTGGCCTTGGTCACTGCCAGGGATCCAGGGGCAGCCACAGCTCCCTGTGCCAGGACCTGCCCACCCTTTGAGTAAAGATTTTTTTTCCTAATATCCCATTTAAGCCTCCTCTCTGTCATTTTAAAGCCATCCCCCCTTTTCCTGCTCCTCCATCCCTTGCAAATAGCTTCCCTCCGGTTTTCTTGCAGCTCCTTCAGGCACTGCGAGGCCACACTGAGGTCACCCCAAACTTCTCCTCTCCAGGTGAGCAATCCCAGCTCTCCCAGCAGCGCTGCTCCATCCTCTGCTCATCCTCTGGATCCTGTGCTCATTCCCCCCCACCCCCTTCCCATTCCCAAATCCCCCGGTCGGTCCCGGACCCTCTCCGCTCACCGGGGCGGTGCCGGGCGGGGCGGGACCCTGCGGGGCGGAGGGGGAGCGTTCCCGGGGATCCCCGCTATTTAACCGGGCGTGCTCGGAGCAGTGCCCGGACCATGCACCCCTCGGTGCCGCGGGATGCCGCGGGATGCTCGGCTCCATGCTCGGCTCCCTCCTCGGCCCCGCCGCCCGCAGCCAGCCCGTCCCCGTGGCTGGGCGGTGCCGCCGCTCCGCGCCCGCCCTCCGGGGCCGTGCCGGGCTGGGGCACGGAGCGGGGCTGGCCGGAGCGGGGCTGGCCGGAGCGGGGCTGGCCGCAGCGGGGCTGGCCGCAGCGGGGCTGGACGTCGCTGTCGCCGCTGTCGCCAGCCCGGCCGCCCTACTCGTACTCGGCGCTGATCGCCATGGCCATCCGCAGCGCGCCCGGCCGCCGCCGCACGCTCAGCCAGATCTACGAGTTCGTGGCCGAGAACTTCCCCTTCTACCGGCGCGGCCGGGCGGGCTGGCAGAACTCCATCCGCCACAACCTGTCCCTCAACGAGTGCTTCACCAGGCTGCCGCGGGACCAGCGCGACCCGGGTAAGGCGCGGAGCGGTGCGGGGCGATGCGCGGGGTGATGCTTAGCGATGCGCGGAGCGATGTGCGGAGCGGTGCGGGGCGATGCGCGGGGTGATGCTTAGCGATGCGCGGAGCGATGTGCGGAGCGGTGCGGGGTGATGCTTAGCGATGCGCGGAGCGGTGCAGAGAGGTGCGGAGCCGCCACCGCCGCGCTAATTCAAATTTTGTGGGTAATATAACAGGGCTATAAAGGGAATTTGTACCAAAAAAAAAAAAAAACAAAAAACAAAAAACAAAAAACCAAAACCACAAAAACTATCTGAGAATCTAAAAAATGTCAGAGATTTAAGTCCTGGGTGAGAGGGAAGAATCAACTGTACAAAGTAAGTTTTTATTGGCATAAAAAGTAGTAAATTGTTTTTAAAAAAATCTGGTTTACAAATATCCAGCTTGAGTAGATTTGAAGTGAAGGAAAGAGCAAACTGAATTTGTCAGCCAATACCCTGTGAGGGTCTATGTGGATACATTCATTTTTTATTAATTCCCTATTTGAAAAAAAAAAAAAAAAAAGCCTTATTCAAGAAAATTTACACAAAAAGGGGAAATGAAATTTCTGGAATGGAATTTTAAATATTTCAGACAGAATCTCTTTGTTCCCATTATTATTTTGAAGGGTTTTCAAGTAAGAAGGCATTCAAATAACCTCTGTTTCCTTTTCCAAGCGGGTGGGATCATGTCCGAGGGTGTGGAGTGGGATATTCATGGGAAGGATGGAGAAACTCCTGCCTGGCACAGCTGGAGGACCCTTGTGAAAACACTGGACCTCAGAGCTGGGCAAGAAACGATTTCACTGAACCCTCATTTCCTTCTGCTCCAGGATACAAAGCTCCAGATCTGACTGTAAGGACTGAATTCCTGATTTTCCCCTTGGGATTGTTCTCCCACCGGGACAAAATTCCCCTGCAGGACCCTGGAAATGCAGGAAAGCAGAAGCCCAGGAGGCTGCAGGTGCTTCAGACTGCCCCAGAGTGGTTTTTGTTGGCTCACCTGGGAAATCCATGGATAACTCGGAGACAGGACCACACTCCACCCCAGAACTTTCCCAGGGACAGCTTTAGGTGCTGATTCACTGTGCACATGGATGCCACCGTTTGTATTTCTCTGTGCTTCTCTCGTGCTCTGATTCTATTTTTGCGCACGCGAAAGAAAAGGAGATTTTTTTTGTTTTTTAAATAATAAATCATTGGAGCAGGGGAGTTGCAATCCCTGGGAGCAAAACCAGTGGCTGAAGGAGGAGCTGCAGCAGGTAATGAGGCTGTGAGCTAATTGCAGCTGCAGGATTTTGTGGGAAAGCTGGTGGGATGCTGGGATGGGTGGGATGCTGTGGGATTCCCTTTGTCCAGGAGGGCGCCTGGAAATGGGATCAGGAGTGGGATGAAGCTCCCAGAGGAACCATTCCAGACTGGGAGAAGGGCTGAGGAGGGGACTTGGAGGTGTCAGACCCTGGGGGTGCCCCCTGTGACCCCTCCTGCTGTCACCACACCCCTGCCACTGCTTTGTCCCTGGTTTGTCACTGGTTTCTGTGTCTGTGGGACCTGAAGGAGTTGAATACAGGTAAAAATTACAGGATGTTCTTGATGCCATTTCTGCTGGTCTTGGAAATATTAGAAATCCAGTGGTGGGATTGGTTTCTGTGCAGGCCAGGAGTTGGAATCCATGATCCTGATGGGTCCCTCCCAGATGAGGATATTTTGTGATTCTATTCTATAATTCCTGCTGGAATTTAGAGCAATTTGTGCCTCCTGTGCTGTCAGCAACTGGTGAAACACCAAGGAAGCAGCATTTTCATCCATCCACCCCCAATAAACTAAACAGGACTGAAAAGGTTTCACTATTTGAGGGAATACCTGTCTTGGTTTGAAAAGCCAGGTGTCTGCTGAGGAAGGCAGGAGCCTCCCCTGAAATGGAAAATGTAAACCTTCTCCCTCTGAATTGTTACAATATTGAAATTAAGCGGCTCTGAGGCAAAGATATGGGAGCAGGAATAGCAGTTCTTTAGTAGGCAAGAAAATAAAAATAAATTAAAAATTCAGTAATACAAAACAACACTACCAGAGTCAGAGCAGGAGCTGAGCCCTGTGGGTCAGGGTGGTGGCACAGTCCCATCCCCTGGGCGCTCAGCCCTCCTGCAGTGCCAGCTGTGCTTCTGCTGGAGCAGGGATCCTGCACAAGGCTGGAGTTTTCCTCTGGAGCTCCAGGGCTGCTGGAGATGGGCCTGCTCTTCCTCTGGGAATGCAGTGGGCAGAGGCTGCTGTGCTGTTCCAGGCTCAGATTGTATCCAGGTAGGAATGCTTGGCTCCTCCCCTGGGCAGAGCATCTCCCCATGGGATGATGGAATTTGATCAGCCATGCAGGGACACTCCCTGGCCATGAACAGAAGATAATTGATAATTAATGGCCCATTGACAGCAGAGATCTCCTGGATAATTAATAATTAATGGCCCTGGAGGGAGGATTGGCTGTGGGAGAGATAAAGAAACCTGCCCCATGGACAGAGGATAACTGCCCCACCTTTGACAGATGGTAAATGAACACACACCCCCATTTCCAACCTAAAACAGTTCCCAAAAAGAGCCAGAAATCCATGGTTCATTTCAGCCAGGAGAATTGGAATGACATCAGTGAATTATGGAGAAGCTTGGGAAATGACAGAGCTCAGGAAGCTCCACTCTGAGCTGTGCTTTCCACAGGGAAAGGGGCAGGATGGACACAACAACCTTGGTTCATTATTCCAGGAATGGAAATGGGGATCTGGGCTGTTCCTTATCCAACAGGATAAACATCCAGGACTTCTGTGCTCTGGAACAACGGGTTGGCCTAAATAAAGATGAGAAGGGGCTGTCAAAGCCTCATAAATCAGGATTTTGGGAATGGGCAGCAGTGCAGGGCGTGAAAGGAGAGTTTGCACTTTATTTGGTTTTGGGGCTGTGCTTTGAGCGGCTGCAGGTTCCCAAAAACAACCCCATCCCTCCTCATCCCTGGCAGCCTTCCCTCCCAAAAAGGGCTGGACAGAGCCTGGCAGTGCAGGGTGACCTCTGCTCATGGGGATTTTGGTGGTGTGCAGGCAGTGCCTGTGGGGTGTCCTCTGGATTCACCTGGAGGAATAGAAAATTCCCAAAAAACCCCAGGGAATGCCCCTGGCTGGGCAGGGGAAGGCAGGCAGGGGTTGGAGAACAGAGCTGGAGAGGTTTCACTTCTTCAGCAATGAGCATGAATTATTTTCCTGGCTTTAATTGCTCTTATTGTAGTCTCAGTTCTATTTTAATCCAGTTGCAAAAGCAATAAATCTCTATTTTCAGCATGATTATCACTCAGGAGGAGCCCATCACCAATGCAAACAGGATGTGATAAATCAGATTTACTTCTCCTTTTTTTCTTTTCAGTTTTCCCTCTGCTCCAGCACTTGCCTGTGATAAATCCTTGTTAAGCACTAGGATTTCCCTGGGCTTTACAGTGGGATAACACAGCTTCCCAGGATTTTTTTTTTTTCTGGAAAACAGAAGGGGGAATATTAAACTTTATGTTGTGGGAGGAAAATCAAGACAAAATGAAGTTTCCAGGTTCTTGGGAGTCATCAGGGCTGAAGGAAAAGGATGTTTTAAGTAGTTGTTATTACATAAAACTATCAGGAAGGAAAATATCAGGAAATAAAATATCCTTTTCTGTGGGTTGTGTGGAATTCCATGCTGCAGGAGATGGAAACTCAAGTCCTGGAGGAAAATCCTTGGTAAAATACGTGGTGGGAGCAGGTTGAATGATTCACCTTGGAATTTGCAGAACCCAGCTCAGTTTGGTGTCTGGCATTTTTGGGACTGTGGCATTCCCTGGGAGGCCCAAATCCTGCTCCTGCAGGACTCCAGCTCCTCTCCCTCTGCCCCCAGGGGATCCAGGCCCTGGGCATCTCCTGGATTTGTTGCTTTTGGGATGGAACTGATTTTTTTTCTGCTGAAATGAGGCCAGACAACAAAACTCTGTGAGAATTTGGGATTGACGTGAATGATTCACCTTGGAGTTTGCAGAACCCAGCTCAGTTTGGTGTCTGGCATTTTTGGGACTGTGGCATTCCCTGGGAGGCCCAAATCCTGCTCCTGCAGGACTCCAGCTCCTCTCCCTCTGCCCCCAGGGGATCCAGGCCCTGGGCATCTCCTGGATTTGTTGCTTTTGGGATGGAACTGATTTTTTTTCTGCTGAAATGAGGCCAGACAACAAAACTCTGTGAGAATTTGGGATTTTTGTCCCGCTCCCAACGCTCAGCTCTGGGATTCCTTCTTGCCCAGAGCAGCTGGGGCTGCCCCTGGACCCCTGGAAGAGCAAAGCCAGGTTGGACATTGGGCTTTGGAGCACCTGGGACAGTGGAAGGTGTCCCTGCCATGGCAGGGGTGGGATGGGATGGATTTTAACCCATCCTGGAATTTGGGCACCTGGATTTGCCAAGCCCAGCTCCCTGTCCCATTCTTTGGGAGCCTTTGGAAATGCTGGATTTTTCTGGGAATGTCCTGTGACACTCCTGGAGGGGAACAATTCCAGCCAGCTGAATAAGGAATTGCAGAAGGGGAAATGATCTCTTCAACAGGGGAAAACTGAGTTATCAGAACTCCTCTGGTGTTGACTCTGAGATCATCTGGCTGGAGCAGGGACTGAAACTCTGCTCCTGCCTCAGCAGTGGCATTTAAAACCCCAGCTCTTGTCTATAAACCAGGATTAATCTGGTTTAATTAAATAGATTAATTTTCAGTCAATATGACAGCACGTGGCTTAGCTGGGTTTGCCTTTCTCTTAAGGAAAACATTTCTTTATCACCTGGATAACCACAGAGAAAAAGGGAAGAATTTTTTTTTTTTTTTGGGGGTAATTTCTGCTGTGCTTGCTGAAGGATTTCATACTATGGGCCCTGATATCAGCCTGGAGCATCTGATAGTTTCCCTGCCACTTCCATTGTTCTCCTCCTGCTGCATTTCAGTTTTCACCAAAATTCCAGTTTTTTCTCCTGCCCCAAACTTGCTGTTTCCCAAGGGACATTTTCTGTATGAGTTCCCACCTGCTTCCCTCAGAGTCTGGGTACTGAAATAACGGTGCTGTGCTGAAAATAAAATCATTTTAAAGTACATTTCATCCCTTTTTGGGTTGATATCCAGTCCTTTTTCCCCTCTGGAGGAAATGATGCTCCTCCCCAGGGCAGGGCTGGGGTCCTGGCTGCCTCCCCTCCCCTCAGTGCCAGGGATGTTTGTGCTCCTTTCAGCCCCTTTGGAAACTCCTTCCCACCCTTGCTCTCTTTTTTTTTTTTTTTTTTTTTGCATTTTTTTGCATTTTTTTCTGCAGTCATTTTTCACTCTGATGCTCTCAGATGAAGGTCAGGTGGATCTCTTGTGTTTTTCTTGAAGGAATAAGTTGTCAAATAAAGACAAATTAGTCTGGTATCACCTCCCAGTTTCCATTTATCCTCATTTGTTTACTCTGACTTATAATTTTTCATGTAATAACTCTTCTGCCTTTCAAAAAACGCTGGAGCTATCCAGAAAATATGGGAATTAAAGCATATAAAGCCTGCAGCACCTATAGAATATGTCTATAAAATGAAATATAGCCAGAGACACCAGAACCATGAGTGTGGAATTTTTCACTCCTTCGAGCTCCACACAAATTCTGTTATTTGCAGTTTCCTTTTTTTTTTTTTTTTTAATCTCAAGAATATGAAACATAATCTGCCTTTCCAGATTTTCCTACCTGCATATTTTGGAAAAAGTGAAATTACGTGTCTCAGAAGGAGATGAGGGAGTGCACAGCCTGGATCTTGTCCCCTCCAAGGTGGCAGCAGTGCCACCTTTTCCTGTCCCACATCTGCCCAGGACACCCAAGGGCACAACGATGGCTTTTGTGATTCACAGACCCAAATCAATTCGATGGCTTTTGTGATTCACAGTGACCCAAATCGCTTTTTGGGGATATCTTCTACCAGTGCTCATCAGTTCTCACAGCAACTTCCAACAGTTTTCTCCTGCTGGATGGAAAACAGCCCAACAAAAGGGGGGAGATATTTATATTTCATCCTCCTGAAATTTTCTCCCGCTGCCGAGATCCTGACAATAATCCTCACTCTCCACATTTCTCACTGCAAACAACAGCACAAAGTTATTAATTCACCCCGTCAAGAAATACAGGTAAAATCATAAAATAAAACCATCAAAATCATAAAATCATATCCACTCCTCCTCCTCCAGCTGGAATGACTCTTGAAATCCAAGATGGATTTGGTGAATTTTTATTTTCCTGCCCCAGTTTCAGCTGCTCAGCTGAGTTTCCCTGTGCCCACAGCACAGCCAAGGGAGGTTTAGGGCTTTTGTGTCCCATCCTTGAAGGCAAAGGGCTTCTTCTCATAATCCCAGAATCTCTGAGGTTGGAAAACACCTCCAGGATCACCAAATCCATCCCCACCTCGTGACCCAGAGCAGAGCACAGAGATAAAGAAAGAAAAATCCCAACAAAAGTTCTGGCTGGGAAATAAAAATCAAGAAATAAGAATCAAGAAATAAAAAAATCAAGAGCCACAGGCTGATTTGTAGCTGGGGGATCCCATTGCGGGGTGATGTTTTTCGGACCTGGATATATTTTTGTGGAAGAAAAATCATCCAGCACAAGGATGGAATTCCGAATGAAAGAAGAATTTCATTAAGTCCTAAGGAGGGAACAACAATGTGGGGAAAAAAAAAACAGTGAAGAAATAAAAATAAATGCTGGGGAGCTGAGTGCTGCCCTGGAAATGAGGAGGTGGCAGCTGAAATGAGGCAGTGAAGGCTCTGCTGCTGCCTCTGGCCCTCTGAGCACTCTCTCAAGATAATTCACTGTTAATTAACTTTCCCTTTCCCCAGAGGATTTCAGAGTCCAGTTGCTTTTAGACCCATCGAGAAAATCAGGTTTAATTCTCTTTCCTGAGTTTAAAGTCACGAGTGGGAGGTGAGGCTGAGGTGAGGGAGGATCCTGGGATTTCTCTCCAGCCTGAGCTGGTTGTAAGGGAATTTCTGGGAATAAAAAGGAGTTTGTGCTGCTCTGGAGTCACTCAAAGCAAAAGTCTGGTAACACAGAAGATTTACATCCCTCTGAATTTTATATTTTTATTGTCCTTGGCTGGATTGGGGTTTCAAGTGATGTTCCTTGTTTGAGGAACAAATTTTGGGAATACTTGGTGAGGGGAGTGCTCAAGGCTGAGCCCTGGGAAATCACCATTTCACATTTCCTTTTCTGCTGGAAACACTTTTCTCTTTTTGTTTTTATGTATTTGAAGGAGAAATCCTCCTCTGCCCATGCTTTGGACAGGGTTCATCTCCACAGCTGAATGAGATTTGTTGCTGAGGCTGAAAGGAGATGCCTGGGGCACCTCTTGGGTTTGCAGTTTCCTTTTCCTTCCTGGGAAAATCCCAGATTTCCCTGGCACCTGGCTGAGGATGCCAAAGGACAATTCCAATTCCTGTTTTCACCTCATTTCCAGAGATCATTTGCAATCCCCTGCATTTCAGGACCATTGTTTTCTAGCAGGGCTGCAGCCTCTCATTTCAAAACAAACATTGTCCTCCAGAGCCACTGAGGAAAAGCTGCTGCACCGAGTTATCTCCATCAGCAGCTGCTGGGGATAAATTGCATTTTAATGATCATACTGGGGGTAAAATTAGCTCCTGCTGTGGGCATTATTAATTAGGCCAACACCACCCTTGCTCATATTCTGCTTCCCCTGCTGGCTTTGAGTGGAATTATTTCCCTGTCTGCTCAGGGGGAATGGCTGCAGATGGAAAGAGGGGAGATTTAGAGGGATTTTGGGAAGGAATTGTTTCCCTGGAAGTGTCCAAGGCTATGTAGGACAGGGCTGGGAGCAGCCTGGGACAGTGGAAGGTGTCCCTGCATGGCAGGGTGGCACTGGGTGATTTTAATTCCCTCCCAACCCAAACAATTCGATAATTCCATAACTCTGAGGGTGGGGCCTGTTGTCCCTTGAAGGAGGAAAACCAAGTCACAGCCAAGGAGCAAAATTGTGTCCATTTCCCTGCCAGGAAGCAGTGGGATGAAAAAACTGAGTCTGCAACAAATCTTAAATAAATAGGTAATTAAAAAATAAAAATAAGGAAGAAGTGTTGATGCCTCAGGTTTAGCTTTTCGATTTTTCACATTCTGAGCTGCTCTGTGCACAGAGCAGGGAGACAAAACAATTCCTGCTCCAGCTGGGCACCAAGGACAAATGATCCAAATCTCAGCCCAGGAGCACAAACCCCGTGGGCTGAGAGAGAAAAACAAGCAGGATGGGAGTGCAGGGGCTGAGCTGGAATTGGACACTGAACTGCAATGTGCACATGGAGCAGAGCTGATCCCAGGGAGAGACCCCGGGAGCGCTCGTGCATTTTGGGACCATTTGGGTTCATCTTGGGTGCAGCCCTGGCTGGGCTCTTGTGCTGCCCAAGGTGGATCCATGGAGGAGATCCTTGGAATCAATCCCTGCTTTATTCTTTAGCTCTGCCCAGCCTCTGCTCTAGGGCAGCTTTCCCGAGGCATCAGTGGATCTTACCGATCACGAGGCAAAAATATTTCCTTTCAAGTACAACCCCATCCCCAAAGCTGCTTCCCAAATTCCAGAGGCTGCTGAGAGCATTTGGGTGGAAAGAAACAAAACCAAAACGCAGTGGAGATGGGAAGGCAGCAGCAATAAAGCAAATTAAAGCAGAGTGGTGCAAATTATATCTAGAAAGAAAAGTCCTCCCTAATCCTTTTGGAGCAGGAAGCTGCACAGATGATGTGACATCCACCCAGGCAAGGATTTGTCCCTGCAGCAATTAAAATCTGGAGTTACAAATATTTCAACTACAGCCACAGCTCTTTGACACCTCACACCCCACAATGTAAAGAGAATTTGGCAGAGTCCAACTATGGATGTGCATTAAAAGCTCCTCAGATCTGGACTGGAACCTCTCACTTGTTTTTCTGAATAATTTATTTTTTTTGCAGGTGTCCAATGCTGTATAAATTCTGAAATACTTGATCAAAATTTAAATCTCTGAAAAAGAATGTGAAGTCAAATTTCAGCTGAGAATATTATATTAAAAATCTGTTAGCAGTGGTTCCACTGGCTGTGGGGTGTAAAATCTGTCCTTCAAATTTTATGAAGTACAAATATTTATATTTTAATTTTTTTCAAAATTTGGACTTTCTTTATATGGAAAAATCAAAGGGGGGGGGCTGGTTTTGAATTTTAATTTTTTTAAAATTAGCTGTCAAAGGATTCACCTGCTGATGTATAAAAATCAGCCCTGACCACAGGCCCAGCTGGGATTTATTCTTTGCTTTCCTTTGTGCCCTGTGCTCCTCCAACCAGGCCTGGAATCACCTGCTGGAGAACAGCTCCAATTCCTCCCCACATCTGCCTTTGTCAATTAAATAATTAAAGGTGTTAAATGCCCTCCTTGTGCTTCCTCCTCCCTCAGAGCAGCTCCAGCCATGGCAAATGCTTCTTTTTCTGCTCCCAAGGTCCTTTGAAGAAGTTTTTTTGGAAATGCAGTTTATTTTAGGTGGAGAGCCCAGTGACTAGAAATATTTGTCCTTTAATGCATTTATATTTTACTTTAATGTATTTATATTGCACTTCTTTCCTTGCTTGAAAAGTTTATTATTAAGGAGTGATGAGAAAAACCAATGGCTAAAGGAAAATGAATCCACTCCTTGGAATATTCAATGTGTAATCCGTGGTACAGGATGAACCAGGAATTATTATCCTTATTTCAACTTTCCAGCCAGGAGCAGCAAACTGAAGTTCTCAATCCTGTCAGAACACTTCAAAAGGTGAGCACACAAAAGGTGTTTCACACACTCTTTTATTGTGGATTATTATTGTTATCGTTAGGGGAATGTGACCCCATTTTCAGGTCTGAAAAGGAGAGTTTGAAGTATTCTGAATTGGAAAATGAGGATTTGAATAATTCTGAATGGGAAAATGAGAGTTTGAAGTATTCTGAATTGGAAAATGAGAGTTTGAAGTATTCTGAATGGGAAAATGAGGATTTGAAGTATTGTGAATTGGAAAATGAGGATTTGAAGTATTGTGAATTGGAAAATGAGGATTTGAAGTATTGTGAATTGGAAAATGAGGATTTGAAGTATTGTGAATTGGAAAATGAGGATTTGAAGTATTGTGAATTGGAAAATGAGGATTTGAAGTATTGTGGAAAATGAGGATTTGAATAATTCTGAAGGGAATTCAATTTGAATTCCCTTTGGCAGGGGAAAGGAGCTGCTCTGGAGGGAACCTCTTTGTCCAGCCCCTCCTGTTCCATCACCTGTCACTCCAGGGGAAGAGCAGCACATCTGGGGTCACTTAATTGCTGCCAAAACCTGTGGGGAGAAACCAAATCCCTTGGGGATATCTGCTGCTGGCCCCTTGCATGGTTTAAAGTGCTGGGGAATGTCTGAGAGGTGTCAGTGCCGAGATGGAGAGGAGATTTCCCCAGGCAAAATACTTGTGGGTCTTAAAATGTTTTCTTTTGCTTGCAGGAAGGACACTTGTCCAAATGTTTCCCACGTGGGCTGAAATTCTGGGGTTTTTACAGATAGAGGGAGAATTTCAGCCCTGGCACAGAGGGTAAAGCACATTTTGGAGAGGTTTCTGCTTGGAAATGTCTCTGCTCCACTGCCCAAAACAAGGATTCCCACAGGGAAAGCTGGGTTTGATGGGAGCCAAAGCTGCTCTGCAAAGCTGGGTTTGGAGCAGGGAAAGGAACCCTGGTGTTGCACAAATCAGGAGGAGCCTGCACAGATCCCTACAGAGAATGGGAAAATGCACCTGACATTCCCAGGGAATGGGAAAATACACCTAAAATTCCCAGGGAATGGGAAAGTGCACCTGAAATTCTCAAGGAATGGGAAAATATGCCTAAAATTTTCTCCTAATTTGTGCAAGATATTCCTTCCCAATAAATATTTCATATATTTCAGGTTTGCATCAAAATTCGTCTGTGTACAAAAGGTGTGTTGGTCTCTCCTTTTTCTGGGTTTCAGAATTGCCAGGGAATATTTTCTGTTCAATATTTTGTGTGTGATCCAGAGGCTGCCTGCAGCCTCACCAGGGCATGGTTGGGACTTCAGAGCTTCCCAGAGAAAAAAAAAAAAAATTCCTCTTAAAATTGTTTTGGACAGGAGTAATAAATCAATATAAATGATGGAATAAACCTCTGGGCTTTATTCTTGCCAGCCCATGCCAGGGAACATTTCATGGAATAAGTGATGACATCTTCCTTAGAGAAAAGAGGGATGGAGTGAATTATCTACAGAAAAGGTCAATGCTCTGTTCCCTGGCTCTCCTTTACAAATCTTTCTGAGGAAAACCAAAATGTGCTGCCCTTTTCAAGTCCTTTCTTACACCTGGCTCTGTTTACCTGCTGCTCCCTCTCTGATGAAGGGCTTGGATTCTCTCCTGCATCTTGTCTTTTCCCATCATGGGAATAATATAAACAATGGGAATAAATTGCCCAAAATCTGCTCTCAACCTGCATTTCATTAAAAAATAGCTGAATAGTCCCCCCAGAATTAACCAGAAGCTGCAGCTCCTTCTCCTTTGTTCCCAGTAATGGAAGTTGTTTCCAGATTAGAAGGAGTCACCCTCTGGCTGCAGAGAAATAATTTGAATTCCCCCTCACTGGCAGGATCCTTTCCCATCTGTGGGCAGATTTCATTCCTTATCTCGTATTAAACCCAGAGGTGTTATTAAAATCCAGTCTAATTTCAGATCTGCAGGGAGCTCTGTGATAGTTGTAAGAGAAGAGGCTGAAAATAACATATTTAAATCTTCATTGATGTGGCCATTCCAACGGGGCTTTGAATTGTATTTCTGTGTTTTCTCACCTGCGCCAAGTGTCATTTCCAGCAAAGCGCTGGAAAAATCAATCCAGTTTATTTCAAAAGGCAGGAAATGTGGGCACTTGAGCGAGTCCCAGCTTGTGAGGGCAGGAGAGGAGGGGATGAGTGACTCCTGAGGTGGAATCAGAGAGCAAAATCTGGGGCCCTGCTCCTCTCCAGCCGGGAATGACAGATGGAGATGGATGCTGATGGATCCTCAGCTTTCTTCCCTCTATTGCAGCCCCAGTGCCAGGCCTGGAAAAGAACAATTTATGTGCTGACAAACCTCCTTTATAAATGAATTTTTGACTTTCAGACAGCCCCAGGTTCCTTTTTTGAGCACTTGGGTGGGTTCTGGTTTATTTTCTTGGAGATTTGACAAAGGCAGCACATAACTGATGGTGTCTCCCACTGATAGATTCTCTGTTTCTTATACCCAGGGAAGAAATAATCATGTTTATAAAATGTTTTTTGAGTGAAACAGTTCTATTCTTATCTGAGATGATGGTTTTGCTCACACTTGTATTGATCAAGAAATATAAGTGAATGTTGCCTTGGTTACCTTTGCAAAACTCAGTATTTTTATCCTTGTTTGTCAGAGCTGTGCTGTATAAAATCCCATTTTCTTTTTGAATCTATATTTGTGACCATTAATCAATAACTTTGTCCATTCTGATTAGGTTGGTGTTGTTTTTTTTTTTTTTAAATATTGTACTTTCACTTTTTTCTGGGCTTTTTTGGGGCAAATTTCCTCTTATTAATATATATAACATAATATTGGGAATGAGCTAAAAACTTTTCCCAGGAACCCACCACTCCATCCCCCTGTGCCCATTCCCACAGAGCTGGGATGTCAATCAGAGCCTTAAAAATTAATTTAATTTGGGAAATACCTTTTCTTTTTGTAGTCTTAAGGACGTGAAATCGAATATTCCTTGGCATATGGAGTTAGGGAAGTTCCACCTGTCCCTCCCTGCCTTTCTGGCCTTCCACTTTCCATCAAAATAAACCAGGAATGCAAAGCCAAGGAATCCTAGGAAGGAGCCTGCTGCCCTCTCATGGCTCCCGGAGCAAACAGCCGGGAGGAAAATGGGAATAAAGAGCTGGGAGCATCCTCTTTGTCCAGCAAAATTCCCTTTCCAGGCACAGGAGCAGAACCAGGACAGGCTGGGCTGACTCACTGTCCTGGGTTATTCCAGGGAATGCTGTTTGGTAGGGTTTGATTTCCTGATTTTTCAGTTCCTTCTCTTCCAAGAGGATGTTTTGGTGTGGTTTGGGCACCACAGGGACTGTTCCTCTAGCAGAAATCTCCTTAATTCCTGGAAATCCCATTAATCCCCTGGGATAATTGGGTGATTCAGGATTCTGGCAGTGCCCAGGGCTGGGTTGGATAATGAAATAACAAAGTCACTTATCAGGAACTGCCTGAATTTGGGAGCTCCTGCTCTAAATTTAATTACAAAATAAGAAAACTCTGGAATTCCCCATGTCCTGAAGGGAAAAGAATGCTCAGGAGCCTTTTCCAGGGCAGGGATGAACATCGGGAATTCAAACTGCCCAGGAACCAAGGGATTGTGCATCCCCATTCCAGGCTGAAGGAAGGGAGGAAATGGGAGAAGGAGGAAAAAAGTAAGGTTAAAAAAAGGAGAAAAAAATGTAAAAAAAAGAGGGGAACTAAAAAATGAAAGGATGCAACTTAATCCAAGCCTGCATTAGGTGTTGGACCCCTGGTTACTGAGAATATGAAACTTCCTGTGCTGACAGACACTGACCCCCAAAAGAACACTGCCTTAGAAAAAGCTTCCAAAATTAAAAGATAAAATTGAGATTATGAGTGTGTAGCTTGAAGAGAAGTGTGTAATGTCACACAGTAGAAAACTTAAAGTTTTAGAATATAGTAATACATATAAAGCAACATAGAAATTTTAAAGCAGAGGCTAATCCTTCTTCTTCACCTTCTCCTTCATAGGTTTAAGTAGTACTATATAATTAGTTTAAAAAGTCCACATTGCAAGTAGAGGTAATTAGTTATTGACTTAAAAGTAAAAACATAATTTAAATATAATTTCTTAATTAGACAGTTTATCCTTAAAAGACCTTATAAAAAAGAGATGCAGCTCCATTTTTAACTTATTAGAGAAAACTACTGTAGAACTCACAGTTTGTAAAACTATAATATAGATAAAAACTAATAAACATCTAAATCCGAACAAGAAATACCTTCTCACACATTTAATCCCAAACTTAGCAGAAAAGAAGCCAAAAAAAAAATCCCCAATTTGGGTTTAGGAGCTCAGAAAGGAACTGGCCTGGCTCTTGGCAGCCAGGAATGAATGGAGCTGACCACAATGGTTATTATCAGAATTCAGAAATTGAAACGCATTTTTGCCTAAATTATTCAGAAACTTGAAATGCATCTTTGCCTAATATAACATAAACTCCCTTTGAAAGTGAAATTATTTCAATCAGAAGAAAATCAGTTTAGCATAGATTGATTTCCTGATCATGGACTTAGTAGCTGAGTATTTATTTCTTCCTCCTTCATGACTATTTGCTGAAGAAAGAGAAAAACCAATACCTAGTCAAGTGTAATATTGTATGTAGACTTTATTTATTTTTTTCCCCTCAAAATTCTGCCCAAACACCTTGGGCTAGTGCCAGAGAGAGGAGGACCATTCTCCCCAGCCCTGCTTCTTCTCCATCACCCACTTTGATCCTGCAGGGACAATTTTACTTTGTTCCTCTCCACCAGGAGTGCCAGCTTGCTGCAGGGTGGAGAGCAGGCTTGCATTGAGAGCACACTCCTCTAATTCCATTTTTACAGAAACTTTGAACGAGCACAAATCCCACCCTTGCTAGGGTTTTTCTCCTGTTCTAGCTGAGGAGCCTCAGAAAAGCAGTGTAAACAATAATTATCTGATGGCTGTGGAGTGTGCTCTGGAGGTTGTTTACCAACAGAGGCATCTTTAGTTGGTCCATGTGGATTGTTTCTACTCAATGACCAATGATGGTCCAGCTGTGTGGACTCTGAGAGTCACAGGTTTTTGTTATTCATTCCTTTCCATTCCTTTCTACCTTTCTGATGGACCCTTTCTATTCTTTTTAGTTTGCCTAAATTATTCAGAAACTTGAAATGCATCTTTGCTTAATATAACATAAACTCCCTTTGAAAGTGAAATTATTTCAATCAGGAGAAAATCAGTTTAGCATAGATTGATTTCCTGATCATGGACTTAGTAGCTGAGTATTTATTTCTTCCTCCTTCATGACTATTTGCTGAAGAAAGAGAAAAACCAATACCTAGTCAAGTGTAATATTGTATGTAGACTTTATTTATTTTTTTCCCATCAAAATTCTGCCCAAACACCTTGGGCTAGTGCCAGAGAGAGGAGGACCATTCTCCCCAGCCCTGCTTCTTCTCCATCACCCACTTTGATCCTGCAGGGACAATTTTACTTTGTTCCTCTCCACCAGGAGTGCCAGCTTGCTGCAGGGTGGAGAGCAGGCTTGCATTGAGAGCACACTCCTCTAATTCCATTTTTACAGAAACTTTGAACGAGCACAAATCCCAGCAGCTCCCCCTGGGGTGGAGAGGGGGAAAGCTGGCACTGCCAGCCTGCAGCACTCCTGAAAGGAAAATCAAATCCTGTTTATCCGCACCGGGTCGTCACCATGACACTTTTATGAAAATCCCTTGCTAGGTTTTTTTTCCTGTTCTAGCTGAGGAGCCTCAGAAAAGCAGTGTAAACAATAATTATCTGATGGCTGTGGAGTGTGGTCTGGAGGTTGTTTACCAACAGAGGCATCTTTAGTTGGTCCATGTGGATTGTTTCTACTCAATGACCAATGATGGTCCAGCTGTGAACTCTGAGAGTCACAGGTTTTTGTTATTCATTCCTTTCCATTCCTTTCTACCTTTCTGATGGATCCTTTCTATTCTTTTTAGTATAGTTTTAGTATAGCATTTTAATATGCTATAATATAATCAGCCTTCTGAAGCGTGGAGTCAAGATTCTCCTCTCTTCCCTCATCCTGGGACCCTCGAACACAACCACACCAGGTCGTGTTCCACCCTCAGCACTTCCAGGGGCTGCTGTTCCCCCAGGTCACAGGAGGATCCTGCCTCAAACTGCCTGAATGAAAGGTGATTCCCCCTCCAACATCCCAGTCCCACCTTGTGCCCCGGGTCAGAAATGCTGAAAGCTGAGCTTGGGAGAGAGGAACAAGAGGGGATCATCCAGCAAGGCACCCCCTGCTCCCATCTGCTCCCTCTCTTTCTCCTTTTACCCCTCAGAGCAGAAATCCAAGGCAGTCCCTCACTCCCAGTCCCTGCTGACCTGTCCATAATGGTTGCTCTGACTCAGTAAGTCACTTCTTTTTCTCTGGCTGAATAAATCACTTGGATGCTTCTGCTAACATGATCCTGATTGAATTGCAGGACTTAAAATAATCATTCATAACATTAACTGGGCTATACATCCTCACCCTGCTTTCTGCAGGGGCACAGGACAAGGAGGGATGGCTGTAGATTGAAGAGGAGAGATTTAAGTTATATATTAGGAAGAAATCTTTCTTCTTACATTAGGATAAAGTCTTTTATTCTGTGAGGGAGCTGAGGCCTTGGCACAGGGTGTCCAGAGCAGCTGTGGCTGCCCCTGGATCCCTGGCAGTGCCCACGGGGTTGGAGTACCCTGGGATAGTGGAAGGTGTCCCTGCTTATAGAAGGAGATGAATTTTAAGCTCTCTTCCAACCAACCATTCTCTAATTCTGTGATTTTATTTATACTAGATCTACTTGAGCTTTATAGTTCACTCTCAAAGTTTCACCCTGGATGAAAGTTACACCAGGCAGCAGAAATGCTGAATAAAGGCAGCTTTTCCTCGAAACCACAGAGGATCCTCAACACCTGGTAAATTAGCAGTCACCTGAAGTTTAGCAGCAGCTGAAAACATTCAATAAAAAACACTGCAAAGCTGCAGGCAGGCAAATCCAAAAATTCTGATGTGGGCACAGCTCCTCGACAGCATGCAGAGCTGGTTAATTCACAATTACAGGGGAAAAAAGAGGCAGTGCAGCTTTGCTGTCAGCCAGAGGCAAAGGGGCTGAGTCAATAAAAGCAATCCCTGTCCCCAGGAGCTGTTCCACTGCAGAGGCAGCAGCTCCTGCTGCTCAGAACTCCCTGCTGGGATTAACAATCGATGTTCTCAATCAAGCACAGCATCCCAGACACAGCTCATGATCTCTGTTACAGGGCTGGCTGAGAGCTCAGAGAAATATTCCTCTGGCTGTCCTGCCTCTGGCTGGGCTGGGGGTGAAAGGCAGGAGAGCCTGAAACCAGGATCAGATAAATCACAGAACGGTTTGGGGTTGGAAGGAACCCTAAACTCACCCAATTCCAGGGCCAGGGACACCTCCCATCATCCCAGGGTGCTCCAAGCTGGCCTGGGACACTTCCAGGTGTGGGAAATGGATTTGTTGAGGATTTTTCAAGTTTAACAGAAGGTTTATATGGTATGTATTTGTGGTATTGGTGTGTATTTGTGGTATTTTTATATGGCATATATTTTATTTGTAAGCATCAGGGAACCAGGGGCAACCTATAAATTCTAACTCCCCTCTGCACACAGTGCTCTGCTGCCACTTCCCAGAGCTGGCAGGAAGTTTTAGGGAAGCATTTGAGGGATGAAAATTTGGTGCCAGCTCTGTGTGTTCCCTCCTGCTGTGGCTGGCTGGTCCCTAATTCAAGAGAAAGTACCAGCAGCTCACAGAGAACTTCTGAATCTGAGCTTGTCGTGGGTGCCTGCTTTTGGAGCAAATTGAGAATGAAAACTTTCTGTATTTAAAATTCTGCCTGTAAATATTGTACTCTGCAGTTCACTGCCCCAAATCAATGGGGTTGGGGCAGGGATGTGTGGGTGCTCCTCAGCCCCATCCTGTCTGCTCCATCCCCGAGCAGCTCTTTGTGCTGGGAAGTGAATTTCTGCCCTCAAATGGAAATAAAACCTGCAGAGGAAGAACCCCGATGTAGCTTTGTAAGTCAGCTGCAACTTGAACTCCTGTTTCAATCGGGTTTTTGTCGTGTTGTGCTGGCTTTGATCTGGCACTCACACCAAAGCAGGTGAGATTTGTTACACAGCGACTTTGTGGTGTCTGCAGGCAAACAAGAGACCTCCAGTCTGATTCTAACAGAGCCACGTGCTCCCAGCAGGCATCCAAAAGCAGGGTTTGTGTGATTTCCCAAACCAGTGCTTAGATGCAGCAGAAACTCCCAGGCAAGGAGAATCTCCTGCTCTCCAGAGCTGGAATTCTTGCTCCTCCTGCATTATTCTGACTCCATCCCTCCATTAGATGCCTCTGAGCTCTCCAGAGCTGGAATTCTTGCTCCTCCTGCATTATTCTGACTCCATCCTCCACCAAGCCCCTC
Source organism: Pyrgilauda ruficollis (assembly GCF_017590135.1). Lineage (NCBI taxonomy): Eukaryota > Metazoa > Chordata > Aves > Passeriformes > Passeridae > Pyrgilauda > Pyrgilauda ruficollis. Next base: position 2,106,373 of record NW_024513654.1, on the reverse strand, counting down.
TGAGCAGAGCTGTGGTGTGTGACAGATGCTGGCTGGGCCCAACACTGACAGATGAACTCTGAAACTGTGAAATTTTTTGCGGCCAAAGCAAAACTGGCAAATGTTTGGCTCCACCATAACATTTCCAGGCACGCAGAGCAAAGATCAGCCCTGGTTTTATTGACCTGTGCCACCCCTCAAGTCTCAGAAACCCTCTTTTATTTTTATTTTATTCCCCACTCGGCCCTCAGCACCCTTTTAAGCATGATGGGAAATCCCTCTGTTTTGGTTCCTTTCTAAGAGCTCAGCTGCACAAAGTGCTGGCTGCTTTCATCTCCAGACTTTATTTTTGTGACATAAATAGTGAGAATTCACCTCTTGTATCTCCTCATCCCCTCTTCAAAATGCTGTTTTATCTCCATGAGCATCACAGGACAGGTATGGAGTGTGACTGAAATTCACACTGGAAAGGAGGAGGAGGCTTTTTTTTTTTCTTTTTAAAGGAATAAAAAAAGTCTCTCCTGGCTGCAGAGGTGAGGGACAAAGGGGCAGAAGTGCTGAACATGTGCTCTGAGCAGGATTTTGCACTTTGGATCTGTCCCAAGGTCCAAGTGCTCATTCCTGGGAGGAGTGAGAAGGGAGCTCCCCACTCCTGGGCAGTCCTGCAGCCGTGTGTCTTTGTGAGCACAATAAATACTCCTCAAACTGGGCAAAGGGATGGCCCTGGCCAGAAATCATCACTGAAATCATCACCTGGGGGACTTTGTACAGGCAGGGACGTGTGGAGAGGGGCTGGGCTCACCTGCCCGAGGTGTGGCTTTGCCCTTGGCAGTGCTCAAGCAGGATTTTCCTGATGTTTCTGTGCATTAATAACCTGCAGATACTGGGCTTCTCTGCTGTCGTGGAACTGTTGAATCATTTAGGTTGGAAAATCCATGGAGTCCAAGCATTCCCCAGCACTGGCAAGGCCACCAGTGCCTCGTGTCCCCATGGAGACTCCAGGGATGGGGACTCCACCTCTGTGTCCTGTGGATTTTGGCCACAAGTGCTCCCATGCCCAGGAGCCTCCAGACCGGCAGGAGATCCCTTAGCAGAGCAAGGAGAAAACGGAGCAGCAGCACCTCAGTGACCATTTCTCCTCATCCCAAGGGATCCTGGTGTTTGCATTGACTAAAACAATGGCTTTGATCTTCCTGCTGGGACCAGCAGGCAGCTGAAACCAAACCAGGCTTTTGTGTCCTCAAAACAATCTGGGAATTGAAGTGTGCGCACAGTTTGGAGCAAATGGAAATGTGCTGTGCACATTAAAGTCATCTCCCTTCACACCCCCTTTTCCAAGGCGTCCTTAAAACAGAATAACATCCTTTGGTGCATTTTCTATAGGCCTTTCCTGCTCTTTCTTCTTGGAATATCTGGCGTGGTCGTAGAAATAGATGATGATGAGAGAAGCAATGTTCAGGAAAAGGGTGAGCAGCATGATCCAGTAGGAGTATCCATAGTTGTGTTGGGATCCAAGGTGTGCCTGCAGGGAGCTGGAGCAGCTGTGGGCCAGCTCTTCAGACAGGCTGTTTCCTTGCACGTTCACAGGGAAAAGGATCATGGCTATGAGGATGAGGACTCCTGGAAAACAGAAATGCAAATTGTAGAGGGGGAACTGTAGTGCTATTTGTGTAATGATTTATAGTCTGCTTTAATCCTTGTCATAGTCCAGGGATTTTAATCAATTTATGTAATATTAGCAATTCTATGGGGGCATTTGAAGAATTTTTGCCCCACCCAATAGTATCTGATAGGTGTTTTGATACAGGCAATGATATAATCTAAAATTACTAGATTCTCAATGATTATTCTTAGATAAAGCCATTTAATTCAATTTTTTTCCATTTAATTTAGTGCTGACGAGTATTGTGTATTCACCTCTTTTTGACTTGTAAATATCTGTTTGATATGAGCCCAAATTCATGGGTGGGCAGTCTCACAGTTGGATAAAATCAAAACAGCTGGATAAAATAACACAGCTGGATAAAATGTCACAGCTTGATAAAGCCTAGTCTGTGCTCAGGATTGGCCCAAGAGCTTAGACTTGGAAATCTCCTGTTCTTTACAACTTGAATTATTGGATGAGTCTGGGAGAAGCCAAAATGTGATGTCTTGTTAGATCTGGGTTTATTTCTTACAGCCTCCCAAATGTAAAAGTTCAGCTGCTCTGACATTTATCTAAATATTGCTGTTGCATCTCTGCTTTCCTCGTGCCAACAGAGCTGTAATCTCTGAACTCTGGTGGAACAATTCCATTCCTCCTCTCCAGGCACCTCATCCTAGCCCAGCTCACACTGAAACAACTTCATTTTTTATGCAGGAGAGCATTGGTAGGAGAATTAGACACCTCCAAGGTGACCTCCCGCATTAAATGATGCGTGATTTCCCACAAAAATGCACCCACAGCAAAATGCTCTTCCAGCTCACAGCATTTGCAAGGCTGCTAAAAGTAACCACAGCCCTCAGCCAACACAAGAATTTGTTTTCTCCCCAATACTCATTTTGGCCAGCCCGTGGTTCTTTCATTTCAGTCAGAGCTTCAGGTGCTGGGCTCAGGAAAAACCTTCCTGTGGGATGAGACAATCATCTGCTTGTCTCAGATTTGAATTATTATCTAATTAAGTTTTGTTCACTTTTCTTACTGTGCTTCACAGCTGTTTCAGCATCTGTGTTAAAAATGTGTGAATTTCACTCCTCCACCTGTACTTGTAATAATTAAGATTATCTGCACTGTTCCCTTCCCAGCAAGGTCTGGTTTTGTCCCCAGGACAGGGGGATGCTGCTGGGGACACATTTTCCCTGGACCTGAAGAGCTTTTGAAGGCCAAAATACCTGTGCTGAAATACTCTGTCATCAGATGTCTCAAAAGGAAATTATGTAAGTGCAAACCTATTATTAGAGGAACACCTAATCCTCTGGAGACTAATTGAGTGTGAGAGCTGAGTGGTGGCCAGAGCAGCACAGGGAGGGCTGGGAGCAGCCAGGCTCAATCCCTGCAGGAATGTGGGTTCCACCTCCAGCCTCTTGGACACATTCACAGCTCCAATGACTCAGCATCTCCACCCTTTTTCTTAATGCTTAAATAAGTTTAAACTTATTTTCACCTGTGAATTTTTTTATTTTTTAAAGAGCTAAATAATTTTTGCCATGGCTCATTCCTCCAAACTGCTGCCTCCCTATAAATACTATCATATGAATATTATTTTCTTGCTATATAAGGTATTTTACTCATATTTAAAAGGTGGTTTTCAGGCGTGCCAGCAGGCACAGTTAAAAACCAAACCCAGAGAGCAGAATGAGTGTCCAGGTGTTTCTTCTTGCAGCTCTGTATTCCTTAATGTTGGAATATACATTTTATATAGATATATAAAATATATATACATAATATGTTATATATAATATATAGTATATAATAATATGTATACTATATTATATATATAATATAATATATATAAAATATATATATAATGTATCTAGGGAATAGAATGCCACTCACCACAGATGGAATTCCAGGTGTAGACTCCGATGGGGCCCAGGAATGTCTGGTAGGGGTTGCTGACAGCGTTGGTGCAGGTGAAGCCAGCGCTGAGCAGGGAGCTCAGCAGGGCCAGCACCAGCATCACGATGGTGGCCACGATCAGGCTCCTGCTGCTGCTGCTGCTCAGGGCCTCTGACACTGGAACACAGCAGGGGCAGGGTCAGAGGAGAGCCTGATGCCTTGGGGATTTAGCTTTTCTGTTCTTCAAATCCTGCAGTGCTTTAGGATATAACTCTAAACTCCACATACAGTGTCGTTGACTGTCTTCATGTTTTGGTCAGGAAAAACAATTCCTCTAGGTCTGAAATTCAGGGCACCAAATGATGCCTTGGGTTTTAGCTTTGATATTTTCCAGATTCTGTACTGCATCAGTATAAAACTCTGAACTTGTTATAGTTATATACTATATATAGTCTATATATATGTAGTAGTAGGACTAATTATACTGTTTACTATATACTACAGTAGTAAGACTATATATAGTGTATATAGTATATATATACTAGAGTATATATAAAATATATATACACTATATATAGTACAGTGTATATATAGATGCTATATACTATATATATTCTATATATTATATATAGTAAATATACACACTATATAGTTTTGTATATATGAAGTTTTATAACTCCACACACAGTGCCAGCAGCTCTCCTCAGAGCTCAGGCACACAGAACAATCCTTTTCCAGCCCCAGAACCAAGGACACCGCTGCAGCTCCAGCCCCAAAAGTGCCACTGGCAGGGGAGGGAGGAGAGCAGCCTGGGAGGGTGGGACTGCATCACCTGGAGCTGGAATTGGACAATGACCCCAACGTGGAGATGGACCAAAACTTATAAAATTGTGAAAACTTGTGATTCATTTTCCATCTTGGGTGTAGCCACAGCCAGGCTCTTGCACTGCCCAAGGTGTGTCCTTTGAGGCCTTTTAATAAATCCCTGCTTTATTCCTTTATCTCTGTCCAGCCTCTGTTCTAGGCAGCCTCTCCAGGCATCACCTACAGCCTCAGAGGCTGAAAAGTACAAATAAAAGTGAGTTGGAGGGGAGCAAACTGGGAGTAAATGACTCCATTACCTGAAGCTGTAATCGGAGGATTAACCCCTGATATGTAAATGGACCAAACTTATAAAAGTATGAAAAATTCATGACCATGGTCCATTTTGGGTGTAGCCCCCTGGGGAGGCTTTGTCCCAAAATGTACCTGGAAGGCCTTCATTAAATATACCCACTTTGATTCCCTTAATCCTGTCTGGCCTCTGTTTTTAAGTGAGCCCGAAAAAGGCATCAAGGAGACAGCCCCAGCTTGTGCCAGAGGGGGTTAGATTGGAGATTTGGCAAAGTTTGCTCCCAGGAGAAGGGTGGTGAAGCATTGGAACAGGGAGTCACCATCCCTGGAAATGTGCTAAAGGTGCATGGCTATGGCACTTGGGGACGTGGTTAAAGGTTGGACTCAATTATCCTGGAGAGCTTTTCCAACAATAATATTCCATGATTCTCTGATAACCTGCCCTGCCCAGTCTGGTGGGTTTGGAAAATTTTGTGACTTCTTGCCAGGGCTATAATTAAAAGCTAATGAGCAGAGGTTTGGTGATCTGAAGGGACTGGGATGGAGAACGTTCCAGAGGTTTGGACCCAGCAATGAACCCAAATCCCACACGGGCTGAAGGTACCTGGGCTGAAATAAATTCTTGCCTGCTAATCCTGCAGTTATCTGCGTAGTAAACTTCTGTTCCTTAATACTTCTGTAAAAATTTCCTCTGAATGAGGCCAGACAGGAATTTTCTGCCTAAACTGGATCAGAAATCTGGGTGTTCCTCTGCCAGTGTCTGGTCACCTCCATAAATGCCTATTTAAAACTCTGCTCCAATTTAAAACACTGCTCCAGTTGTATTTCCTTTTAAAATAGCAGCAGTCCCTCACATGCAATAATTTGACATGGAAAACCTTCCCAAAGCCCACTGAAGCTGCTGCCTGGATGGGTCAGGTGCATTTGCAGGACAAATAAATCTCAGTGTGGTCATCCATGGGCAGATGAGGATGGTTGAGCTCATCTCCTGACTGGATCTGTCTCCATGCCCTGCAGGAAAATCTTGGTGCAGGTAGGACTGGCTGCTTCCTTTTCAAATAAAGGAGCAGCTCCTGCTGTTTTCCACCAGGACAGGACAGGGTTCCTGGAGGGTTTGGTTCCCACAGGGCTGAGCTTTGTGGGTACGTGGCCCTGATCCCAGATCCTGCTCCCTCTCCTTTTCCCAGCTTGTTCCCAGATCATTCCCTGCTGTAGTTCCACGGCTCTTGTGTCAAACCCTTCACAAATGTCACCAATTTTTGCCTAAATCCTTCCAGTTCCTCAGTAAGAGTGCTGGTAAGAAGAGATTCAGCCCCAAATGCAATACCATCAAAGTGTTATTTTGTTGAGGTGAATTATTTTCCTCCTCTCAATTTAAAGATTGAAAAAGCAGCTGTAATGTGCTTTATGTTGTAATAAATACAGTGACAACGTTTTGGAGCTTTGAGAGACAGACTTCAATAGGAAAATTCCCTTTCTATGCTGTTCTTGAACAGAGCCATTATTGAAAAATATTCAGGTAGTGCATAACTGGGAGGAATCACAGCAGAGAAAAAAAAAAAAAGGAGTTAAAACCCCATAAAGAGGAATAAACATAATAAAAAGAGCTGTTGGCAAGGAATGAAAAGGAGAATTCCTCTCACATTTTATCTAATACTGCAGTACAAGTTAATTTCTGCTCGAGGCACTGGCAGCTAAGGATGTGTTATGGAAATCAGCTGTAAATCTAAGCAATTTTCCTGGAAGAAAGGAAAGCAGGGCATCCAGGGGATATCACTCAATGGAATGGAAGTGAGCAGGTTGTACCCTGCACTCGGGCTGAAGCAGCCTGGCCATCACCTGTGATCTATTTCTTGAAGAAGAAATAAGTCTGGAGCCAAACCAGACAGGCTTGTGTAATTTCCCTCTGGCAGCCTCACTTAATTTTATCTCTCAGAACTTCTCCAGAACTGCCTGGCTACACCTCTTGCACCCCCTAATTGATCTTGTTTATGTCTGCCACTGAGCTGCAGTTTAGGAGGTGGCATTTTGGCAGCCTCCAGCTGTCATAGCTGTATCTGCAACAGCACAGGGCTGAGGGCTTGAAAGAAAATGCTCCTTTCATGGCAGCTGATTCTTTTGTAAATCCCCAAATAAAGCAGTCTGTGCAAACAGAAGGAATCTCCCACAGCTGATCTATTTGAGTGGGATCAAACTCAAATATTTTGAGTGGTATCCTGCAGCTGGATAACCTCTGGGTCTGTGTGAAACAACAATTCTAGAATGAAGACAGGGTTTGGTCAGATTTCTCCTTAATTTCCTGTATCTTCTTCTGGTTTTCATCCTTTATTCTTACATGTTTGGGTAGGATTTCCCAGACTTTCACTGAGCTTACTCAGCCTTCCCAGCAGCTTTTACAGCTCTGCAATCACCCATGACACATCAGGGATTAATCACTGAAAAAAGCCCAAACAAACAAAAACTCCTGAGGAGAGAGTTCAACAGAGCTTCCCATTTTTCAGGAGATCCCTGGAAACTGATGAGAACACAAATGAATTCCAGCAGTTTCCAAGCTTTTTTTCACGTATTTTAGAATATATTTAAGTTTTGTCATGCATTTTAGAAATATATTTAAGTTGGAAAGTGAAATGATTGCTCTGTGCTGTGGTAAATTTGGAAAGCCTTCCTTGGGTGTTGCTGGCCTTGCTGGCTGCCAGCAGTTGGATAAATCCTGACATTCCAGACTCCCTGGGCGTGGTTCTTCCTGAGCCTGGCTCAACCTCTACGTGTTTGCCTTGGACCAGTCAAAGCTGTGCCCAATCCTCCTCTGACAGACATTTTACTCCTAGCTGGTTCCTCTGTAAGACAAATCATTCAAACAGCTCAGGAAGGCTCTGAGGAGTCTGGTTATTAAATAACTTCTGCATTCTGCCATCCCCAGAGCCTGAGGAGTGGCTGCAGTGATTTATTGCTCTATTAGGGCTGGGAAAGAGCCAGCCTGGCTGGGCACTCCATGCACAGGGCACTGCCAGAAATGACATTCCTTTGTCTTTTATCTTTATTCTTGGAAATTTCTTTGAATGTTGTGGTTTCTAGAGAAATAAATTGTTTGGTTTTTTTTGTTTTTTTTTTTTTTTTTTTTTTTTTTTTTTTTTTTTTTTTTTTTTTTTTTTTTTTTTTTTTTTTGTTTTGTTTTTTATAAAGGCTGTTGATGATCTGCTTTTGAATGGCCACTGATAAATATCAACCTGGGATATTCCTGAAAATAATCCCCCAAGTTCTTGACTTTGATTTACCCTTCAGGGATTGTCCTTCTTTTCCCATACCCAAATATGACAATGCCATTTGAGAAATGCACGTGGGGTGCACAGCAGAGCCCCCAGGCAGGGCACAGCTGCTCTTAAATCATGCTGTGATTTTAAGAGATGTTTAGAACTCCTCTTGTTGATGTCTGAAATGCTGGAATAGAGAAACCTCAGCACTTTGTTCCTCCATAGCACTGGAAATACATTTATTTAAGGATATCAGCAAAGGAAATGCATCTCCTCTCTTAGGAGGACACGAATATAAATGAATTTGAAGAGAGAACATATGGAATCCTAGGAAGCATTTTTCCTATTTCAATTATAAATGTAATAGAATGAATGAACAGACTGGTTTGGGTGGGAAGGGACTTTAAAGATCACCCAGTGCCACCCCTGCCAGGGCAGGGACACCTTCCCCTGTCCCAGCTGCTCCAGCCCCAGTGTCCAGCCTGGCCTTGGGCACTGCCAGGGATCCAGGGGCAGCCACAGCTGCTCTGGGCACCCTGTGCCAGCCCAGAACCCTCCCAGGGAAGGATTTCTTTAGCAAATAATATAAAACATGATAATCATGCTTATTCCAGAGCCTAAGAATTCATTTCAAGTCAGTTTTTCTCATTCTGGATACCTGCCTGACAGAACCAGTGGGGGATGTGGGAAACCCCAGATTTAGATTGTTGATAAAGCATCACTGCCCTTCAGCAGCTGTGGAAGGAAACTCACAAATCCAGAAACTCACTAATTTTGTTCATCCCTAAATACCTGATGTGGAGAGTTGAGATCTGTTTTTGTAAATATTCTCTCAGCATTTGATAAATGATAAGCACAAAACCCCAAATCTGGTGAGGGAAAACAACACCACCAATGCAGACCAGGCAGAGAACTGAAACCCTTCACTGATACCAGAGCGTTGCGAGTTCATTTCATTAATTGTAATTAAAATCGATCTGGTGGCAACTCCCAGGCCCTGGCACTGGGCTGTGGGAGCTGCTTTAGACAAAGGCAGGGCACAATCCCTGGACTGCAGCCAGCCTGGAACCTCCTCTGCCATCAGCTCCCCAGGGCAGCATTCCACCTTTCCCACAGAGCCCAACTGAGATCAGCCAGAACTGCCCACATGGCTCAAGGTTTGGGGCCTCAGCCAACTGCAACCACATAGAAATGATTTTATTTATTTATTATTATTTACTCTTCTAAAAATAACTTTTGTAATTCTGCTGTGGCTGTGATAAAATAAGATGGAATGACTTGGGATTTTGTACTCGTTATGCAACAATACCAATCCATGCTCCACCTCTTGCTGGGAATGCTGCTGTGCTGTGCTCAGGGTTTCGTGAGAAAAGGAATGAAATGGAATCCAGTCAAACACGGGGACTGGTTTGGGCAACACAGCTCTGCCACCGTGGGAATTCAGGTGTTTCTGCAGGTGCAATTTCAGGAATAAATTAGGCTGGGGAATAGCCTAATTTATTAAGCTGGAGGTTTAGATCTGCTGTGCTGGGACATCTCACAACAGTCTACCAAAAAATGAAATTATTTCCTAAAGAATCTTAAAAGCCCAGATTGGTTTGGGTGGGAAGGGACTTTAGAGAACATCCAGAGCCACCCCAGCCATGGCAGGGACACCTTCCCCTGTCCCAGGTGCTCCCAGCCCCAGTGTCCAACCTGGCCTTGGGCATTGCCAGGGATCCAGGGGCAGCCCCAGCTGCTCTGGGCACCCTGTGCCAGTCCTTATATCTAATTTAAATCCATAGCTCATATTTTAAATTACTTGACCTGCTCATATTCTTGGTAGCTTTTTTTTTTTTGAGTGGCTTTTCTCCCTTTCCTGTGTGTAACCAGCATTATTGCTCTGAACTTGATAAGGCAGCAAGGCAGATAAAGTAAGTGCAAACCCTTGATCCTTGCAGCAGCTTTCAGGTTTATCTACCCTTGGGTGTTGTTTTGTGTGTTTTGTTCTTTTTCCTGCAGCAGCATTCAAACTTTTATCAAAAGAGTGCTAATTCAGTAGCAGGTAGCAAAATGTTTAAAGTCAAAACAATAAATTGACATCATGAAATTGGAAGGTGAATTAGGTTTGTAAATCCCTTAATTAAGGGATGAGTGTTGCGTTTCTGTTCCTCACTGAACTTCCAAAAATCAAAGTCAATTTGACAGAAAGCCCCGTTTTGTGGTTTTTTTCCCTTGTTCCAAGGTGCAGGCCAAGATCACAGGTGGTAAGTTGTTATTGTTGAATTTCTGTGCTTTTTTGGGGGTCTTCTTTTATACCACTTAAATCACCCATTTAAATTCTTGTTCTCACTTAAAATATTGTAAGATGGGTACGTCCATCAGTGGTACGAGTCAGAAGATCTTGGGCTTGGGTTGGATACTGGGAAGGAATTCCTCCCTGTGAGGATGGTGATGCCCTGGAATGGGTTTCTAAGGGAGGTTGTGGCTGCTCCTGGATCCCTGGAAGTGTCCAAGGCCGTCCAATTCCTTTCCAGTATCCAATCCAAACCTGAGATCTTCTTACTCGTGCTGCTGACGGACGTATCCATCTTACCATAGTTTAAGTAATTTTGAAATACGAGATATGGATTTAAATTAGATGTAAGGACTGGCACAGGGTGCCCAGAGCAGCTGTGGCTGCCTCTGGATCCCCCTGGATGTGTCCAAGGCCAGGTTGGAGCAGCCTGGCACAGTGGAAGGTGTCCCTGCCATGGCTGGAGTGAGAATGGATGGGATTTAACCTCCCTCCAAACCCAAACCAGTCTGGGATGCTCTGATCCACTTCCAGCTGTGCCAGCACTTACCTTGGAAGTTGGTTTTGGACACCTGGAGTCCTGCATCCACGAACTGCTCACAGGTGCCACTGAAGAGGCCGTAGGTGAGGCTGACGGTGACGGTGGAGGTGGTGCGCGAGAACCGGACCTCGCTGCTCACCCACTGCGGGGTGGCCAGCACCACGCAGATCACCACGAAGGAGCACACACAGGTACAAAAGGAGGAGGCAAACATGGAGGTTTTCTTCCTGGATGGCATCTTTCTCCAGATTTTCCCCCCAATTCAGAAGGTTTGGTTCCCTTTAGTCCCGTGTACCATGAGGGTGATTCCTCCTCGGCGCTGTCCGAGCACGAAGTCGTTCTGGTAAACTTTAAGCAAACAGCAGTGGCAATAAAAATGTAAAATAATTGAACTTTGCCCTGGGGAAAAGGTGTTGCCATGGTGACAACCAAAGCAGCCTGGCAAAGGCCGCTGGAATTGTCCATGGGTGATTTATGGTCCTTGCCAAAGCGTCGCTTCCCAGATCCCAGCTCTGGGTTCATCCAGAGCCTGGCTCTGGCACGTTCTGGCTCCTCCTGGACAGCTCTGAAATCCCTGCTTCTTCCTCTTCAAATCCTGGCAGCCAGGCTGGAATCTGCCAATCTCTGTCTAATCTCTCTCCAATATGTTATGATGAATTTGTAAAATGTTCCTTCTCCCTTCAAGTTGCCTAAGCAGCTACTCAACCATCCCTTTGGGGAACCTCTTAAATTCTTTAAATTTCAGAAAACATGGTGTTGGTCTTGGCTTTTGGTGGGGTGAGGAGGTTCTGTCTACTGTCAATAGGTTATTTTCTAGGAAATACCTCTGATTCCTAATTAAATTCCATATATTTTTATAGAATAGCTCCTTCCCTTTTGCTTTTTGTCAGGGAGGAAACAAATACCTGGAGCAGGGCTTCATTTCAGGGAAGTACTGGATATGTACAGGGAGAAATTCTGGAAAAAAATCTATTCTGGACTAGAAACCAAGGGAATATATTCATTGTTTTGATCGTCAGCTGAGCTAAACAGTGACCACAGAACACAATTTCAGACAGAAGCTTCACTGCTTAATGAAAAGTCTGGAGCCAAATTTAAAGAATTTGAGATAAACTCAGTCCTCATCATTTTGGCCTGAAACCTGGAACATAAATTAATAATTTATTGTCAGTGTAGAGTAACAGAGACTCCATTAGCTTTTATTTCTATTAATTATAATGTCATTATCCCACTTTATACTGAAGCCCTGCTCCTGGATCATCCAGAGCTTTTGAATTAACCTTTAGGGCACAATCTGTGGAGTTCTTATCCTGAAGCTTCCCTGCTGTGCACTGTGATGACAGCAAGAGATTCCTGAATTTTTTATGGATTTGAAATAGCCAGGAATTTCTCAGGAGGAGTAAATGCCTGGGAAAATACTTATTCTGCAATGCAGTGTTATTGAGCTGAGATTTTTCTGGTTTTAAGATTTTTTGATCCCCATTTTTTAAGCAGTAATTAGATTTGAAATCCATGGATTTTATTTCTATAGTCTTGTGACTTTTATTTTATTTTTCAAACTGCTTGAGATTTGATGATATTTTTGAGGTCATTATTTATAGGAATATATAAATATAATTTTTTTTTAATTAAGTTGTATTCCTAAATCATCTAAGTGCTTCATTAATGGAGTGGCAATCAGTCAGGATTTGATTGAAGCTCTGAGGAATAAAGGGAAATTTCTTACCCTGTATAAAATAATAAGAAACCTGCCTCACTTTCTGCCCAGTACCCAGTTAAAGTTTAACCCCAGAAATATGGGGAGGCTCTGTTTGGCTGATCCACCTCTCCAGGTTCATTAATCCAACAGTTCTGTTCTCCACAGGACATAGTCCAGGACTTTATAATCCAAGGATGTTTTCTAATAAACTCAGCTGCCATCAGCAGTGCCACATGTCTCCTCTGGAATATGGTTTAAAAAATTCAATATTTATGAACTGATATTTGTCTTGGTAAAAACTTCCTGGGAATTATTTTTCAGCTCCTTCAGTGCTGATGAATTGAGCACGCAGCCCTTTAAAAATACTGACTAGCAGAGGCTCAGAGCATGTGAATAGCCTGGAGCTCCTTCTTGCAATCTGACTCGATTATGTTTCGGTTTTGGTGACTCAGCTCAAATTGTTATGGCTCAAATCATTGAAACCCTCCTGTGGCTCTGGGAATTGCTCTACAAATGAGATCATAATTTGTTTTTTTCTTGCTTGTCACCTTGAGGTTTATTCTCTGCCTAGCTGTAGTAGTTCTGATTCCTTGTCTTTTTTTTTTTTTTTCCTCACAGCTACATGTAAAAACATAAGAAACTATGGAATTAAAGCTGCAGTTTGGCAGGACACACCTCATCTTGAGAGAGAAAGGAGAAGAGATTGGCTTCCTCTGACTCAGAGAAAATATTTCCTGATCAGCACCTTCTCAACTCTGCCCCCACTGACCCTGACTCAGCCCTGCACAGCAACCCAAGAGAAAAATCAGATTATTTGTTATGAACCAGGGGGGCAGCAGAGAGATCTGCAATCCTTTGCTACACAAAATTACCCCTCGTTTTTAAATCTTGCTGATGTGAGTATTTCCCTTCTGTTTAAATCAGTTTCCTTTAAGCCAAAAATACAAAAGGAAATTTTTTAACTTTTCACGCACATCAATTCTTTAATATTGCAAACACATTCTTACATGGGGGAAAAAAAAATCTTATGGTGGTTTGCCCACAGCTTCAGAAGGAGCAGAGATTAGGGAGGAATTCTTCCCTGTGAGGGTGCCCAGAGCAGCTGTGGCTGCCCCTGGCAGTGCCCAAGGCCAGGCTGGAGCACCTGGGACAGTGGAAGTGTCCCTGCCATGGCAGGGGGATGTCAAAAAAAATTATTTAAGGTTTATTCCAATGGGGGTTTTCCTGGGATTCTGGGATGTTGTCCTGAGAACATCCTTTGGATATTTTAGTTTTTATTTTAGAAAAATTGCAGATTATATAAAGGAAGTTTATTAGATTAAATATTAGGATGAATTAAATATTAGGATTTATTTAGATTTGTTTATCTATTATTTATTTATTATTGACTGTTTATTTTTCATTTCTTTTTATTTATTATTGCTATTGTTATTTATTATATTATTTATTGCTTAATATTTATTATTGCATTTATTATTATTTATTTATCTATTAGATTACATATTAGGATTTATTAAAAATATTATTTTTTAAATTTAGAGGAAACTGAATATTTTTTTTAAGTGATTTAATAGATTTAAAGGAGAAGAAGGAAATGAAAGTTTGAAAAGCCTTATTTCTTGGGGTTTTTTTAAACAAATTGAGTGTAATTACCAAGAGATTTTTAAAATATGTTATTGGAATGAGGATGTAGGGTAGGATGGAGAAACCATAAAGTGCCAGCAGGGCGAGATCCATGGTTTGGCTCCCAGGTCAGAGCTCTGAGCTGTGCTCAGCAGCAGCCAGGGAAATTCGAGGTGAAGCCACTGCAAATGATTCCCAGTGCTGCTGCAGCTGCAGTGCTTCCCTGCTGCTGCTTTAAAAACCTTCTGGATGAAATATTTAAACGTTTCAATGAAATATTTCATTTCAAACCAACTGGCTGCTGGCAGGGTGACTTGGCAGCAGGGTTGGCAGGAGGTGCTGCTGGTATTTGGGATTTTCCATGGGCCTGACCTTCCTGGTGCATCCTCGTGTGTCCCACAAACCCTGAGATCCTTCTGCATTTCCATTCCCCATCTCTGACTGCACAGCAGCTCAGCTGCTTCATCCCTCAGCTGCTTTTGGCTCCAAAAAGATTCCAGAAACTTCCAGGATGTGCAGGATCAGTCCACGGACTCCACTCAGGGTCCAGCCACGTGCTGCCAGTGTTGTCTCTCCCTCTTCTGGGATGGATAAATTAGAATAAAAGCAAATTATAGTATATTAAGAATAAAATCCAGGTGTTTTCCTGTGACACTTTGCAGCCAGCATTCAGATGGAAACAGGGATTTGTTTGTGCCTTTGGTCTGGAAGAGGGAAATTGGATAAAGCATCGTGATTTCGTGGGAGCTGGGGTTGAGAAATGTGGAGCTGCACGGATCTGCAAAATGATTGCAGCAGCTCCTTGGAAAACTTTGGAACTCCTTGGAAGAGAGGGGTGTGAGCAGCATTTTTATGGATCCCTGCCCATGGGGTGGATTTGCACAATTCCATCTCCTGATTTCTTCTCTCCTGACTTTTCTTACTATGTTTTTATTAATTTATTATATTAATAACAGTCTTTGATGATGTCTTTGAAGTCACTATTTACAGGAATATATCAACATAATTTAAAAAAAATTATTTAAGGTTTATTCCTAAATAAACAAAATGCTTCATTAACATAGTGGAAATCAGCCAGGATTTGATTGAAGCTCTGAGGAATAAAGGGAAATTTCTTACCTTGTATAAAATAAGAAGAAACCTTATTTTTCTTCCACTACATCAGCAAGGAGACAAATTAACTGCGCTGCCACCAAGGTTAGCATGTTGGAATATCCAAAATAAAATGCTTATAAAATCAAATATTGCCTTTTTCGTACCATTTATTCCCTGAGCTTGAGGCAGAGTACCAGAGAGCACTGCAAGCTCTGGGTGAAGCTCCCAGCAATTCTGCTGGAATAATGTTCCTCCCAAAGAAGGGATGCAGGGGCTGGGGCCAGCCAGGAGCCGTGGGAGGCCCTGCAGCATCTCTGGAAAATTGGAAGCAAAGGTGAAAGGGCTGCCAAAGAGCTGCCACTGCTGAGAGGGGTTTGATTTGTGATGGAAAGAGAGGAAAAGACACCTGGGCTGGGAGGGGAGGAAGGAAACTCCCTGTGGGATACTGGATTATCCCAGAACTGGGATAAATGTGGGATCAGCTGCTCGTTGTTGTCTTATTTTTGCACAATATTTCAGCTTTCCACTTTCTTGAGTTTATTTTTTTGTGCAGCTTCTGTCTTCTTTCTGTCAAGGTCAATAAATTGCTACTAAATGGCTACAAATCTCAGAGACCTTGTTTGTCATCCTCTCCCCTTTCTCAGCACAGAAATTCGCTTTAAACTTTGTCCGGAGAGATGTGAAATTTGCTTTCAAGACATTTCATCCTTCAAATCCCACTCCTGGACTTTAAATCTGGATTTCTGGCTGAAGCTCTCTAGCAGGGAGCATCACCCTGGGTTGTTTTTCTGCAGCCAACAAAAAATCAGCCTCAGGCTGTTGGCTCCAGCTCGTTGATGTATCCTGGAAAACACAAGTGGCATAAACCTGGCTTGGAGCATCCTGGATGAGACTGGGAGGACACAGAGCTGGGGACTAACGAGGCCAAATTATCAATATAATCATCAATTATGGACGTGAGTGGGAAAGATTGGATGTTCTTTTTACAGCTTTAGTTCACAACTGCACAGTTTATTTAGATATTATTTAGATGTTCCCCTCCTCTCCAGCAAATCCCTTCACACCAAATAATGTATTAAAAATTTTATTGTACAACTTGGCTTCCCATTTCTGTCTCATGACTAATTAATTTCAGGACCACACAGCCTAACAGTATCTTTAATTCCTGCACTAATAGAAAATATGGTCATTTTGTCCAACACATAGAATAATTCTATTTATTTTATCTCCTGGCTATACGGACTCATTTAAATTAATAACCAATTTTTTGCAAATGGTTCCCAGTGAGAAAAATCGCTGACTTATAGCCATTTATCTGCAAAAAATGTTCATTAAAATCCTGCTTCTCCCTGGTGCTGTGCCTGCTTGCACTGCTCACGGGATTTCAGCCCCCACTAAATCGCTGTTTCCTTGTCAACACGATGCCAAAGGGACGTAATTAGGCCCTGATGAAGTTTCCTGCAGAAGACACAAACATTCACAGATGTTCTGATTATTATTTTTTTTTTTTCTTCTGGCGGGTCTTTCTTTACACCCCCCAATTGTCTGAAATCCTTTGGAGCACCTAAGTGTTGCCTGCATGGGGGTGGGGGTTTGGAAAATAACACAGAGAATCATTAAGGTAGGGAAAGTTTATTAAAATCACTTGGATCTCTCCTGGAATTGGGATTTCTTCTCCTGGGATGCTCTCCTTGCTCTGGGATGTCCTTTGGAAAACTTTATGTTGTGCATGAGCATTGGGGGTTTGAAAGTAACCCAGAGTTTCCTTAAGGAAAGATTTTTAGGATCACTTGGATCTCTCCTGGAGGAGGGATTTCTTCTGCTGGGATCCTCTTCTTGCTCTGGGACATCTTGTGGAAAACTTAAACATGGTGTGCATTGATATGGGAGAGGTTGAAAGTAAAATATAGAAACATTAAGGTTGGGAAATACTTTTAGGGTCTCTCCAGGAGGAGGGATTTCTCCTGCTGGGATGCTCTTCTTGCTCTGGAACATCCTTAGGAAAAGGTATGCATGGCCATTGAAGGGTTTGAAAGTAATCCAGAGTTTAATTAATTTTAGGAAAGACTTTTAGGATCTCTCCTGGAGGAGGGATTTCTCCTGCTGGGATGCTCTTCTTGCTCTGGAACATCTTGTGGAAAAGGTGTGTATGGCCATTGAAGGGTTTGAAAGTAATCCAGAGTTTAATTAATTTTAGGAAAGACTTTTAGGATCTCTCCTGGAGGAGGGATTTCTCCTGCCGGGATGCTCTTCTTGCTCTGGGACATCTTGTGGAAAACTTAAAACACGGTGTGCATGGGTATGGGGGTGTCTGAAAGTGACACAGAGAATCGTTGGGAAAGACTTTTCAGATCCCTTGGATTTCCCCTGGAGCAGGGATTTCTCCCGCTGGGAGGCTCCTCTGGCTCTGGGAAAGGTGTGCAGCAGGGACTGGAGCCAAGACGTGCCTTTAGCCGCGCTGGCTCCTGATTCCCGCAAATCCCCTCCTCCTGCCCTACTTCCCCACCTGCCGCTGCTATTTCGGGTGTCCCGTCCCGCCTCGCTGTCCCTCGGAGGGGACACCGGGGACCGCCAGCCCCGGCTGCGACCCTCGAGCGCAGGCAGCGACACATCCCGGGCGGGCTGGGCAGCGCGGGGACGGAGCCTGCGGGGCGTCCCTTCCCCAGGGGCCACTGCTGGGGACATCCCGGGATGGAAGGGGACACGGGCAGGTGCGGCACCGCTGGAGCTCGGGGGGAGCTGGGGAGGGAGCTCGGGCGCTCGCAGCACAGCCGGTGCGTGCCGGGGCGGCGGTGGCGGGGCTGTCGCGGTCGCGGTCGCTGTCGCGGCGGTGACAGAGCCCCGAGGCCGCGTCCCCCGGCCGGGCCGCTCCCGCTGCAGTGCGGGCCGTGTCCGCCAGGCGGCGCGGCGGCCGGCGCGGGCTGGGGCTGAGCGCGGGCTCGGCAGCGGGCTGGGGCTCGCAGCGGCAGCGGCAGCGGCAGGAGGCGGCGGCCAAAGGGAAATTTCCTGCCGGGAGCCGCCGCCCCGGCCCACAGCGCCTGCCCGGCCGGCCCGGCCGC